>NW_027530575.1:2725476-2988260 GCF_008692635.1 Crocuta crocuta | reverse complement strand
CTGTAGGTTATAAACGTCAAGATAACAGATAGACTAACAACAAAATCTTTGTATTTTCACATGTCAACTTTAAATACACAGTCTATTCTGTTTTCAATGTCAAAAGCAGTACTAAATTACCTAGCAAAAAGCATTTAAAATGTGTTTAGGTAAATAAACCATGCACTGTCGTCTGATTGACAAAAATAATATCAATTACTGAACACTTACATTGTGATATTTTTCTGGCATATGCTTTTAAATGTGCTTTTATACCCACCACTGTGTCCTCCATATACAATCCTCCCAGCTTCCTGGTGGCCTTCATGTTAACATTAACCCCATTTGTTAATGGGAAAAACTACTTAATACTAAGCAATAGGTTTAAAGTCATATATGCATAACCAATTCTTTTAAAAATTTAGTCTAAAAAATATCAAGTTTTTTTTAAATGTTTATTTATTTTTGAGACAGAGAGAGAGCAGAGTACAAGCAGGAGAAGAGCAGAGAGAGAGGGAGACACAGAATCCAAAGCAGGCTCCAGGCGCTGAGCTGTCAGCACGGAGCCCAATGTGGGGCTCAAACTCACAGAACCATGAGATCACGACCCGAGCCAAAATCAGACGCTTAACTGACCGAGCAACCCAGGTACCCCCGAAAATAGCAAGATTTAATTCTTGATACTGTTTGAAATCTTCTGCATGTTCTCTTCACCCTAAGTATGATATTTGACTACTTCATTCTAAAGACCAGCAGTGCATGTGTGTGTGCACGTGTGTGTGTGTGTGTGCACGTATGTGTGGTAGAGTAAGGGTGGAGGGGAGGTGGTACACTGATTTGCTCTTGTCCTTCTTCCAGCTCTATCTTTTGCTCGGTTCCTTCCGTCTCCTGTGATCTTAGAGCAGGAAATGGGTAACAAGAAACATTGAAAATATTGAACTAATGAAGCGAACTTGTGCTAGAAGTTTACAATTATTTATAGGTCTCCTTATTGACAAGGTACAATAACTGTCACTGGCCACATAACATAAAGATCTTACAGCTTTCTCAGATCTGTTGGAGAGCAATTCTCCACAGTGTTTCTGTACATCTTGCATCATCTTTTATTCTGAACCATCTTTTCAAAAGTGTTTGTTTAGCAAACAACTTCTAAGGTATGATGTTTCTCTCTAGGTCAAAGGGAAGATTTGTTTAATATCTAGGATAATAAACGTAATGTCTCCCTTCAAGACAAAGTTTGGTCAAGTTTGCTAGCAGCCTCCTTTAAAATATTGGACTTTTGGGGCGCCTGGGTGACTCAGTCCGTTAAGCGACCAGCTTCAGCTCAGGTCATGATCTCATGGTTTGTGGGTTCGAGCCCCANGGTGGCTCAGTCGGTTAAGTGTCTGACTTCGGCTAGGGTCATGGTCTCATGGTTCATGAGTTTGAGCCCCATGTTTGGTTCTGTGCTGACAGCTCAGAGTCTGGAAACTGCTTTGGATTCTGTGTCTCCCTCTCTCCCTGCCCCTTCCCCACTCACCTTCTGTCTCTCTCTCAAAAATCAATAAACATTAATTTTTTTTTAATATTGGACTTACTTAAACTTGGGGTTCCTCAGCTGTGACACAAACCCACCACTATGTCCTCCATATACTTGGTCCTGCTTCTACATTACTCTCATAGGGAGCTCGGGGCAAAGGACACTAATGTGAACATTAATTTCCTTCTGTCATATTGCTTGCTATGAAGAATAAATCACTTTATTACTGACCCAGGAGTCTCTTTTATCTGCCCACATCTTTGAGAACTGTGGCAGGCTAACTTGATGGTTTGCAATAAGCCTTTTTACCCTTCCTCTGTGATCCATCTCTGGAAGGGGACACTCTTGGGCAGCCTCCTTCAGGAAAATGTAAAGCCTGTTACTTCTAAGCCTTTCCATGGTTCTTCTCTTTCACCCAGCCATAAGGGCAATGGGTATCCCCCCTTCATATTTCTCTAGATAAATCTGACACTGTGTTCTGTGACCCTGGGTCTTCATGGGACACGCATGTCAAGGTTCTCCCAAGAACTCCTTCATTCAGCACTAGGACAGCATCCAGCTGTTCAGAAAGGGCTGGTATTTGCTTTCCCATTGGGAAGGAATCTGTTTAAAGGATCTACTTGAAGTACCCAGTCAACTTGTTTGCAACAGTATCATGAAATAAGGCACTTGAAACAAAGTATAAATCTCTACTCTGCTTCTGTCATTGGAAATATTTTGTTGTGGAAAACAAAAGGTCAGCTGACTGAAACAGCAGACATGATCATGTAGTTCCTTTATATTGTGGTACAAACTTCTCATCCCACTGTGGACTAGAGGAATAGTGCAGATATTACATTTTCTTTGCCCCTGCCCTTATATACTTCTGTGTGGGATCGTCCTTTTTCCTTCCAGGGAAATGGAATAATACCCCAGAGAGCTCTACTCTNTTTTTTTTTTTTTTTTTTTTTTTTTTTCATTTTATCTCTAGGTTCTTCTTCCACCAACCAACTTTTGGGAGAATTGATCAACTAGTAATGCTTTGTCTTCTCTTTGTGAGTCCGGTAGGCATGTGGCGTCTCTTGCACATCCTCCCTCCAGTCCTCAGCTTTGAGACTAGGGTCAATAACATTAAAATATTAAGAACATCTAATATGTGGCCCAGCTCAGTTTCACCTCCAGATCTGTGTGAGGGCAGACTGTGAGTTCTTTGCAACTACACTGAGCTCTCTCACAAAAAGTAAAGTGTAGAGCTAAACGATTTTGAGCATGTGTTAAGAGGACCCTATGCATGACCTCTCAGAACTGAATCAATCCAATATGTAATGTCAACAACTGAAATAGTGCTTCTCATTCTCTGGTTTTGTTTCTGATTTCGACTCTGCTGGGAGCTGCTGCTTTTTAAAACTACAAGACAAATTAATTATTTGGAAAACGTATTAAAAATATGTACGAAATAAAGATCAACATTTTACCATTAAATTCAACAGACATAAAATTACACTGGAAAATTGCTTATAAAATGTTCTCGATGTTTGGCATCAATTTCTGTGCTAAGTCATGGACAGTCATAAACAGCTTAGGAGGTGAAATGAGTCTGTGTACTGTAATTTGAGTACTGCTGTGCCAAAGTATTTGCAGATATTAATATATGCAGGGCTCTACATTATCTCTTGCTATATAGAATATCCAAATGGTAAAATTTGTGTCTAAGTCAAGTTAGTCCTTTTTTTTCCCTATCAAACCACTACATTTTGGACCTTATCTAATATTTTATATTCCCAATAAAGTGGTATCTTTGTAAAAGTTATTTAAATAACTACTGGTATAATATTGTGACATTATGGGATTTGTTACTGAAATATGACTAATTCCCTAATATGTATGCTGGAGTTTAATTTCCTTATCCGTTGCTGCTAACTATTGCTATCTTTACAAATATCTATGTTAAATCCTTACTTTTCAGAAAAATAACTTCCTTTATAAAAACTCTATGAAACTGTAGATACATGTTGTATTTCTGGATTCCAGAGCACATTTTATATTTTTAATAGTTAATTTACCAAGATATATTCCAAGCTAAAAAGTAGAGATTTGTGGCTGCCCTTAATGTTCTGTAATAAAATGTCCTTTCCCAAAATCTTCTGGGGAATTTGCAAGATCTCAAATGTTAACATAACTGGTTGGCACTAACGATTGCTAGTCATTTGATTCTGTGTGAAGACCCTAGAATTTAGGCACAGTGCTATCAGAAGTTTGAAAATGCAACTCATCTTTATTTAATAGTATTAATGAGTATTTTAAATCATGTTGCTCTTGGGGCGCCTGGGTGGCTCAGTCGGTTAGGAGTCTGACTTTGGCTCAGGTCATGATCTCATGGTTCATGGGTTCAAGCCCCCTGTGTGGCTCTGTGCTGACAGCTGAGCCTGGAGCCTGTTTCAGATTCTGTGTCTCCCTCTCTCTCTGCCCCCTCCCCCTTCTTGCCGTCTGTCTTTCTCTGTCTCAAAAATAAATAAACATTAAAAAACTTTTTTTTTAAATCATCTTGCTCTTTTTTACCATTCTTTCCATGCTACCATCGAGGGTTTTTTGGTTATTATGTTTCTGCTTCACTCTCTAGTGCCGCAGCTAAGGAGCATTATATTTCATTTCTGTTGCAGCCCAAATAATGAGGATATATCAGTAACGGCAGGGAAGTTATTCTAGCTATGATTAAATCCTTGCAGATCCCAGCTTTCTTTTATATTTGTAGCTACTGTCTCTGCCCACTTAATTCTCCTGTGCCACCTAATTTCAAAATGTGATTGTCATTCTGAGGTATCTGTTAGCTTCTCACTCGTAAAGTACTATAACGTTTTCAGTCGTTAAACTAATAGGCAAAAATGATGATCTCTTTTAATTCATGAGGCATATTATTTAGGTAATAACTAATAATATAGTTAACAATTCTTCTATTCAAAAGATATACTTTAAAAGACAAAATCTCCTGATTGCTGACATTTTTTTCATTTATGTTTTTGTGGCGTGTCCCAATAACATGTCTTAAAATGTTACTGTTCAGTCATCCTAAAACTATCTTTACCACTCCAAAAATAGGGGATGCTAGCTACTTCTTAATACAAGGAAAGTAAAAATTGTACTAAATTAGGTTTAAAACTCAAACTTTTTATTCATTTAAAAAAATTTAACATTTAATTGTATTGTATTGTATTGTATTGTATTGTATTTGAGAGACAGAGAAACAGAGTGTGAGTGGTGAAGAGGCAGGGCAAGAGGGAGACACAGAATCTGAAGCAGGCTCCAGGCTCTGAGCTGTCAGCTCATAACCCAACATGGACTCAAATTCACAGACCATGAGATCACAACCCAAACTTGGACGTTCAACCAACTGAGCCACCCAGGTGACCCTAAATCTTTGTATTTAAAATTGAGAGTGTGCATATCAATTTGAATTATTCATAATTATTTATTCAACCATTAACTTATTAGTTAAATTAACAAGCCAGTCACATTTTTGGAGCACCTCTTGTCCATCTAAGGGAATAAGATGGGCATGCAGTTAACTTTATAGCCTATAAAACAGTAGGTATGTCAGTTTGTTTACTTGTTATTTTAAATCTAAGCTTTCAGAAAGCCTTTTATTTATTCATACAGTACCTTACTGTCTGATTCTGAGTGTGAGGCACTGTCTCATAATACAGTAACGCAGCGTGGAAGTAGGAAGGACCAGAAGTTTGTATTCTTCCTACTGAGAATCAGAACCTGGCTACAGAAACTAGGCTTTTTCAACCAGATGCTTTAACATAGGACTTTGGATATCAAGTGAATAAAATACCAGTAACAGTTATGCATTTACTCATTGCAGGGGTGGTGCTGAGAGTCTATTACCAGTGGAGTTAATGGTTGTGTCCTAGGGGACTGCCTCTGTGTGAGCTGGCTCTCACGCTCACTGTGCAGCCTCCCCGGCTCCTGACATTTCTCTGAGCTTAGTTCTTCAGTATTCCTATGGGTTCTATGAAATTTCTGTTGATATAAGAAAATAAAAATAATGGCACTTTGGGGCATGTGGGTGGCTCAGTCAGTTAAGTGTCAGACTTCGGCTCAGGTCACGATCTCACTGTCTGTGGGTTTGAGCCCAGCGACGTGCTCTGTGCTGACAGCTCAGAGCTTGGATCCTGCTTCAGATTCTGTGTCTCTCTCTGTCCTTCCTCCACTCTCTGTCTCTCAGAATAAATAAATTAAAAAAAAAAATTTCAAAAACTTTTAAAAATATAATGACACTTTTTTAAAAATTTTAATTTAATTTAATTTAAATTGTCGAGAACGAGAGAGACAGGCCACAAATAGGGGAGGGCAGAGAGAGAGGGAGATACAAAATCCAAAGTAGGCTCCAGGCTCTGAGCTGTTAGCACAGAGCCCCATGCAGAGTTCAAACTCACAAACTACAAGATTATGACCTGACCTGAAGTCTGAGGCTTAACCGATTGAGTCACCCAGGCGCCCCAATAATGGCACTTTAAACAATGAAAAAGGTCCCTCAGAAGTCTTGGGGTAAACAAAGAGTACATTAATGGAATGGTGGCTGTGTTCTAGTAAGTCCTCAGAAGTTCTCATACCTTTCAGTCTCATTTTTATCGTCTCAAGCATTTACCCTGGTCTCCTTGATCCATGTGGGAGTAATTAATTTACTTATTACGTCTTCTCCTAGGATGTAAACTCAGTAAGCGAAGAGAACTAATGTTTCCATAAGTGCTTAGTCCTTAGTGCATAGGTCATTGACTGGCATACAGTGGGCAGTCAATTAAATATTTATGAAATAAATAAATTACTTCCATTTCTGTGTAGGTTTTCTTGTGTTGAAAATAAGTCAGGGAACTCTTTCTTTCATACTTAATTTGCTACCATCCAGTCCTTCAAAATTCAATTGAAACTTAATCTACTTATATAATCTCTTTAGACCAGACAGCTATCAGATTAGCTGGTGTTTATTACAGCACCTAATTGCATCCTAAACTCTCAGTAACTGTTAATTATCAATAATAGCAAAACATTCAACCAGAATTGGCCTCTAGCTCTTTGGAAATGTTATTCACGGAGACTGCAATTCAACGTTGACATTCTGAAGAGGAGACAAGTACGGGAGGGTGCTGCGGCAATTATTTTTATCTTTTTATGTAACACCTGTGGTTTACTTCCAATATTATTGCTGTCGGTATGTTGGATAACATTTAGCCTCTTCAAGAACACATTTCATTTTCCTTCTGAGTCATGGACATGCATTTTAGGGAGTCATGGCATTATTTTAAATGTTATTTTTTAGAACTAAAGTTTTCCTATCTTCTCATTATGGTGAATTTCAGTCTATTTGTACTTGTCCTGAAATTCAAGGCCAAACTACAGCAAATAAGATAAATAGCAAATTTAGCTGCAAAGATAATTAAAACAAGAAAAACTGGATAGGAGGAACAGCCTTACTAATATTGTTATTGGTTTTAAGTAAGAATACTGTCTGTGGATAGTGATCCATTGTCTTTGTATCAAGCTTAAAACTGAAACAGTTTCAACAATGTCATCAATTCAGTTTTGCCATAGAAAATGAAAACCATGTTTAAGATAGTTATTATAAAGGAGAACTTTCATAAGATGAAAACTGGATGGGAACTAATACTAGGCAAAATAGGTTAATTTAATTTAAACAAATATTTCTGGGGCACCTCACTGGCTCAGTCGGTTAAGCGTCTGACTTGGTTTTTGGCTCAGGTCATGATGTCACAGTTCGTGAGTTCAAGCCCTGCATTGGGCTTTGCACTCACAGTGTGGAGCCTGTTTAAGATTCTCTCTTTATGCCCCTCCCCTGCCCTCGCTTTCTCTCTCTCAAAATAAATAAATAGACTTAAAATTTTTTTAATAAAAAAATAAATGATTTCTTGTTTTTGATGTTCTTCTGTTAAAAGCTTATATACACCTTTCACATTAAACTTATATGAAAATCCCAGGAGTTGAAGCAAAATCTTCACTGTGACTGGCTCCATATTTTTCTTAATCAGTTCTTTGCTAAGTACTGCATAATGTGGGAGACATATGGTAATGGGAAAGTGAGAGCATCCTTTTTTACTACCTTTGTTTATTAGGCCACTACAATTTAATGAGAACATTACTGTGAACAAGATTATTTCTTTGTTTGTGTTTTATATAGTTCACAAAGCAGGCAATGCTTTATAATTTATCATCGATTAGTTGAGTTTGTGAAAAGTTATATAAACGATATGTAAAATTTAAAATCATTATTTTTGCTGCTTTATCTTCTAAAGTGATATTTTTCAAATATATATATTACTCCTTTTTTTTTTTGTTTCTGAGAGAAGCCGAGAGCTGGTGGAGGAGGGGCAGAGGGAGAAGGAGATGGAGGGTCCACAGTGAACTCTGCACGGGTAGCACAGAGCCTGAAGTGGGACCAGAACTCACCAGCTGTGAGATTATGACCTAAGCTGAAGTTGGATGCTTAACCAACTGAGCTACCCAGGCGCTCCATTTTTATTTTATTTATTTATTTATTTAAATTTATTTTAAAATATTTTAATGTTTTCATTTATTTTTGAGAGACAGAGACAGAAAATGATCTGGGGAGGGGCAGAGAGACAGGCAGACACAGGATCTGAAGCAGGCTCCAAGCTCTGAGCTGTCAGCACAGAGCCTGATGCAGGGCTCAAACTCCTGAACCACAAGATCATGACCTAAGCCAAACTCGGATGCCTAGCCAACTGACCCACCCAGGCACCCCAGGCACCCCTTTTTAAAAATTTTTTTAAATGTTTATTTATTTGCATGGGTAAGGGCAGAGAGAATGAAAGAGAGAGAATCCCAAGCAGGTTCCTTTAAGTTAGCACAGAGCCCAAAGTGGGGCTTGAATTCAGGAAGCATGAGATCATGACCCAAGCTGAAACCAAGGGTTGGATGCTTAACCCACTGAGCCACCCAGTGACCCCATTTTTAATTTTTTAATGTCTATTTATTTATTTTGAGAGACAGAATTTAAATGTATTTTTAATCAAGTTCATTACCAAGCTCATCTGGAAGCCTAGGAAATTTTATACAACTACTTATAACTAGAAACAAGAATTTTCTAACTCTTGAATGATTTTCAAATTTAAAGCAAATATGCTTTGTGAATAGGTCTTGTGTTGAGAAAAGCTGAACATTATAGTTCCATGAATATTTCTTTTTTGAGAGAGTGAGAGAGAGAGAGAATGCACAAGTGAGGGAGAGGTGCAGAAGAGGAGAGAGAGAGAGTTGGAGAGAGAGAGAATCCCAAGCAGTCTCCCATGTTCAGCTCAGAGCCCTCCTTGGGACTGGATCCCACAACCCTGGGAATGACCTGAGGTGAAATCAAGAGGTCAATCAACTGAGACACCCAGGCACCACCCTTGAATATCTTTTTGATTAACTCATTGAATTAGTCATTGAGATCTCTTTTATATCACCAAGGAAGAATTTTAGTACTTGTAAAAATTGTCAATATTTTGACATATAGAGAGCCTAATATGCTGTTCAATAAAGTTGGATTTTATTCAAGGGCATAGAAAGTGTGTCTTCATATCTGTTTTATCCAGAACAATATCACTAAGACATCAGAGAGGCACATTTTATTTTGTGTTAGTAATCCTCATTATCTCTACTCCCAGGGAGCTCAAACTTTTGCATTCTTTTCAGTTTTATTAGACCAATCATATCTGCTCTCACAATCCTCACAGACCACCTAGAACCAACACACACACACACACACACACACACACACAACTACCACCACCACTACCACCACAACCACCACCACCAATAGTGTACACTCAAGAAATTTCCTGAGTGATCCAGGCAGCTGCTTGTTGGGAGCCATTCTGAACTCACTAGTTGATAAAACTCCTTGTGATGTTAAGGCAAGTTTGCATGGTCTCTTGCCATCAGATGACGACTGATATCCAGCCCCACTTAACTGTTTCTGCTTGAGTACAAACCCCCAAGGCGCCTTGTTGTTTGCTATTTGGAGTGACTTATTCTGGCCTTGATATGCTGATTGAACATTGTGAAGGAACTTATTGTATGAACTTCTTTTTGTGATTATGAGAATAAACATTGCGCTTCCTGAAAAACCTGTTTTTCTTAAGCAAACAGCTATTGACCCCTGCTCACAAGAAACTAAAATTTGCCTTTGCTATGCTAAAAACATTGTCTTGTATGCTAAAAATATCTTCCTTCCCCATATGATAAGCATCTAAATCACCTACCCCAATCACTATTAATAAACGTTATGCATGAGTCTCCTACAAATCTATGTTCTGGGAAATTTTTACATATCAAAGAATTTATCATCAGAAATCATTTTCTAAGGCAAATGCCACTTCTGTGCTTTCTCCCAAACACTTAATTATAAAATAAAGCTAACTCTCAGTCAGAGCAGAGATGCCTGCCTGGTGACCAGAAAGAATCTCTCATCCCTCTCTCACCGACACTGTCCATCCTTCAGGGACCTCTGGACCTGCTGAAGCCCGACTCCGGCAGCTACTCTCGCGATTTCTTGTACGCTGACATACAGTAAGGCATGCCCACACACACTGGGCCAGACTGTATGTGCTCTACCCCATTCGTATGTTAAAACCTAATGCTCAATGTGAGCATTCTATTAGGAGGTGGGGTCTTCAAGAGGTGATTAGGTCTTGAGAGAGGAGCCCTTGTTAATGGCATTAGTGCCCTTATGAAAGAGACATGTAAGGACACAGAAAACAGCTGTCTGAATCAGGAATCACCCTGGCTACAGACAGAATCTGTCAACACCCTGATATTGGACTTCCCAGCCCCCAGATCTACAAAACAGAAACTTCTGTAGGTTAAGTCACCTAATTTATAATAANCCTAAGGACTATACCATGGAAATTAATACTTCTACCTGCAGTCCATATCTCATTTTCCTACAATTTTTAAAGGAATTTTTGGTATCATTTATTTGATCTCTCCCTTGAATCTTTGCCTTCAATTTCTCTAATAGCTCTTTCTCTTTAGGCATAAAATGGCAGTCTCTCACATTTTAAAAGAGTTCTCCCTCAATTCTAAAGTTCTAAATTCATCTTGAGCCATTTTCTACCTTTTTTCTTCATTTCACTACTTTCAAAAATATTCTCTTCTCTATGCCAGATAAAATATTTGATATTTTCCTTTATTTTGGTCCATATGTGAGTTATATGTCAATATATGTTCATATATGGACCATATATGAGCTATATGTTCACTTTGCCATAGACCTAAGTAATCCCTCTGATGTATTTTAAATTGCAACCTGAGTCTTTAAATTCCAAATTTGATCATGGCCCATAGATTGAACCATTCAGAAGCAATGTAGAATCAGATGACAATGTGTGTGTGTGTGTGTGTGTGTGTGTGTGTGTGTGTGATGTGTGTACCTGCACATGCAGCTGCAGGGGTGCCAGCCTTCACTTATTAACAAACAAACCCATAAATTAAAATCTATTCTGCTTCCTCTATGGCTCTAGATAAAGAAGTTCCTAATTTGAGACTAACAATGCAGTTTGCCATTTCTCATGATCACTTATCCCAAAACATTCTTTAATAAGTTAAATTAATACTTCATATAAGGAGCTGGGTGCCTGGGTGGCTCAGCTGGTCAAGCATCTGACTCTTGGTTTCGGCTCAGGTCATGATCTCACAGTTCCTGTATTTGAGCCCCACGGCATCTGTGCTAATAGAGCAGAGCCTCTTGGAATTCTCTCTCTCTCTCTGTCTCTCTCTCTGTCTCTCTCTCTGTCTCTGTCTCTCTCTCTCTCTCTCTCTCACACACACACACACACACACACACAAAGTAAATAAATAAACTTAAAAATACTTAACATAAAGGCAGAAATTGAAAGTGAGATTCTCCATGTCGATTTCATTCTGTTTGTTCAGAGTGCTTATTAAATGGCCAGATACCACCCCCACAGACTTTGCATACTCTAGTAATTAACAAGAACAAAAGAATACAAAAAAATCATACTCTTTAAGAACAAATACTTTAAAAACTTACTATAATCCGTAAAAAAAACTAAATCATAAAGTATCTTAGAAAGTTACAAATGCTAAGATGGAGAAAGTAGATGAAATAGAACAGGATAAAAGTGATCGTGCTGGTTACTCAATAAACCCGCATAGGTGACATTTGGAAAACATCTATAAAAAGTTCAGGGGGTTTCATGTCAGTATCTAGGAAAGACCATTCCAGACGAACAGAATACCAGTGCAAAGGCCCTCAGGCCTGTGAACATAAAACTATGTTGACAGAGGAACAGAGAGATTATTAGTCTGGATCAAGTGGAGTGAGAAATAGTCATAGGAGCTGAGGTCAAAGAGACATGAGAGCTTTATAGTGTCTAACTGGGAATTTTCCATCTCCTAGACCTCTACAATCACTTGAGAAATAAGGATGTAATATAAGTCTAGGTTCCCTAAGAAAACTTCTGACTTCAGATAACAAGACAGTCTCAGTTCACGATCAGATTCCTGTTTTTTATATTTAGTTGAATTTCTAGGCAGCACTTTTGGACTCTAGATGTAAACTCTTTTATTGGGGGTTGCCTGGGTAGCTTAGTTGGTTAAGCATTGGACTTCAGGTCAAATCGTGATCTCACAGTTCATGGGTTCAAGCCCTGCATCAGGCTCTGTGCTGTCAGCTCAGAGTCAGCTTCAGATCTCTGTCCACTTGTCTGTGCTCTGCTTTCTCTCTGCCCCTCCCCAGCTTGCACTCTCTCTCTCTCTCATAATACATAAACATTAAGAAAAACTTTTATGATTAAACTGAGAATATCAGTAACACTTCCTACAGTGTTTCTAACACTGCAGCCACACAGTTCATACATACTGAGGACACACATGATTGCTGTATGAGGAGTCTTTATCTCTGGATACTGCACCTTGGTCCCCATGTGCTGGTGCTTTGATGATACTCATTGGCTCTTGGGCCTGAGGCTCCACAGGTGAGCAGAGACTGCAAGCTCTCTCTGCTCTTCTCACAATGGAGAATGCCTGGAAAGAGCTGATATCCAAACAGAAACCCACAAAATGTCATGTGTATCAATAAGCAGAAAAACATCAATATTCAGCAACACATTTTGTCTATAGTTAAAGAACATGATTGTGTGTTGTGTGAGCTAACTTGACTGTGTAACCCAAACACTGGTGAAAAATAGTTGAAAATGGCATATTCCACACACATCTCATATATTTTTCTTTTCTTTTCTTCTTTTTTTTTTAAGTTAATTTATTTTGAGAGAGAGACAGAGCTTGTGAGCAGATGAGGGGCAGAGAGAGAGGGAGAGAGAGAGAATCCCAAGCAGGCTCCACACTGTCAGCACAGAGCCTGATGTGGCGCTTGAACCCATGAACCAAGAGATCATGACCTGAGCTGAAGTCGGACGCTTAACTGACTAAACCACCCAGGTGTTCCTCCAACAGTGCATCTTCATGGGGCCAGTGGAGACAGTGGCTGCTTCCTTGATATGTGTGGGAGCTGGAGGAACACTCCTGACACCTTTTCATGGTGTTGCCAAACCTCAGCTGGCCTGGGATTTGCTTGCTCTAGTTTGTACCATTTTCACTTCATTTGAGGGGATTTTGAGCTGACCCTATACAACGACTTTTGACTTCTGGTTGGACGGCTTGATTGGGATTTCTGGTCATAAGAGTACTTTAAAGCAAGGGTCCTGTGCTCAGTATCCACCAAGGCCAAATAATTGCTCAATAATCACCTCTGAAGGGGTGTATACTTTCAGCTGACGCTGGGAGCTTACAGAACCATAAGCTTACAAGTCCACAAGTCAAATGCGTGCCTCTGGCCCAGGGCAGTGCTTCTGTGTCATAGGACCCAACCAACAAACTGGAACATAGCTGAGACCTGTAATGCAAATAGCAAATGTAGATTAGTGGGACCCTGGGCCCCACACAAAAGAGTGAAGAGACCTTTTAAGACCGTTTAGTATGGGTGCATGAGAAGGTGGTGTTGATACCAAGGATGCCAAGGGTGTAAACTTGGGGCACATTATCACAGAGGCCCTCCTTCAGAGTGTTCTGACAGTGGCCACTCTTCCTAAGGAGGAGGGGTTAGGGGGCATGATAGGGGAAGAACATCTGAGAACTCCTCCTTCCTCGGCTGGGTACTATTTGGGCTCTGAAAGGTTTGAATCACTAATGAGGACTTTCCTGTTACTAAAAAACATGTTTAGAATGTACATCCATTTACAAAGAAGTATCTTAATCTGAGAAAATAAAATGATCCTCACTACCTGCAATATCCACTTCACTCTAAAACTCCTTTTAATTGTTTTGTAAAGGATGTAAGATAAGCTTAGGTAGTCTTTAGTCTATCGGAAGAGAGGGTTTCTTCTTGCCTTAGATAGCATGGGCTAAATGACTGTATTTTGGCAAAATTGTAATTTATCTTTTGACACTTTGTGTCTCTTCTATGTTAAGGCAGAAAGCAAGGAAAATAAATCCTTTTTACAAACTTCTTTGCTTTCCAGACAGAGTGGGAAATCATCTACATATTGTACCAAAACTGAAACACAAGAGCAATTTAGATCATTTAGTCTTGATTGATGACACAGTTAAACAGTGTGTCCAGGGGTCAGGCTTCAATAAGTACTGGGGACATGAACACCCATGCATGTTGTTGTCTTTCTCCGGTGAAGGCAAAGAGGTATTGACTGTTCTGGTCTAGAGGCACACTGAAAAGTGCAATTCAAAGATAAAGTACAGCAGAATGGCTTCAGGTGTAGCTGACAACAGAATAGCATTTTGGTTAGGTATCACCAGGCAGTGAAGGATAGCAGTTCTGTTGACGGCCCTGAGGTCTTGACCAAATCAATATTATTGTCTATTTGGTCTTCTGACTGGCAGGACAGCGTGTTACAAAGACGAATGTAGGAGACATGAGAACACTTTTGAATATAAGCCTCCAAATATAGATGTGTTCTACCTTTGCTTTTGTCATGAAACGATACTCGGAAGTTTGGATAATGGTTTATAGGCTCTATCTGTTAATAGGCCTGCTCCAATTATTTTTCCAAAAACTCATTTTTCTCTATGAGACTATAGAGAGCTAAGTCTGGTATGAAGGTTTTTATCTGGGACATGATTCAAATGTAAGGGATCAGGCACAATTTAAATAAGAATGGACAAATTCCCTGGAATTTTAAGAATTAAGTCATTTTGTATGGATTTAATGTTGTAATTCCATGTGCAAAGTAAATCTGCCCGTATTAAACTTACAGTGGTGGTATCACAGAGGTGGAATGAATGATTTTCAGTCTAGAGTCTGAGGCTTACACTTAAGGCCTAGAAGATGGTATCTGTGGGTTATTTTAAATACCTATCAAATATGTGATATGCTTACTTGGGGGAAGAGGCCGAGCAAAGATGGAAGGGTTTACTGTAGAAAGAGCGGCCTCTGTATCTACCAGATATTGATTAGTCCGACGTCTATATTCATAATCAACCCACCTGGAGTATTTTATCATAAGACAGGATATGGGTGCTTTTTGCTTCTTCAGAAGAAAAGAGGGGCGCCTGGGTGGCTTAGCGGTTGGGTGTCCGACTATCGCTTAGGTCATGATCTCGCGGTTCGTGGGTTCGAGCCCCGCACCGGGCTCTGTGCTGACTGCCAGCTCAGAGCCTGGAGCCTGTTTCAGTCTGTGACTCCCTCTCTCTCTGACCCTCCCCTGCTCACGCTGTCTCTCTCTCTCTCCTAGAAATAAATAAAACATTAAAAAAAAAAAAGAAAAGAAAGCCCTTATTTTAACAAATATTTTAATATTTATTTATTCTTGAGATAGAGACAGAGTGCAGGTGGGGGAGGGGTAGAGAGAGAGGGAGACACCCAGAATCCGAAGAAGGCTCCAGGGTCCCAGCTGTCAGCACAGAGCCCAAACTGGGGCTTGGACACAGGAACTGCAAGATCATGACCTGAGCCGAAGTGGCATGCTTAACTGACTGAGCCACCCAGGTGCCCCAGAGAGCCCTTATTGGTATCAACTGATGCTTTTATTTTCTTTCAAAATAAAAGATATTATAAAAGACAGTGGCTTTTTATCTTCAAAACTACATTTTGAAAGAAAGAAAGAAAGAAAGAAAGAAAGAAAGAAAGAAAGAAAGAAAGAAAGAAAGAGAAAGAAAGAAAAAAGAAAGAAAGAAAGAAACAGAGGAAGGAAGAAGAGAAGAAAAGATAGGAGAGAAGGCAGAAAGAAAGGGAGGGAGAAAGGAGTGGGGGTTATTTTAGATTAAGAGACTAAAGAACAATAAAAACCAGATACAATCCATCTACACTTGATAGGATCCTGAATAAAAACAAACTGACATCTATACAAGATGTTTTAGGGGCATTTGAATGTAGACTAGATATAAAATTATATTAGGGAATTTATGTTTAGTTACGAATAATGATATTTTTATAATTATGACAATGTATACTTTTTTAAGCATAATGGATTATTCAGGGAAGAATGTCAGGATATCACACTTTACTTTAAAATGGCTATATACAAAGCACCTGGGTGGCTGAGACATTTGAGCCCTGGACTCTTGATTTCAACTCACGTTATGATCCCAGGGTTCTGGGATCAAGCTCCAAATCCCACATTGGGCTCCGCACTGAGTGTAGAGCCTGGTTAAGATTCTCTCTCTCTCTCTCTCTCTCTCTCTCTCTCACTCTCTCCTTCTGCCCCTCTCTCCCACTTGTGATTTCTCTCTCTCCAAAAAAAAGTTTAAGTAAACAATATTTCAGAATGTAGATAAATCTTAGATTTAACTAGAGACATCATTGGTTTTTTTTCCTATTCAGATTTTACATGATATTTTTATTATTTTGTTCCATATTTTATTGTTTTGTGTATATTTATTTGATCAAAAGAGCTTTTGTTTGTTTTATAATTTAACTGCTTAGCCTCACACCTCACATAGATTTCTCAACCTTTCTGAATCACCTTTTTAATTTACTATTATTTTTGACATATTCTGGATCTTCTACCTTAAAGTTAGGTTTTGTTTGTGAAAAACAAACAGAATTTTTTAAAAAAGTAAAGTATCATTTAAAAAGAGATAATTTTCATCTCAAATATCCACGGTTTGTTTTACATTAATGCTACTGTTTAGCAAACTGCTCTGAAATGCAGTGACTTCCAACAGCGATTCATGGGTGTTTGGGTCAGCTGGGCTGTGTATCTCAGGCGTCTGCAGTCAGCTGTGGGAGCGTCAGCACTGCTGAGCTAGGTTGTGTTCTACACATTTATGGGTCACATGGCTGTGGGCTGGTCTACACAGCCTATCATCCCCTGCCAAGAGCGCCTAGACTTACTCATATGATAGCAGCAGAGCTCCCAACAAGTCTTCCTTAAAGCCCACACTTCCTATTACTCTATTTTTACCACATACTATTGGCCAGATTAAATCACAAGGATTCGCTAGATTCAAGAGACTAAGGAAATAGACTCTATCTCTGATAGAGGTGGAGCATCCCATTGCCAAGGGCATTTATGCAGAGAGGTTGCAAAGGGTATGGATGCAAACAGAGGTGAAGTGTTAGGCCGTTTTTTTTTAATGTACTACAGTTACAAAATTGTCTTAAAAGTTTATGTTTTCTCATTTATAAAATCTATCAAATTAAAAACGACAGGGTGTCTCTGTGGCTCCGTTGGTTGAATGCCTGACTCTTAATTTCAACTCGGGTCACGATCCCAGGGTTGTGGGACTGAGTCTTACCTCAGGCTGAGTGTAGAGTTACTGGGGGTTCTCTCCCTCTCACAGTCTGTCCTTCTGTCCCTCTTCCCTGCTTGTGCTCTCTCTCTCTCTCTCAAATAAAATAAAATAAAATTTTAAAAAATTATAGGATATTTTAGATAAGGAAATCAGTTAACTCATTCCAGGTCTCACATACTGCAAAAATTTGCAATTTTTTGATTTAGTTTTTACTTTTGAGAGATAGTGAGAGAGTGCACAGATGCGTGCAAGAGTCGGGGAGGGGCGGTGGAGGGGGGCAGAGGATCCAAAGTGGGCTCTGTTTTGACAGCAGAGAGCCCCTTGAGGGGCTTGAACTGGGGAACCATGAGATCATGACCTGAGCCAAAGTCAGACATTTAACCGACTAAGCCTCCCAGAGACCCCAAAATTTACAATTTTTATATGTTGTTCCTTTTCGACATTATCAGGACATATGTACTTATGTTTTAATCCCTTACTTTTCTTATTTGTATCATTCTTAATTCACCTTTCAAATAGAGTCAATTATATCATCAAATGTTTACAATTTGTAGAATCTTCTCCTGATTCCAAATAATACTGTTTTCATAAAGATATTCATAAAAAATTTAAAAAAAAAAAAAAGCATGGGGGTTGCCCTAGCAGCTCAGTCAATTAAGTGTTCTACTTGGGGTCAGGTCATGATCTCAAGGTTCATGAGTTTGAGCCCCAAATGTGGCTCTGTATTACTTCAGATTCCAAGTCTCCCTTTCTGCCCCTCTCCCACTCATGTTCTGTCTCTCTCTCAAAAATAAATAAACTTTTAAAAATTCTTTTAAAAAGAAAAATAAAAAACTTGAATGGCATATTTGATATAATGCCATTCTGCAGTTAGTTAGCCTTTTTCTCCCTTGTGTTTATTCTAATTTCAATTATCTGAGCTTGGGCTCCCCTCCCAGCCTTTGTTAGAGAAAAGTGTTCTTATCTTTATTTTGAGTTTTCAATTACAAACTTAGTTTTTGTCTGTTCTTTTGTCTATTCTTGTTTCCATCAATTTTATCTTATTTGCATTTTATTTTCAAGAATTCCTGCATATTTCTTGTCATCTAACAGCAACTTTCAGGTTTCTTCATGTCTGTGTAGGTATGTGTATAAAATCTTTCCCCATATGGGTCACCTGGGTGGTGCAGTTGGTTAAGTGTCTGACATCAGCTCAGGCCATGATCTCATCATCTGTGAGGTGGAGTCCCAAGTGAGGCTCTGTGCTGACAGCTCAGAGCCTGGAACTTGCTTGGGATTCTGTCTCCTTCTCTCTCCGCCCTTTCCTCACCAAAGAAACAATAACATTAAAAATTTTTTCATAGCCCATTTTAAATTAAAAGAGGAAGGGTAGATACAAATTTTCATTTCCGCTATAGAATCCAGCAATCTGTTGATAACCAGGAGTAAGTCAGAATCATGGCAAACTCACACTTGGAAACTTTGTTTCTCTGTGTTTCTTCTTTCTGAGTGCCAAGGAACAATAGCACTAACAATATTTGCAGCTTTAAAAATCAGCCTTTGTCCTGGATTCCTTTCCAATTATCTATGGGTTTTGTCCCCTGTTTATGATTCATCTTGAGAAATGCCTGACACAATGTAAGAGCTTATTAAATACATGTTAAATGAATAAATGAATGAATTAAAAAAAAAATAAAAGTATGGCTCTGCATTTCTCCTTGCCAGCAAAGCTCTTCTCTGTCAGTAAAAAGCTTTTTTTTTTTTTTTTTGAGTGAGGGGTTGACCCACTAGGGAGCTTTTTGTTTGATTAATTCTTACTCATTTTTGAGCCTCACTCCTTGGCACCTTTCAACCACCTCTGAACTGTAGTGTTGAAAGAGATTTCATCTGAGCCTCCCTTTCCCCTCCATACTCTCACCTCCACCCTGTCTACCTACACCTTCTCAAAGATCTGCTTTAATTACTTCCCATGGCAACGGACTGCTTTTCTAAGTAGATTGTTAGTGATTTTTCAGTGCCTTTTCCTCAATTTATTTTTTCTCTATATCTTAAAGAAATGTATAAAATATTCTTGCATGTAGAAAATAATCTTCAGCTCTGTGGTAGGTTTATAGGATTTCATTTATTTTGTCAAACACACACACACACACACACACACACACACACCAGTTTGCTTAATTAGGCAGTCTATTATTTAGAATAGTATTTAAAAACCACAAATGAGTAGAATGTGCATCTGTTCCCAGTATAGTAACTTTGTTATCTTACGTAATAAGCAGTTTTCCATGTCTTCAAATTGTATGCCATGACAAAATATGTTTTGCTTCTTTTATCGAAGGAAAATAATTCTGAATTCATTCTTTTACTTTTCTTCTCATTTTTCAGCATTTTTATTCCAAAGGTGGTGTTTTTTCCTCTTTCTGTATTAAAGTCCTTTAATTACAAGCTACAAACATGTAACCTGCAGCAAACAAATAACTTAGCCGCTGTCAAAAGGGTAAGTTTTGCTAATAATTTTAGATAATGCTCTGCCAACCCCATCCTCTCCATTTTATGGCCTTTTATTCAAAGATTAATTACAAATGTTAAAATTTATTCAAAATTTATGAAAGTGTCTATTTTTTATAATGTGCTCTTTTGGACCCTTTATTTGTAAATGTTCTCACAAAGCATTCATTTTACAAATCATATAATCTGCATGTTAATGTTAAAATATTATTAGATTTTTTAGTTTTATAGTCATGTTATGCTCGGAATTTTATTAGAAGATACCAACAAATATAGCTAAGGATAAGCGTTGTGAATGATTTTGTAAATATCATTTTATATTGAAGTGCCTTGTCCTCAGGTTGAGTTTGTGTAGTTGAAATCTTACTTTAATTTTTCATTTGAAACAAGGTTAAGACAATTCTGTTGAATATAATATCTATGACTATGAAAAAACAAATGTCGAATTTAAGATCTATTTGAATTCAAGTAAATCCTAGTAATCAACATTACTTTGCTTTTTCTTATTCCATAATTCTGTCTCCATATATGAATATGTCAATAATATAACTCCCTTAAAATTAAGTGAATATTCAATTCTTCTCAGAGTATACATAAGTAGTTAGTGTCTACTCATTCCCTAAAATACTATTGCCATATGTTTAATGTAATTTCATGACAAATAGAAACTTTTAAATAAAAAAATAAAAAATAAAAAAATAAAAATAAAATAAAAATTAAAAAAAAGAAAATTTTAAATAAACACCTTGCATATCTGAAAGACAGACGTTAATAAAGAGAAAACACTGCAAATATTCAACATATATCACACCTAGACACACATTTATTTCCCACTTAAGAGATATTTGTACAGAAAAATATTAGACACATTTATTGATTCAATGAATAAATGAAAAAAATTCAGTGAAAAAAATTCAGTTTTAGCAAAGCTTATTTGTAACTGCAATTAGTTCAATTATTGACATTAGTTCAAAAATTGACATATTTCAACATTATGTCATGTTGAAAGTAATCACAATATCACTATATTATACTCTTAAAACTAATATAACACTATGTATTACTAACTTGAATTAAAAATAGAAACTTTAAAAAAAAGAAAAAAACAATGATATCTTTAAAATCAAAAAGCAAAATGCAAAACACAAAAGCACACAAAAAAGAAATTAACCATAACACGAAGAACTGAAAATGTTTCCTATAGTTGGAATGAATTGATGATTCAAATTGTTGAACACAAATTGACTCAAGTCTGTATCAAAAGTCTTTTAAGGCAGAAAATATGCATATATTTATATGCCATACTTATGTATAATTATAAGTATATATATGAACCTACATGTTTATTTTTAATATATTAAATATATATTACATGTAATTATGTATTAAATATATATATTTACCTTGAGGGTATTTTTACAGGAAACTATTATATAAAAGAATATAGAAGCAGATTTCTGATTGAGAAGGGATGGACAGACATCTTGTTATTGGGTTCCCTTTTTCAATGGCTCCATGTACTATAGTTGAAAAGCACTGCTTTAAATGTGCCTTTACTATTCTAATTTTAGATTGATAATGCTGTAAGAGAAATGAGTGTTTACAGGCTCTCAGTCTTCTTGAGATATCAAGGGAATCATCACTTAGCTGGTTCATGGCAGCATCAGGGCTGCTCACTGGAAAGAGTGATTCATTTGCACTGCTTTTGACTTACTTTGACATAACAACTACTATAATAATAATATGAATGCATGCCCAGAATAGTAGAATCAAAATACATTTCACATGAACATAGAAAAATAAGTAGTCAATTGGATATCATAAGATAAAGACATTATTTTTCTAATTGTTTTCTTTTTCAAACTTTTCAATCATAATATTTTAGTTATCTTTCTTCTCAGTAACTTAACTCATATTTACAAGGTAGCAAATACCAACTAGTTATTTAGAGGTTTCCCTCACTGAAAATTTTTGATAAGGCCTTTTTTAATCCAATAGAAAGAATCTCATGCCACTATTCCTTTTACTACCTGTTTAGTCAGACACAAAATACACTGTTTGTAACGCAATATAAACAGAAATTCTGATTTTGGTATTATCCCTCTTCTGGCCTTGTACTAAGTAATTAAATAAAAAGTTTTACTTTTTAAAATTTTTGTTTCTTGTTAGTATGTTGACTGAGGTTTTTTTTCCCTCTTGGGAGCAAATTTTGGTGCAAAGCAGTTCTCTGCAGTAATGGAAAAAGCAACAGATAAATGAATAATGAGATTGTATTGAGTTATGTATTTTTTATTCTCCACTAGTTTGATATGATTGCATTTTACTATGGCAACTAGGTTTTAACTAATTTCCCCCTTATATTTTCAATCCACTTGGATAATAGAGGCTATAAGAGTAGCGTTCACCTTTAATGCAAACAAAACTGATCCTAATGAAACAAGATATGCTCACAAAAATACATAGAAGCTTAATTTAACGTTGAGCACAATTTAATAAGAACCTTTGTTTTATGTCTAAGTAATAATGTGTTTGTTAAATCTTCATTTCTCTTTTGTAATCATTCCATTAGATTATTGCAATGGCTAACATAATTATTTTAGGTAATATTAGTCAAATTTTGCAAGAATGAATTCATGCTGCTCTATAAAACAGCAAGGCTTCCTTAAAGATACTGGTATCCCAGGATGTGGCAATGAGTCTGACATTGGTTAAAACAAATCGACCAAATATTCCTTTGCAAAAAAAAATGTAGAAGTTATGACTATATGTATACAAGTCGAAAAATAATATTGGAATTAATACTACTGTAAAATTCTAGCTAATATTCTTCTCCAAAATACTATCTTAAAAGGGAATAATGACATATAGGGAATGATATTTTTGAAATATTTTCATGAGGTAAATTTTATTACAGAAAAAATATAAGTCAACACTTTTCATGTTTCATATTTTGTTAAATCAATTTCTGAGTTTTCTGAATGGTTTGATTTTAATACAACAGAAACTAGTTATTTTTCATCAATTATGCTCGTTACAAGAAACAGGGCTTTTTTATTTTATTTTTTTCCCTTTAAAAATATTTTTTATTTGTGATGAATTTTCTTTAACAAATAGTTTATTCTCAACTTGGTTTCCATATAACACCCATTGCTCATCCCCACAAGTGCCCTCCTCCATGCCGATCTCCTCCTTCACCCCCCACACCCATCAGTCCTCAGTTTGTTCTCAGCATTCAAGAGTCTCTCATGGTTTGCTTCTCTCCCTTTCCCCCACTATTTACCCTCTTCTTCTCCCCCTTGGTCCTCCGTTAAGTTCCTCCTAATCCTCCTATAGGTGCAAATATATGGTATTTATCCCTCTCTGCCTGACTTATTTCATTCAGCATAACACCCTCAAGGTCCNTTCTATTCCATTGGTCTATGTGTCTGTTTTTGTGCCAGTACCATACTGTCTTGATGATGACAACTTTGTAGTAAAGGCTAAAGTCTGGGATGGTGATACCTCCTGTTTTGGTTTTATTCTTTAGTATTACTTTGGCTATTCAGGGTCTTTTGTGGTTCTATACACATTTTAGGATAGTTTGTTCTAGTTTTGAGAAGTATGCTGGTGCCATTTTGATTGGGATTGCACTGAATGTGTAGATTGCTTCGGGTAGTAATGACATTTTAACTATATTTGTTCTTCGGATCCATGAGCATGGAATGCTTTTCCATTTCTTTGAGTCTTTTTCAATTTCCTTCATAAGTTTTCATGATACATATAGTTTTCATCATACAGATCTCTTGTCTCCTTGATTAGGTTTATTCCTAGGTATTTTGAAACAGGGTTTTTTTTCTAATGTTTATTTATTTTTGACAGAGATAAAGAAAAAGAGCATGAGTAGGGAAGGAGCAGAGGGAGAGGGAAACACAGCATCTGAAACAGGTTCCAGGCTCTGAGCTGTCAGCACAGAGACTGACGCAGGGCTCTAACTCACAAACCATAAGATCATGAGCTGAGCCAAAGTCGGACACTTAGCCCAATATTATCAATATCTTCAAAACATTCTGGTATCAACCAATATGAACAATACAAACTATGCGTACTCACTAGACTGACAACCCCTTTGTTACAATTAACTTCTATTTAAAATGCTTGCTTGTCCAATTTATTCATTTAAATATGGCAATGACCATTAAGAAGCTGTACTATGCTCCAGCAATTGTTATCCTATGAGGTAGGTAAGTTTATTTTACAAATATTCAGATGAGGAAAGAAACTAGTTAAATATTTTCTTTGAATTCATTGCTTAGTAATGAGTAACTAGTATTTATTAGTTTGTTTGCTTATTCATATATAGTTGACAATGTTACATTAGTTTTGGGTGTATAACATAGTGATTTGACAAGTTTATGTATTATTCTGTGTTTATCACAAGTATGGCTACCATCTATTCCCATATATTGCTTTTACAATATCATAGCCAATATTCTTTATGGTGTGCCTTTTTTTAAAGCTTATTTGCTTATCTTGAGAGAGAGAGAGAGGGCATGAGTGACAGAAGGACAGAGAAAGAGGGAGAGAGAAAATCCCAAGCAGCCTCCTCGATAACACTGTGATCCCACAAACCTTGAGATCCCATAGGTCTGGATCCCATGAACTGAGAGATCACGACCTGACCCAAAATCAAGAGTCAGACACTTTACTGACTGAGCCACCCAGATGCCCTGCTGTGCTTTTATTTCCATGACTTATTCATTCCACGAGTGGAAGCCTTATCCCCCACTCCATAAGTAGCCAATATTTAAACTAATGTTACACAGGATATAAGTATTTTCCATAATGGAAAGCAATTCATTATGTTTACTCCAAATATCAAGGTAAAATGTAATGGTAAGTAATTTAAACCTTTCATATCCTTTCTTCTTTCACTATTACTTTTAATCTTCTGCTAATATGTTGACATTTATAAATTTTTATAATTCTCAATGATAAATTATTTCTTAAGGAAGTGTTATATCTCTCCAATCAACTAATTAACAAATGAATAATTAGAAATTGCAATGAAATGCCTAGTTTAAAAATAAATACATTTATAAATGGCAACGCATTTCCTGTGATTCTAAGAGAGAATGAAGACCTCTGGAATGATAAATGATGGTTCACTATATAATTATTCTAAGTTTTTTCCATGTTAGTATTTATTCAACACGTGTTTGTATCTGTGTGTGTGTGTGTGTGTGTGTGTGTGCGTGCATGTATAGACACATACAAGACACACACCCAAAGCAGTTTGTTTCAGAAACTGAAGACTTATTGGGGAGCCTGGGTGGCTCAGTTGGTTAAGCTTCCAACTTCAGCTCAGGTAATGATTTCACGGTTTGTGGGCTGGAGCCCCATGTTGGACTCTGTGCTGACAGCTCAGAGCCTGGAGCCTGCTTTGGATTCTGTGTCTCCCTTACTGTCTGCCCTTCCCCTGCTCATCTTCTGTCTCTCTGTCTCTCAAAAATAAATTAATTAATTAAAAAAAAACTAGTGCCAACTTTATATAATGATGGATTTTTTTTTTTTAAGTAGTCTTCATGCCCTTTGTGGAGCCCAACATGGGGCTTGAACTCACGACCCTGAGATCAAGAATTGAGCTGAGGTCAAGAGTCAGACACTTAACCAACTTAGCCATTCAGATGTCCCTATAATGATGGTGTTTTTAATTCATTTTTTTTTATTGTACTTTGAGTGGAGGATAATTTTGCCAGCATAGTTAATTCCCCCATTAATTGATTAAGCTGTCTAGATGTGACATCATTAGGATGGCAGAATAGGGGTTCCTCCCCTTGCATTCCCCTCAGCAGCAATAACTTGGGCAGCCTTTGTGGGTCTTTGTGGGATACTGGTAAAAAATTGTGAAACCCCAGTGGAGTCAAATACCTAGGACCCTCATTTTGAGAAAGCAGACTTGCACGCAGGTGGCTGACTTATGCAACACGGTCCTGGCTATAGGACCAGAAATGGCTCCATCCCACTGTGGTCAGGGCTAGAGTTATGTTTGGCCTTGGTCTTGCTCCTAGTATCATATGTCAATGGTCTGAGGAGGAGTCATATCTTCCTATATGTCAGGTTACAGGCCCACAGACCTCAGTCCTGGCACTGGACCCTGAAGTCACCCATGACTCAGCTCTAGCCCTTCTGGACCACAGTCTGGGTGTTCTTAGAGGCAAGCCTTCCGAAACCCAGGACCATTGTAGATTCTGAAATGTCCATGTCATTGGCTCCAGGCCAGCTTAACTGTGTTTTTAGAGACAATCCCATCAGCTCAAGGAACTGAGAAGAGAAGATATTTACTTGCTAAAAACAAGCTATAAAAACTGAAAGAGATTTTTGCTCTTTCAAATGCAGAAACACTAACACAAGGGTATAAGGATCACAGTGAATCAGGTGAATAGGACATCAAAGACAAGGAGAGAATTTTGAGAGCAGAAAGTGAAGGAAAAAAGAAACACCCACTCATACAAGGGAACCCCCATTAGATTATCAGCAGATTTCTCAGCAGAGAACTTGCATTCCAGGTGGCAGTGGATACCATATTCAAAGTGCTGGAAAGAAAAACTCCTGCCAACCTAAAATATTACCTGGCAAAGCAATCCTTCATAAAGGAGAGTGATATAAAGACATCCAGACAAACAAAAGCGAAGAGAGTTTATCACCACCAGCCCCACCTAACAAAAAATGTCATAAGTGTGTTCTTAAAGTGGAAAGAAAAGGATCCTGTGACATGAAAATATATGAAAAGAATTCAACAAAGACACAAATACATGGAAAAATATTCTGAGATAATTGACCAAAAGAATTAATATTATGAGAATGTCCATACTATCCAAAGCCATATACAGATTTAACGCTATCGCTATAAAAATTACAATGGTGTTTCTCAAAGAAATAGAAAAATCAATCTTAAAATTAGTATGGAAGCACAGAAGATTCTGACAATCTTGAAAAAGAAGAACAAAACTGAAGGCATCATGCTCCCTGATTCTAAGCTATATTACAAAGCTACAGTAATAGAAACAATATGGTATGGCAAAAAGCAGATAGACCAAAGTAACAGAATAGATAGCCCAGAAATAAATTGAAACATAGGTGACCAACTAATGTATACATTAGTGTACCAAGAATAAACAATGGAGAACATGTAGCCTCTTTAATGAACAGTGATGGGAAAATTGGATATTCACATGTAAAATAATTAAATTGGGTCCTTATCTTTCATTATATACAAAAGTCAACTCAAATCAGTTAAAGACTTAAAAAAGTAAGACCTGAAGTCACAAAATTGCTGGAGGAAAGCACTGGAAAAAATGAACCACGTGCTTGGCAATGAATTTTGGATATGATACCAAAAGCGTATGCAAAAAGTAAAAGTAAGTGGGACTACATTAAACTAAAAAGCTTCTGGACAGCAAAGGAAACCATAAGCAAAATGAAAAGGCAATTTATGGAATAGCTGAAATATTTACAAAATTGTACATCCAATAAAAAGTTAATAACCAAAATATACAAGGAACTTACAAGTCAATAGCAAAAACGACAGCAACAACAAATAATTTCATTAAAAATGGTCGGAAGACTGAATAGACATTTTTCCAGAGAAGACATACAGATGGCAAACACATGTGAAAAGATGCTGGTCATCACTCATCATCAGGAAAATGCAAATCAAAGCCACTAGGTATCACCTTATACCTGTTGTGACGTCTTTTCTCAAAAAGACAAGAGATAACAAGTATTGATGATAATCTGGAGAAAATGGAACCCTTGTATACTTTTGATATATATGTAAATTAGTATAGATATAATGGAAAATAATATTGAGGTTTCTCACAAAATTTAAAATAACACTACCATATGACTCAGTAATCTCAATACTCAGTATATTTAAACACATACTATTGAATATTTCTTTCAAATTAATTATTGTCCATGATCAATAGTGCTGAACGTAACTCTCACCCATTTTTCTCTATAACCTTCACAATAATGATCTTAAGAAAACAACCATTTATAGGTAATTTCATGAAGTAGTATCATATATACAAAGTATATAAAGTGGTATCTTTATATACAATTTGTATATCTTTAATAATTTTTTGATTACTAAGTTAAAGCATGTATTTCATGAGTTTTATGCTTATTGTCTTTCTCTTTTGTTAATTGTGTGTTCAACTCTTAAATATAGCAGAAATTCATTTTGGTATATTAGTATTAGAAAAATAATCAGTGGGTCACTCTGATTACATATGCACAACTAATTGTTCCAAGGCTACTCACTAGATCATTTTCTTCACTTCTTTGTGCTGCTACTTGTACCAGATATCAACGTCCCTTATGTACATGTATATATTTTGTCAAAGAAAACAGACAAGGACATCATTATTCCAGATTATTGTAAGAGGGGAGAAAAACTGATCTCAACTCAGCTGAAGCAAGGGACAAGATAACTTTTAAGTGATGAATGAGCTAGTGGAAAACTACTGGGTGTTGGGGCGCCTGAGTGGCTCAGTTGGTTGGGCGGCCGGCCAGCTCAGGTCATGATCTCACGGTTCGTGGGTTCGAGCCCCGCATCGGGCTCTGTGCTGACAGCTAGCTCAGAGCCTGGAGCCTGTTTCAGAGTCTGTGTCTCCCTCTCTCTCTGACCCACCCCTGCTCACGCTGTTTCTCTCTCTCTCAGAAATAAATAAAATGTTAAAAAAAAATTTTTAAAAAGAAAACTACTGGGTGAAGTTGGGTAGGGGGAATTGGTCAATGTGGTTAGACCATCTGTTAGTTAGCTGAAGCTAAGGAAGCTAGATTCATACACTTTCACAGAGACTAGGAGGTAAGGGTGCTATGGTCCTTGATGATTGCCTATCAGAGAAATGACTTTCAGATCTGTGAAATATTCCTGAGTTACAAAACTGGCAATAGGCTAGGAGGAGATTTACACCCCAAGGGAGCAGAGAAAGCATTTACATTTGCAAGTTTTCTGAAATAAATTCTCTGAGAAAAAGGTCAGCGGCCTAAGTTAGGAAGAACTTTGTCTAAAGATTAGTCAAACGGAGGGGAATGTAAAAGCTGTCTTGGTCAGTTTCTCCTTTCTCCATCCTGTGCATTGATTGATTTTGTTAATTTGGATCACAATAGTCTCATAAAAATCTTGAAATCTTAAAAGATGAGTTTCTATATTAAGCCAAATCATAGTTCTGTTGCACATATAGGCTAACAAAATGTGTATTTTCTGATATTAGTCTTTTCATCACTGAAGATTATATATCCATTTATCTAAGTTCCTTTTATATTCTTGTATAAGATGTTTTATTTTTCTTTACAAAAGTCTTGGATATATATTTACATATATGACAATGGATTTTTTGTTACTCTTTTTGTTTAAAATTGATTTGTGTGGTGTTTTTACAGCAATGCAAAACCAATAAATGTATTGAACCCTTAGTAGTTATAACAGAATCAAAAACTTGTTTTTTTTGTCTATAAACAAAATGTTGCTTCTCAAAAACCAATTTTATTTTGTTTCACTATTATTTCTATTAATTAGAAATTGTTCTGTATTTATTTCCTTCTATTTTAAGGTCCTTTTTAGCTTTGGTATTTTAAAACAATTTTAATGATTCTAAGAAGTGGTGTGTGTGTGTGTGTGTGTGTGTATAAAGTTGTCTCTGCCGAAAGTGAAAATATACTGTAAGTCATCATTTGAAACAGAACAGTCCTGTCTCAGCTATTCTTTACGTATGTGTATATATGTGTTAGCATGTACACATGTACACACTCTAATGTCAAAAAAGAATGGAAAAAACTGCATGAAAATGATATAGTTTACAAATAGTTATTGCCATGTAGTTCTTGAATCCTTTTTGAAATGTTAAAAATGAAACAAGGCATACGGGCTTTCGGCAAACACTTGTAACCCCAGCTCCATCAAATAGCAATTTCACTGTAGGGCTATTCAAATGAATCTGGGCCATAGCAAAAACAAACAAAACAAGCAAAAACCTACCCAGAAAATTTAAGCACATAAGTACTTAGTACCTGATAATATTATTATTGTTGTTTTAACTAATGTTATTATTGTTTTTTATTAGGCATTAACTTTCTGCTTTTAAAATTAATTTATACTCTGTTAATTCTACTGAAAAAATAGGGAAGGAAAAATGTCCTCTTTGACTCAAGAGGATAGGCTGCATCTTTAGGAAAAATCAATACTTTTTAAAATTTTAGTTATTTAACATCGAGTGCAACATTGGTTTCCCAGAGCAGAATTCAGTGATTCATCATTTACATTCAACACCCAGTGCTCATCACAAGTGCCCTCCTTAACATCCATCACCCTTTTAGTAGACTTTTTGAACTCAATTTACCAAAACTCAGCTGTGCTCCTGAAATGAACTCTGGTCACAAACTTGAACGGTTAGGCCAAGAAAAAAAAGTTAAATGAATTATGTGATCTCTCATTTATGAAATATCAAATAATTATGGTTATGGGGATACATAAACTCTGGATGGTGTAAAGAGAGTAGCCTTCCTCACCACCACTGATTATTTTCAAGTGGGAAGGTGTGCCCCATATTGCAAGATGAAGAATCTAAAAAATTGTTATATAAGACCCATAGTCAGCTGCCAAAACCAAACATTTAAATCCTCTCTTTATTGTCCTAGTACAAGGCTGTTCTGATTACATTATTTCCTCAAGAGTAGTAATTTTATATTAAAAATTCTTAAGAGTCATGACAGAAAATTTTTCATAATTATAATTAAGTTTGGACCAATCTTATTTAGATCACATATATGCAGTTGGATATTGAGACTTGGAATAGGAAATCTGAGTAATGTTGAAAAATGTTTTAAGATTGTTTTTTCTTTATGCTTATTTTGCTTTATTATCCATAGTTGTTTTACAAGTGATTTTTTGAATTATTTAATGCATGATTCTAGCATGTCATTAAAACATATTTAACATATCTTTTCCAAAATATATTTCATATATGTGGATGTATATGCATTTATTTTATTGTTTTAAATTTTACTCTTCAGATAAAATAAATGCTAAATGGGGTGCTTGTGACTCTCAAACTTAAGAAAGTACTTATGTAGGATCCTTCAATACTTATCACATGATTTTAAGTGGGTGCATTTAATAGCAAAGAAAAAAAATTCTCATATTCTAGATTTTTAAAATTCTTAGATTTAAATGTCTGCCTTAATTTTAAATGGTGAAAAAAGAACTGAAAAACTTTGGATATCATTACTTAAAGCACAAAAAAAATGAATCATGTATAAAACTGAATAAACAAAATATATCCTTTTTGAGGGTAATTATTTTATATATTTAATATTCATATTTCACAAACATTTTTAAAAAGAATATAGTAGTATAACTTCCCCTATAACTTATAAGGTGGGACAAAACAGCTTTTTGGTAGCAATTTTCCTTATTTCTTTATCTACAGAAAATGTCTCAGTGAGAAATTTAAGAGAAGACAGTTTAATGGGTGAATTCTACCTATGACTCCTAAGCAGGTTTTTTTTTTTTTTATTCTCCACATTACATTACAGAGGCATGACTTATGTGAAGGCCATTGTAATTTCTATTGTTGGAGTAGTAATTTGTTTTGGTGCAAAATGACCTGCAACTCTTACGCAGTCTGTGAGCTATGGCAGCAATAATAGGGAAACATTCACATGGTCCATTTACAAGATGAGGTTGCATAAAGTCCATCTGATTACATATAAGTGGTTATTAGAATAGGTCCTCAAACAAGAGTCATAGGAGAGCTATAAATTCTCAGCCATCTATTTTCAAGTCATTTTATGAGAATTGTAGTGTCATGCATATTGGACACTTCATTGTCATTGACTTCAGAGCAAGAATAAATGGCACATTCACAGGCCAGATACAGACTTCTGGGTTCAAGCCAGCACTGTTAACAGAGAAATATTAAAAAGGGAAAAATATCTATTGATAACAATCACTTTGACTCTGCAAAATAGAAACGCCAACTCACTACATGTATCTGAAGCTATTATGAAGTTCTAAAAACAGACATGTTTTGTTGTAAGAAAAGCATATTGTAATTTGTCAGCATGAAGTCTCAACGTACTGTCTGTCCTTGGCCTATACATAAGAAAATTGTAAATATACACATGCAAAACCAATCAGAGTATTCATGTAGAGAGATAAATTTAGAAGAAAGTTGCTTTTGCCATGCCAAGACACAAAAAGTCTAGGTTTCTTAGAGTGTATTTATTTGTTCATTCATTCATTCTGTTTCAAGACCTCTCACCCCTACGGTGATCCGAAGGCAAAGTGAACTCACAGAGAGTGTGACTCATGGAACACTGAGAATTCCTGTGGTTTGAGAGAGGCTTCCAGGTGTCCTGTGTCACGCTCTACTGACAATTATCTGTGAATTGAAGCTGAAAAATCAACTGGAAGCTTTCAATATTCAGTTGAAAAACTACTCTAAGGTCTCTATATATTTTAGTTTCATTTGGGTATTAACTTCAATCAAAACTTGCAACTAAATGTATAAAATTAGGTCATTGTGCTTTAAAAATTCATAAACATACATATTAAGGCAAAACTACTTTAACAGCAACAAAAAAATGGTATAAGAGAATAGTTGGCCAATTTTTTTAGGAAGCCATCTTTTCATCCCTCATAAGTATATTGAAAATCTTAATATCAGATGTCTATTAGAGGAAACAGCTTTATACTTGATATATTTATGGCCTGAATTTTTTTAATGTTTATTGATTTTTGAGAGAGAGAGGCAGAGTGCGAGCAGGGAAGAAACAGAGAGAGAGGGAGACACAGAATCTGAAGCAAGAATCTGTGCTGTCAGGACAGAGCCAGACGCTAGGCTGGAACTCACGAACCGCGAGTTCATGTCCTGAACGCAAGTCCGAGGCTTAACCAACTGAGTCACCCAGGCGCCCTGCAAAACTACATTTTAGTTGTTTTATTGAACAACTAAGATTTCACATATTTAAAATAGAAAGTAATAGAGGCACCTGGGTAGCTCACTGAGTTGAGGGTATGACTTCAGCTTAGGTCATGATCTCATGGGTTCTTGAGTTCCAGCTCCAAATGGGGGCTCTGTGCTGACAGCTCAGAGCCTGGAGCCTGCTTTGGATTCTGTGTCTCCCTCTCTCTCTGCCCCTCCCCCACTCACACTCTGTCTCTCCTTCCCTCATAAATAAATTAACATTAAAAATATTTTTAAAAAAGAAAGGAATAGGGGTGCCTGAGGGGGCTCAGTCAGTTAAGCCTCGGACTTTGGCTCAGATCATGATCTCACACTGTTCCTGAGTCAGCTCAGAGCCTGGAGCCTGTTTCAGATTCTGTGTCTTCCTCTCTCTCTGACCCTTCCCTGCTCACTCTGCATCTCTCTCTCTCTCTCTCCCTCTCTCACTCTCTCTCTCTCAGAAATAAATTTTAAAAATTAAAAGAAAAAGAAAGGAATAGCTAGTTAATTTTTGAAAATAGCTTGTAAATAGACTTCCAGAGAAGTCAAAATAGAGTGAATGAATTCAATACAAAGAATAAAATTATTTTTAAGAGGTTCAGTGATGTTCAAAGACCAAAAGAAGTTTGATGAGAAGATACCAGGAAGTTAAACTAACTTTAAATCCTAGAAACCAAATCCCTAGAGAAAAATAAAAAGCAAATATTCTGCTGCTTTTGCTGCTGCTGGGGAAAGAAATAAGAAATTTCAGTTAAAAATTAGCTAAACACAAAAGTATTTTTTATCTATGATAAAATATTTATATAAACCTATATTTGTATAAAAGACATTCAATAAAAGATGTATTTATACACCAACCTTCAGATGTCTACCATAATATGCCAGTGTGACTGTTGCTAACAAATTAATTAAAACAATGTTTAATATATTAATAAAACAACTCTGAAAATATAGTTTCTACGAGGAACAGAATGTAAGTCAGCTTATCTAGTTGACTCCTTTAAAATTAATGCTTTTTAAATATAAGTTAGTTAACATACAGTGTACTGTTGTTTTCAGGAGTAGGACCCAGTGATTCATCCCTTACATGTAACACCCAGTGCTCATCCCAAGTCCCCTCCTTACTGCCCATCACCCATTTAGCCCCTCCCCACCCACCTTGCTTCAGCAACCCTCAGTTTGTTCTCTGTATTTAAGAGTCTTTTATGGTTTGCCTCTCTCTCTGTTTTTATCTTATTTTTCTTTCCCTTCCCCTATGTTCATATGTTGTGTTTATTAAATTCCACATATGAGTAAAATCATATATTTGTCTTTCTCTGACTGACTTATTTAGCTTAACATGATACACAGTAGTTCTATCCATCTTGTTGCAAATGGCAAGATTTCATTCTTTTTGAACGCTGAGTAACATAATGGGTATACTAAGTAAGGCACAAATTAAAGAAGGTTCTAAATTTTTGACCTCAAATGGGATGTATTTGTTAACTTCCCCTCTCCTTTTTAACATATTTAAAATTAAGGAACATTTTGTTTTTATCGGTGCATTAATCAACAGCAGATTCTTTAAAATATCAGTACAAGTTTGAAAATAGGTCATTTATGTTCTTACAGAAAACAACATAGATTAAAATGCAAGATAATATATTATCTCATTGTCCCAATTAATTTCAAATTTCTTCTAGTGAGAAAAATGTTCCTTCTAGCTTTCACTGTTGACACAGTAAGGACTTGGTAAACAATATTTTCTCAGTGTTATCATGTTATCTTTATTAAATTTAACAGGGTAATTCAGTGAAAAGTACTGAACTGTATAAATTTGTTGGTTTTTTTTTAATGTTTTTTTTTTTTTATTTATTTCCAGGAGAGAGAGAGAGAGAGACAGCGTGAGCAGGGGAGGGTCAGAGAGACAGGGAGTCACAGACTGAAGCAGGCTCCAGGCTCTGAGCTGGCAGTCAGCACAGAGCCCGACGCAGGGCTCGAACCCACAAATCGGGAGATCATGACCTAAGCGAAAGTCAGACGCTTAACCGACTAAGCCGCCCAGGCGCCCCTGCATAAATTTGTTGTTAAGCACATCCGTGTGTGTGTGTGTGCGCGCGAGCGTGTGTGTGTGTGTGTGGTGTACGTGTCTGTATAAGTTAAATTAAAGGTAAGCTTTAATATACAAGAGTTGGAAAGATGTTACAATTTCATGAAAAAAAAATGGAGAAGTCAAAGTCAAATAATTTTCTTGGACCTATCAGGTAAGTTAGATCATAGAGAAGACCCTCCCCTCCAAATTTGGAGACATGTAGTAAGACCAAGAATCACATCTGAGATCACTTTACCTGGAGAATAACACATGTTATAAAGCTAAAGTAAGTGAGATCGTTTTAGTTTTGGTGAAAGAATAGACATATAGACTGATGGAAGAGAACAGATAACAGAAATAGACATGCTGATACAGTGAACTGATCTTTGACTAAGATACTCAATGAAAATGATAGACTTTTCAACAACAATGCTAAAAACACTGGAGTGTTTTCCATATGAAAACAAATAAACAAAGAAATCTAGACCTCTCACAAAAATGGACAAAAAAAAAAAGAATCATAGATGTAAATGTAAAATTCAGAACTCTAAAATTTCTAGAAGAAAGTACAGGAGAAAACCATGTTGATCATAGGTTTGATGATAAGTTATAGACGTAACAATAAAAACAAAATACATAGAAGAAGAAATGGTTTTTAGTCTTTATTAACAATAAAAACTTCTGCTCTGTGAAGGAAACTGTTCAGGGCATTAAAAAAACAAGCTACCAACTGGGAGAAAAATATGCAAAGCACACATCTGATAAAATGCTTGCCTCTAATTTACACAAAGAACTCTAAAATACAACAGTGATAAAAACAAGTGACACAATTAAAAAATGGGCATTTGATATAAACACTTCACCAAAGAAGATATAGCAATGGAGACTATTCATGGGAAAAGACAACATCAATTGTCATTCGAGAATTGCAAATTAAAGCAATGATGAGAGAGCACTACATTATGATTAGAGAAGTCAAACTCCAAAAACTGACAACACTAGATTTTGATGAAGGTATGGAATACCAGAAACTTTAAGTCATTGCTGTTGGGGGTGCAAGATGGCACAGCCACTTTGGAAGACAGTTTAGAGGTGTCTTTCAAAGCTTTATTAAGTATTACCAGAAGATCCAGCAATCATGTTCCACACACGAAGTTTGCAGGTGGATGTCTATCACAGCTTCATTAGTAATCATCCTGAACTGGAAGAATCCAAACTGTGTTTCAATAAGTGAATGGGTAAACAAGCTGTATTACATCTAAATAAGACAATATTATTCAGTGATAAAAAAAAAAAAAGGATCAATCGGATAACAAAAAGACATGGATAAGCCAAAAATGAGTCAATCTAAGAAAAGACTACCTTTGATTCCAATTACATGGCATTCTGCAAAAAGGCTAAATTAAAAAGACGGTAAAAATGTCAGTGATATAAAACAAATATGAGACCATGCTGTTATAAAGAAATGATTAAACAGTTAATGGGGGAGAAGATAGATATTTCCTGTGTAAAATAATTCCAAATAGTATAGATATTCTTGTGCCGGATTTGAACAGCAAATCCTAGGGCGGTCGATGACAGATTACTCCAGATTCCTGAATCACAGAAAGGAGAGGGCAAGGGGGCCAAGCACTCTAGTGGCGATGATGCGAAGCAAAGTTCTTCTCCAGTTTTTATTGAGAATCTTATCAGTACATTTCAAGGGGTGCAGGAATGCAGGAGTGCGTGGTTTCAAAAGCTGGAACAAAGCATGCTTTTATTTTCACAGGCACAATACAACCAGAGTAGTGATGTACAGGCAGATGTCACGGGGGCAGTGTATACGTCCTAGACGGGGATTGTTTTAGTGGTTTCGATTAAGTGTTTACAGATTGGGAAAAATGTTGATCCACTGACAAAGTCAGGCTGTCTTCAACCCTGACATTTTAAAGGAGACCCGGCTTCTGTGGTCTACTTTGTTGCTTCTCAATCAGCCATTTCCCAGGTTGCAAACATGTTTTTTCCCTTAAATCTTAGCCAGACAGGCTCTGTAAGCCTCCACACTTTTGCCCTGATTAAAGGGGTGCATAATCCTGTAGCCTTTCAGAGTACACTGTGCATAGTGATTGCAAAAAGCATAGTATAGAAAGAGGAAAAAAAGTAACTTTATAGTGGAGAAAACTGACAAACACTACCTCAGCCTTGCAATCAAGGTCAACATCAATAAGACGGTTGGACACGGCACTTTACTTCCATGTTCTTTCTCCCACAAACCCATAGCCCCATCACCCCAGTCTAATCTGAGAAAAGCAATAGATAAATTCCAATACTCACAACATGCCACTCCTTATAACTCTCAAGGCTATCAAAAACACAGAAAGTCTAAGGAACAGTCACAGCCAAGAAAGCCTAAGGAAACATAACTAAATGTAATGTTTTATCCTAAATATGATTTTGTAAGAGAAAAATAACATTAGTTAAAAATTAAAACAACTGGAATAAACTTTGGACTTTAATTAATTAATTAATAAGGTATCAACGTTGGTACACCATTTGTGACAAAATGTGCCATTCTAAATGATACTAATATCAGAAAAAACTAAGTGTGAGATATATAGAAACTCTCTAGATATATAGGAACTCTCTGCCCTTTCAGTTCTGTTTTGTTTTATATATTGAAAATGTACAAAGAAAATTTAAAAAACAAAGTCTATTAGAAAACATTTAATATCTCATGAAATACTTTCAGAAAGCATTGGTCAAGTGTCTACGTATCTAATAAATACATGTAGGCTTAAAGTTATGAATAAATCATTGTTAAAACTAAAGATTTATTTAAAGGAATGTAGCCATTTTTTTCATTTCACCACTGTATCTTTAACAAGCCATTGGCTTATTTTTTATTGTCTTCATCCTCTGGTAAATGTGTGCTCACATACATTCTTTCATTTGAGATCACAAAGTTACAGACATTTCTAAACTTATAAAGGTATAAAATAAAAAGATGTGTATGGCACTTGGAGATGTCAGCAGAAAACCCTACACACTATGTTAGTAAATGCCAGATGCTGTTGAAATTCTTTTGCTGCGATATATAAATGAATAAACTTCAATAAGGACTGGGCAAAGAGTTGCCTTCAGATTGAATGTCGTGTGTTTATATACTGGGCTGTTTTCTTTGCTTACATGTTTTCTGCCCCAAAGCCAAAAACGACAGTCCTTTCGTAGAAACTTGCTGTTCTTTCTTCAATAGAAAATCCCTGCCTGATACTTGTAACAAAAATGGCTAGTGTAGTTTTGGCCTATTTTGCCTTTCTGGTCAACTTCTAATGTACTTACATTGAATTTGCTCTTTCCAGTTCAACTTTATTCTATAATCCAGAATTTTGCATAGGCTTTTATTTTACACACATACCAAATATTCTGTCTTCTTTATTTTATAATTTTCCTTATATAATCACTTCTGTGATGTTCAGAAATGCTAATAATCTCAGAAATCAAGAATAAAAATATTTTCTAATTGTGAAAATACAGGGGAAAAGAGGCAACTTGCCTTGAATACAATTTATTTTTTATTTTTATTTTTTTTTTAATTTTTATTTCTAGGAGAAAGAGAGAGAGAGAGAGAGAGAGAGCATGAGCAGGGGAGGGTCAGAGAGAGAGGGAGTGACAGACTGAAACAGGCTCCAGGCTCCGAGTTGGCAGTCAGCACAGAGCCCGTCGCGGGACTCGAACCCATGAACCGCGAGATCATGACCTAAGCAAAAGTCGGACGCTTAACCGACTAAGCCATCCAGGGGCCTCGCCTTGAATACAATTTAATATGTATATATACCTATGCATGAAATATGTAGTATATCACCTATATTAGTTATATATAATGAGTTAATGTCTCTGTAAACTAAATTTATGCGAGAATGAAATGGTATGTATGTAATAACCCAGAAGATTACCTTGAGTTACACTGTCTGCTGGATCAAGTCAGAAGAAACAAGTCAATTAAAAGTTAAGTTCTGGCCCACAAATTGCAACGGGACATTTTCCCTTTATCTCACATTTATTTATTCATTCATTTATTTTTTTTTTTTCAGGATGAACCTCTTAGTCTGCCTGAGAAAGTTCTAGTTTGATGCCTAATGTTCTGACCAAATAATTGATAGTATCCCCTTTTACTCAGAAATGACTCCTTTTAGAAGGCGTAATGTATGGTATTACAATAGAAGTGAGTCCATCAATCATCAGTGCCATCTCATTTTCCATCCTCTTAAAGGTTAAGACTCTCCCCTTTAAAGTGAGATTGGCTATGAAAAATAAGAAATAGGTTTTTCCCTCTATGGTAATCTGCATTCTTTATTCACCCATTAAACTTTGGTGCCTGACATCTGGCTGGCTCAGTAGATAGAGTATATATGACTCTTGATCCGGGGGTCATGAGTTTGAGCCGCATGTTGGGGTTAGGGTTTCCTTAAAAAATAAAATAAAAAAATAAAACATAAGACTTTGGTGCAAATTATGATATTCCAGGGTAGTAGGATTAGAAATCATCCTTTAACAGTGAAGTTTTTCACTAAGAATGTATCTTAGCCTGAAAATTAAAACACCCCATGTCTATTTATACTAAAGAAGAAAAATTGCAGATAGAATTTTTTCAATAAAGAAAATCAAAGTATACGCAAAATTTTATTATAAAAAGTGATTTTTGTCAATTTCAATGAATTTTTGGATTTTAAGTATGTGAAAATGTAAACTAGGTGTAGGTCACCTTGATGATGAGCACAAGTACATATGTAGTATTTTTATTAAAGTCCACTTTTTGAAATAGCTTTTACTTTTTTATTGTTTAAAGTTTATTTATTTATTTTGAGAGACAGAGAGCATAAGTCGGGGAGCGAGGGGAAGAGAGAGAGAGGTGAGAGAGAGAATCGTAAGCAGGTTCCGCACTGTCAGCACAGAGCCCAAAGTGAGGCCTGAATTCACAAACCGTGAGATCATAACTTGAGCCAAAGTCAGAGACCTAACCGACTGAGCCACAAAGGAGCTCCTTGAAATACTTTTTAAAATCTATTTTATTTTTTTTTAATTTTTTAAAAATATTTTTTAATGTTTTATTTATTTCTAGGAGAGAGAGAGAGAGACAGAGCGAGCAGGGGAGGGTCAGAGAGAGAGGGAGTCACAGACTGAAACAGGCTCCAGGCTCTGAGCTGGCAGTCAGCACAGAGCCAGACGTGGGGCTCGAACCCACGAACCGCGAGATCATGACCTAAGTGAAAGTCGGACACTTAACCGACTAAGCTACCCAGGTGCCCCATTTAAAATATTTTAAAATAGCTTCTAACTTACAGAAGATGAAATAGAGTACAGAGTTTTCTGTACTCTTCACCCAGCTTCCTACAGTGTTAACATCTTATACAACTAAAGTTCCTTTTATAAAAAAAATTTTATTAGAAAGAGACAGTGTGTGTGTGTGTGCGTGCGCGCGCGCGCGCGCGCGTGCGCGCGCGTGCAAGCAGGGGAGAAGGGCAAAGCAGGTTCCGTACTCAGCATGGAGCCCAGTGCAGAGCTCAATCCCACTACCCTGGGATCATGATCTGAGTTGAAAGTAAGAGGTAGACACTCAACAGACTGAGCACCCTAAAGTACATTTATTAAACAAACAAACATTACAGATATTTTCTCACATTTTCCATTTTCTACTACTGTTTCCATTAGAGGATTTAGTCTAGGTTACTGCATTGCATTCATTTCTGATGTCACCATAGTCTCCTTCAATCTGTGACCGTTCATTGTTTTCTTGTTTTCATGATGAATCATGTTGACTTTTTTGAAATTAATGCTCAATATTTGTAGATTGCCCTTAATTTTAGTTTAGGTAATATTTTCTCATGAGTAGATTGGGGTTCTGGGTTTGAGGAAGAATAGCACAGGTGACATTACAGAATTGTATTCTTAGCCCTGGTGACATTAACCTTGATCGCTTGATTAAGTGTCTGCCATAACAGTTATTATTTTTTTTCCATTGACATACTCAATTTGTTGGAAGCAAGTCACTATGTTCAACTCACACTCAAGTGAATGGAATTAACCTCTACCTCCTGAAAAGAGAGTTATCCTATAATTTGTAGGCATGTGATAAAATCACCACAGTAATTAAATTTACTTCTGGTGAGATATTTTGAGGCTATGCATGTATTCTGCTTCTTAAGTTTTCACCTACTAACTGAACAACTGGATCTTGGCTGCAGCAGTTATTATTGTGCTATTCTGCTGATAAGTTTCTCTTTCCTTACTTATACATTTATTATTTGGAATTCTTCAGAAAGAAGCGTTTTTCCATTATATAACATTTATTTAATATTTTTATATCAGGATGGACTTAAAGATATTTTTCTTTGTCACAATTCATACAGTTCTTATTGAATTTCGTTGCTCTAATTTTTCTAGTCTGGGCTACTAGAAGTGCATTCAGGTTGGTGCTTGTTGTGTTGTTTTTTAACCTTCCTTATTTTATGGTTTATGATGTGTGTCCCCTTTATCAAACCTAGAATCAAACATTCATTCAAATAGTTCTTTATTTTTAAAGATTGGTCAAATTCCTTTTTTAATTTTTTTAAATGTTTTATTTATTTCTGAGAGAGAGAGACAGCGTGAGCAGGGGAGGGTCAGAGAGAGAGGGAGATACAGAATCTGAAGCAGGCTCCAGGCTCTGAGCTAGCTGTCAGCACAGAGCCAACATGGGGCTTGAACCCACAAACTGTGAGATCATGACCTAAGCCGAAGTCAGATGCTTAACCGACTGAGCCACCCAGGCACCCCCATCATTCAAATAGTTCTTGATCCTTTTACTTAGAAACCAAGATCTGGGTACAAAGATTGCTTATTTCTCTTGAGTATTACTGTGCATAGGCCATCTTAGCATACAGAACAAGAAAATTTCTGTATGTTCATTATCTGTGTATATATACATATTTAGCAATTATCTCTATACCTCCCTATCACACACACACACACACACGTGCGCGCGCACACGCACACACACAAACACACACACACTCATAGTGTATCTTCTACTCTGATCCAACAACAGAGGTTTCATTGATAACTTCAATTTTGGCATCACCTAGAATTGTGCTGTCTCAGATTTTGCAAACTTACCACTTTGCAAGTAAAATCTTATATACTTCGGTGGTTTTTGCTTACATACTTCTCTTAAAATGATTCCACTTTTTTTCACCAGACTTATTTCTAGACACCTACCCTTTTGTTTTTTTTTTTTAGGATCATAATTGTATTTGTCATCTCCCTTTTCTCATTTATTTTCCTTCCAGAAAATAGTTCATAATTCAGTACTCTTAAGTGCCCTTTATTTAATATAAATTCTATCAGCTCCTACACCCAGTCTTCCATTTTGTCTACTAAACTTCGGCCTTGGACCCTAAATAATCTATACCCCAGGATGGCTAAGTAGATATCTAAAATAGATCTTACTCCTCTTCAATGCTTTTCTCATTTTTTCCCCAGATAAAATCCAAATCTCTTAACATAATGCAAAGCTCACCATGACATAGCCCACATACTTCTCTAGACTCTCATCTGGCTGTCAAATTCAGGATTAAATCAAATGCATTTCTCCCAAATGCCAAGTTATTTCTTCTCTTCTCTCTCATCCCTCTGCCCTAGCTTATTATCCTAGTGCCTGTTTAAATGATTTTATTACACACCATTTTTAAAATTTCACAGAACCGTAACGTAAGGTCAATGATCTATCAAAGTATTTTTCATATAGCCAGCACACAAATCAAGAAAGAGGACATTGCCCACATCCTAGACCCACACCCCCCACCCTGTTAATGATTTTTCTTTACTACTGATTCTTCCTCTTCTTTCTTTAACTTTTTGTCCACAAGCACTGTAGTTCATTTTAAACTTGCTTAAATTGAGTCCTAACATTTGAATTTTACATGTGACAACACTATTTTTTTCAACCATTTTGTTGCATGAAGTTAAAGTACTTTTATTGTATTTCATTAAAAGAACATACAAGCATTTATTTATATATTATACTTTTGATGGACATTTGAACTTTCTCAAGTCTTGGCAATCAAAAAATGATTTCTGCAGAAATGCATAATTTAAGATAGATATACGTATACATATACATAGACATGCACACACATATCTGAGTTTGGAACTGCTGTGTTATATACACAAATTCCATTACTTGGTAGATAATGCCAGGATGTTTTTCAAGTTAGTTGTAACACTTTAGACTTCCACCAGAAGTGTATACAGGTTCTTGTTGAACCACATCTTCATCACACTTATAACACTTAGTTATAGCTCTCTTTAGATTTTTAATACATAATCTCTACGGATGGTCATTAATATTTCATGATGATTTTATTTGCATTTATCTGGTTACAACTGTTTAGGTGACTGCTTCTTAAAAAAATATTTTAATGTTCATTTATTTTTGAGAGAGGGAGAGACAGCGTGAGCAGGAGAGGGGCAGAAAGAGAGGGAGACACAGAATCTGAAGCAGGCTTCAGGCTCTGGGGAGTTGTCAGTACAGAGCCCATCGCAGGGCTGGACCTAACACACACTGTGAGATCATAACCTGAGCTGAAATTGGACACTGAACCAACTGAGCCACCCAGGTGCCCCTAGGTACCTACTTTTTAATGTGTTTATTAACACCTTTAGAAATGCCTCATTATGTTCTTTGATTTCTTAAAGATCTTTATATATTGTGATGTCAACCCTTCATTGATTATAAATCTGAACATCTGTTCCACTTGTTATTTAACCTTTATTAGTATTTTATTTAATGAAACAGTTAAAAAATAATTCAGGAAAGAAACTAATCTGATTGATATTGATATCTGATGAGTTGATGGCATGCTGATTAGGAAACCACAATCCTAATTGTTCCTTCAAGTGTTCCTTTAAAATTTGAATTTTGGGGGGCACCTGGGTGGCTCAGTCATTTAAGTGTTGGACTTTGACTCAGGGCATGATCTCATGGTTTGTGAGTTCCAGCCCCTCGTTGGACTCTGTGCTGACAGCTCAGAGCCTGGAACCTGCTTCAGATTCTGTGTCTCCCTCTCTCTCTGTCTCTCTGCCTTTCTGCCTCTCATGCTCTGTCTCCCTCTTTTTCTCTCTCTGTTTCAAGAATAAAGAAACATTAATTTTTTAAATTTGATTTTTGGCATTTGGCTAAAATTTAAATAATTTATTAATGAAATAAATATTTAACCTGTACCATTAAAATGACTTTTTTTAGTAAATTTAAGGAAATATTTCCATTTTATATGAGAATGCAAAATTACATTTGTATTGTGAGGAAGATTTAGATCTCCTAATTGAAATCTCTAGTTTACAAAAGTATATCTGTGATTTGTCACTAGCACTTAAACTGAAAAAAATATGTTGAGAAGGTGATGGTATGTGAATAAAAAGTTTGGTGTTGAAAACTGAATTATATTATAAACAACAATTTTAATTGCCCAGATAATTAATCTATTTCAGTGTGTGTGAGTGCATGTGTTGTGTGTGTGTGTGTGTGTGTGTGTGTGTGTGTGATGAAAATAATACAATGAGAAGACTGTATATAATATTTGTGGTTTTCCTATGTTGGATTCCAGATTAACATCCTTGTTGATTATTTAGAATTTAGGTTCATTATTTAACATTTTATATTTTACACATATAAGCAGAACAGATAAAGTTAACTAAACATAGTTTTGATTTTCTTTAAATTAGATGTTTTGTTTAAAAAATCACAATTTATTTCACAGAATGAATGTGTCCATTTAGCTTGTATTACCACAAATTTGCCATGATTTTGATTCGTTTTTTTCCATTTTTACATGTTAGCACTAAATATGGTAACCTGCATTAATTGGAATGTTTTTTTTTTAAAGGACATACACCTAGTTGGCACCCTTTCTGTGGAACTAAATTAAACCTGATGGCATGGTCCCGCTTCATTGGAGTGGTAATTCCCCTTAATAGGGACACTTGCTGATAACTGAGTGAGGCTCAAATAGGACTTTCGGGTCCACATGAAGCTCAAAGTTTGTTGAGTCTTTTTTTACTCCCAGGACTTCATTCCCCAATTATCTACTAACGACAGAGGTTTCATCACTCAGTAGGAGACATTTGAAAGCGCTTCTTAAACTGACCTTCTTTCAGAATTTTTGGTTACACCTGTTAGGATCTGTAAGAAAGTGCTACTTCCGTCTTTCTTCACATTTATCACTTCAACAGCTCTCCTACCTGTGTGGCACAGACTAGTGATGCAGGAGTTCACTCCTGCCTCCAGAAACGATATAAAATATCTGGTTCTATGGCAAAGGCTGTATTTTCCATTCTGTCAAATACTATATATTCATCAGTTTTTGAATCTTTTTGATCATCTTATTGCCTATTGAGACTATCAGTCATTACTATGTTGCTTTATAATAGTTGGAATTTTTTTGTTTTGCCCTTCTACTTTATTTCAATCATTATTGACTTATTCAATAGAGGGAAGAAAAATTCCTTTTTTCTTGGGAAAATTATTTTTACTATAAATATAATGTCTATTCAAATAGATGATAAAGAGATCTCAGAGGTCTCAGAAAAAAATAATGCTCTAGCTTATCCTTACAAGCACTTATGTTTAAAGGCGAAAACTGTTAATTTGTATCCATTTGCCCATAGCAAAATGAATATCTAGTAAAATGTGTATCAGGAAATAATCTAACAGAAATTTCTGGAAGGTTTTGTACTAAATATGGTAAATTTTATTTCACAGGCATCAACGGACAGGTATATTTGTAGTGTAATTCTGCAAATTATTGACTGAAAAATAAAATGTTTGATAAATCTTGATGTAAATTATAAAAGAAACAAATACATAAGGTATAGAAAAAAACAGAAAATGATGGTATAGAGAGCCTGAAAGAGTAATTAAGTTTCGCTGCAAGTATTAAGTGACTATAACCCCCAAATACTCTTCCTTAGCTATCCTGCTAAACTCAGACTGTCTAAACAATAGTAGCTAAACCACAACCACAAATTTGCTTCCTGTATGACTTCCTGCATGATTTGTGCTACCTAAATTCCCCAGTATTTTTTTAAGGGTTTCAGTTTTCAGGGAAAAAATAAAAAAAACTTGACCTCTGATTAACCTCTCCAAATGTGTTTTATGATATTCTAAGTTCTTTTGTCCTCTCTGAATACTCACCTGAACTCACTTTCTATCTATTTGAATGATGCATTGTTTTTATAAGTGCTAGAAATGCCAGAACTCCCAGTTTTTTTGGTTATGTTCTTCCTTATACAGAAGAATCTTCAACACAGTGGCTAAGGGCTCAAGATTCATAAGCAAATGTCAGACTTGAGTATTAAATAGTTGTTTCAATTTGGCAGAGTTATTTTATCTAATTGTGCTTTCCTTTTCTCTCCTGCACAAATTGGATTTCATTTCTCTCCTGAACATTTCATTAACTGATTAACAAAAATATGTGTTATATTCCTCTTCTGTACCAGTAAGTCTATTAGATGTTGGGTACATGATATTCATTCAAGCAGATGTAAACCTTGACCACATGGATGGTAAACAACAGTGAGAAGAGCAAATACTTAGGTTTGCCATGTAAATCCTACACATAAATTCAGATATGAGAACAAAAAGTCCATATTTTTTTTTTAATTTGAAATCATATTCAAACTGACTTTGAGGTCCTATCTTATAATGAGGGCAGGGAATTGAATCTATTATTCGGATGTATTATTATTGATCATGTATTATTCGGATGTATTATTGTATTATTCGGATCATGCTCTTTTCTCTAGGGTCTCACAACAAAACAACTGTGGTGATTAAAAGGCTGGATAATTGCCATATCTTTATCCCATCATGGATTCCTTTGATGTGCTTCCCATTCATGCTCAGTAATACCTTGAAGTTTTATGATATACTGCTGCTAATGTGCATCCTAACATTCACTAATCTTTTCTAGAACATTTCAAACCCAAACATGAACTATCTATCTGGAGTTGAAACCACTCCCCCAGGTCTCTGCAAGGTAGTGGCATATGGGTATTTCTGTCATGGGAGCACCATTCTCCATCAGACCTACAATAAATCACTCCGATTTTCCTATTCAGTCTTTTCTCTCCTCAGAGGCACTTGTTTATCTCTGCTCTCTATTTGCAAAATTCTTAAAGAACTTAGGTTCCCAGAGAACAAAACCTGAGATCCCATTTTCAGTAAGGGGCTCTCTATTTTCCTCTTTATAATTCATACATAACATCATTCAAGAAGAAAAATATCTGAATGAGAGAGGTAGTGCACACATCGTGTTGGTCTGGTTCAAAACAGATAATAAAATCATAGAGACAAAAACAATTAATATCTAATATAAGGTAGTTATCAAGTATTAAGAATAATATGTAGCTAATATTTAGTAATATTTTAAGCGATAACTATGTCATTATGATAGACAGTAACAGGATGCTCTGGGAAGAGCTCTGTATTATATGGGTGGTCATAGAAATAATCTCTGAAGAGATGACATTTATGGCAAAAGATGAAGTGTTTTGTTCGTTTTGTTTTGTTTTTAGTTTTTAATGCTTTGTGAAACGCTGGGGAGAGAACAACTCCAAGTCTTAGGACCTCCGTGGTGAAATTCTCTAAGCTGAAAAGAATTGAAAATGACCAGTGTGATGAGTGTATATTAAACAAAAGGAAAGAATGGGCAAAGAGGCCACTGTGAGAATAAATAAAGCTCAGATCATAGAAGACCCTGTAGAACATGTAAAAAGAATTTTGATTGTAAGTGATGAGAGAGGATAACAATAGGCGTAACTGAATAAGTCATATTACTTTATTTTTTTTAAAAAAGATCGCTGTGGCAGCCACAGAGAAATACGTTTGGAGTAGAATGAGAGAGACAGCTGGGAGATGTGTTAGGAAGCTCCTACAAGTATCCGGGCCAGAGATGAGTGGGGTAGGGAGAAGAGTTGACAGATAGTATTTGCAGAGGACCTTGAGGTCTCCGTTACCACTTAAGAAATATTCACTATAAGGGCGCCCCCTCCTGGTCGGGTCGGGCCAGGCAGGGCGGGCCGGCTTTTGTGTGAGGTGGCGATGATGGTGCTCAGGCCCAATGGAGCTCTATAAACCGTGCTGATAAGAGGGCAGCTCCCTAGGGGCCTAGATGGGCATGAGGATCAAACTGCAAAGCAGTAACCACCCCAACAGCCTGCTGAAGAAACTCAGTGAAGTATCGGATCTGGGAGATCATGCGGGACATCACCACTGTGGTGGGGATCTACTCCTTCCTGGCCCACTAAGCTGTGCTAGCTGGATACTTACAGAACCTTTTCCTGAATTTTTGGCTTCATGCTGCCAGGACCTAAGTGGTGGACTTTATCACCCCCGTCAACCTTGAGAAGATTCTGGCAGCACATTTGTCCACACATCAGAGCTCTTGACAGACCTGATCAACACTGGAGTCCTCCATGAGGTAACTGTCTGGGCCTGTCACTCCACTTTCCTGTCCTAAGGAGCACTGCTGCAGCGAAACCCTGGACCAGAACCAGTGGTACCCATACTTGTAGCTCAGCAGAATGCAACCACCCCTTGAAGAACTCCGGGATGATGGGGAGCAATTTGGTCCTAATAGGAACTATGTGTTACCTAGCAATGGTGCAGGAAGTTATAAAGAAGAATAGAGAAATATCACTAATGACTCCAACCATAGCTTGTATTTGCTGCAGCAGCCACTGCCCCCAAAGGCAGAGGACGATGATGCTCTTTCTCCCTTCACCTAGTATGATGACGCAGCCAGTCAGAGGCACCGTCAGCATGGCCACCCAAATCAGCACCAGCTCCTGCCAGCCATACAAAGTTCAGAGCAATGGAGACTTCAGTAAAAATAGTTCAGTCACTCCTGACAATGCAAATAGACAGTCACCACTGGAACCAACTCCTGTGTGAGCAATAGCAACCACTCCAAAGATCCAGGCTTTGGGAAGATGGATGAGCTCCAGCTGGAGGGCCCAGGGGATGATGATTTGTAGTTTGAAGATCCCACTGGAGTGATAGGCATCGCCAAGGAGGTGATTGAGTTGAGTGATGATAGTGATGAGCTGACTTTTAGACCGAGTGATAACTGAGATGATAAGGCCGTGCCCTGCTGGGTGTGAAGAAAGTTCTAGAGCATAACATTCAGTTGACCTGACAGCATGCTCATGACCATGTGGACCTGCTCCTAAGCAAGTGCAAGTTCTGTGAGACCAGCTTCTAGAACCAAAACTCCCAGGGGACCTATGTTCTGTCCCACAATGGTATTTTTCTATTCTCTTGCAACATGTGTCAAACTAAGTTCATTACCAAGTGGCAGCTGACCCTCCACTGATGGGATGAAACACTTGAGAATGACATCACTGTCTACCCCAATGCTCCTCTACCTAAGAATCTGGGTTTGTCTTCAGGCACAGCCTCTAAGAGTTGAAATGTGCTGCCTGTGGGAAGGGAAGGCACTATCCAAAGATTTGCACATGGCCCTGGGCCACATCCATGACCATCTCAACTTGGAAGGGCCGGGCCTGAGTACCTGTGACCAGCACTACCTTAACCTCTGCAGCCTCCTATGGCACATGCTCTCCCATCTCGGTATTTCATCCTCTCCTCCTCTGTCAGTGTGAAAAGCTTTGTGGACTGTCATCTCCTAGAGAAGCACTAGCTGTGCACCGAAGCCTGGAAGACACACTTTTCCACCACTGCTTGTGCAGCCAGAGATTCAAGTGGGAGGCTGTGTGTCGCTACCATGACAGCAGCACAAATACAACAGAGGCCTTGATGCACGGCCCGATTTGGGGCCAGAGCACACAGCCATGCAGAAGTGGAGGCTGCCAGCAGAGGAGCTCCTGAGTGACGAGCTGGCTCTGCAAGGCCAACCCAACAACATCAAGTGCAGCTGCAAGGTTGGTGGCAAAAGGTTTGCACACAAGTGAGTTTGACAACCTCTGGTGGATCCACACAAACAAGAAATTGTACCATTGTACGGTATATACAGAAGGCCGTGCGCCTCCTGAAGACACACCCAAGGGCCCTTGTACTGCTGCATCTGTGTCCCTGCAAGCTCCACCCTTCACCTCGCGAGCAAGCGTGCTGCCATGCACAAAGGCAGCCTCTTGCTTGACGTCACCATTGCGTAGAGCATCTCGTACCTTCTCCATTGCCAAGGGGCAAAAAAGAAACTGGACAGCTGCCTGGATGCCAGCAGAGCCAAAGGAGCTCTGAGTTTCTAATGGCTTTTGTTCCCTGTTCAACTGAAGTTTTAATTTTGTCTTTTTGGGAATTCTGTTCTGTCTTGTGTTTAAGGAAGACAAAAGAGGAAATAGCACCATGATCTGTTACAGTTTTGGGGAAGCAGCGGCCCTATCATGTTTACCTCCTTACCTGTTCTTGCCCGTGAAGGGCTGTGGTTTTTTCTTCCTTTGAGGCTAGTTTGGGGATCTTGTCAGGCAATTGGCTTCACCTAGACCACCTTCCCCAACCTACTGATAGGTTTGATGCTGCTAAGAATCCAACCAATAGCCTTCCTGAATAGTGGAGGTGGAGAGAGGTTTTCACTAGGGGTGTTATAGCCAGATTTCTGCTGGGACAGCAGCTATGAGAGAGATTTTTGGGAACGTGGTCATTCAGAAAAGACTAGTCAGCAGGCCAGCTCCCCTCAGGGTCCAGGCCCAGGCTCAGCTGGGAAAAGGCAGATGGGCTGGAGTTGCCTGCTTGTACCAATGCTCTTACCTGCTGATTGGACAGTAAAATCTTTTGGCAGCTAGATCCAAACTCGAAACAAACTTCCTGTGTAGGTCAGAAGGCTTTGGGATGAATCTTCGCCAGCCAGAGAGGCACCCTGCAGCACCATCTGAAGCAGCAGCCTAGATGGACAGGAATGGAGGTTCCCTTTTTCTCCTTAGTTCCAAAGAAACATGGTTTTATGGAGTGATGGCCCAGCAGGTCAGGCCTTCCCTGTGGGGTAAAAAGGACAGGGAGCCACTTTGACTTACTAACCTGGCATCTAGCTATCTTAATTGCCCTTGAGTGTCCTGGTGGAGAAGTGGGGATGTCTCTGACCGCAGCAGCCTTGCCTTCATTTATATCTAGTCTCCCACCTGGAAGTGTGTTTGGCCTATAGTGTAGCTGAGAAGACCTCATGAGGTGGGAGAGCAGTGGACTGTGAGCCCTTCAGGATTTAAGAGACCCAAGTAACTGGTAGTATGTAGAGGGATGTGTGTTCTGTCTGTCCCAGTCAGGTAACCTGTCACTTATTTTGTGCTAATTGGGCATGAGTTTTGGCCGTTCACCTTTGACTTGCTAGAATTTATCCTGATCTGTCTGTTATTCAATCCCCACCAGGGGGCACTAATGGACAGCTTCTGGTTCAGGCCCTCCCTGGGTGGCAGGGGAATGCATGTACCCAGTCTTTGGGGCTGGTTGGCTTTGTTCTTACTTGATTTTTCAGGGGGTCTTGCCCAAAGAAAATTTGAGGGAAAGGGTCCTTAGATCTCACATATTCACACGGTGGTACCTCAGTAACACACTACTTCACCCTGTTTAGCTGAGCTCTGGGAGTCTCCTGGCCTTGGACGTAAAACATTGCCCTTGATGGGACTCAGCAGAATCTCAGGGCTGTCCCACAAGCAAGTGGTTTTAATGAACTCACAAAGCCTTTTTGTACATTAGTACTTATTTTTGCTTTTGTATACATATCACCCAGCATCTCTTTTGGATAAGTGACTTCAGGAAAACGTGTTTCTCCCCAGCAAGAATCCATATTCCAGGGGACAGCTCTGACCAGAGATTTGGAAAGCAGGGGCTAGAAATAGTGGGGAGAGGGGAAAGGTGTCAAATGTTTAAACAAGAAAATTCTTTACTTTCTCTCCAGATAGTCTCTTTTAGGATAAATGCAGAGAACCCTTTGGGTAATGGATATAAGTTCTAGAAAGTTGGAGCTTGTTGAATTCAGGACTTTCATCCCCATTCCTTCCTGTGATTGATCCTTCCCAAACTTGGAAAGCTATATACTAAGACATATGGACAAACCAAAGCTCCGCCCCCTTTGGATCTGGTGCCCTTCCCACAGCCCTAAATTAATGTAGCCTGCGTGGAGCTGCATGGCTTTCTGGTGGGGTCAATGTTACATGGAAGACTTCATGCAAGTGGCCACTTCCCCCTTCTACACCCTCCTTGCTAAATGTTCCCTTGGGTCATTCTTCTCAGGAAAGCTGTGCTGAGACTTTTCTTCCCTGACTGGCATCCCCCTTTGTTCCCCACACTGGCCATTAGAGATTCAAAAACGAAAATGTGTAGAAAACTACAGTCACAAATCTGCTAAGTTTTCAAGCCCGAGGGATCCCTCCCAGACAGTTGGTGAGGACCAACGTTTGAATAGTCAGATTTGAGGGAGGAGGTATCTACCAGAACATAACCAGGTAGCTGAGAATGGATCAGTGTGCTTGGTGGATGCTGGGTTGTCTCTATACTTAACCTGAAACTGTGAATTTTCCCATTTTGCCAGTAAACCAAAAACAAAACAAACAAAAAAAACAACCTTTGAAATTTTGCCCCTGAAACAGCAAAAACTACCCCATGATCTACCACCTGAGGTCCAGTGGTTGAACAGGTGGTCTGGTTGAGTGCAGTCAGATGTGTCGCACAGTCAGCCACTCATGAGCCAAACTCACTGGCCACACCCTATTCCTCTGCAGGTCCCCATAGTCACACCTGACCCCACCCCCCATTTGGAGTCCTGTTTGCTTCCTCTGTATCCAGCACACCTTTCTCTGAATTGTTTACTTGAAACATTGTATTGTGGCAAAGAGCACTTTGGGATAACTGGCAGAAGGTATTCATTTTATTTTATTTTTTTCAACCTTCTGTTTACTTAATTTTGTTGCCGCCTCTGCCCTGCAGCCCAGGTGAGCTCCTGCTGTATTGTTCCAAGGCTCTGTTTGACATTTGAATGTCTTTTTTTCCCCCCATTTTTTTGTTCTGTACTCAAGGGCAGCTACATAATTTTCGGAACCCTTTGTTTAAAAATTAACAGTTTTAAAAGGGTGTCTGTAGAGCACGAGGCTGTTCCCAGTCTGTTCCTTAAAGGAAAAGGGTAATGCTTACAGGGCACGCTGGAATAAACAGCAAAGGCTGCTTATGGTGGGGGAGGGAGTCTGTACCCTGCCTCTCTTGTGACTGATTGATGGCTCACTGATGCCACCACACCACTGGGGAAGCTCTGCTGTACCCTAGAATTGGTCCCAAGTTTCAAGATTCCATGGAGTCTCTATAGTTTATAACAAGTTGGAAAGAGAGAATTGTGGGGGTTGGGCCCAGGTGACAAAAGTTCTTTTTGACTTTCATCTCTTCTGATGGATCTGTGCCCTTTTATCTCTAAAACAAGCCTTTGGGCTTAAATAGCTTCTCCCCAGTCAGGTTTCGCTACAGATCAATTTTCTTCCTCTTCTGGCCTCCTGCTATGTGCTGTTCCTCAGACTACTCAACTTTGGAAGTACATTTAAGTCCCTATATAGATGAACACTGATGTTGGCACAGAAGTGGGCTGTGTTGAGAAGGCTGTGCCCCCCTCCGGGACTCCCCATGCCTCCTTTCCCTAAATACCCCATTGATGAAGGCAGGAAGCCCAGGGCACACAGCATTTGCATCATTGTGATAACTCATCATAACTCATCATAAACTGAATCTCAGAATGAGAATGGATCTGTTTTGGTTACTATGTTTCTTTTTTTTTTTTCAAAATTTTATCTTATTTTATTTTGGTAAACCACAGTGAAAAACCCTTACTAGTATCTTACCACATTCATTCTTTTCTTTTTTTTTTTTTTTTTTTTTTACAAATAGTTTATTGTCAAGTTGGTTTCCATATAACATCTAGTGCTCATCGCCGCAAGTGCCCTCCTCCATGCTGGCGAGGATGTGGAGAAACGATTACTATGTTTCTTTAATATCCTTCCTCTGCCCGGTTCCCCACCTCCCCTCCCATCTTTACTCTTGAAAGTTTCTAGTGAACACAAAGAAGAGTTGTTGGTGTCTCTTTCTATTACATTAAAAAGCACTGACTTCCTAATATTTAAGTGTTTACAATCTTAATAAATAAATATTGCTTAATAAATATTTATTGCTTAATAAATAAAATTGCTGTAAATTTGTATATCTTGTAAACTTTTTTCCCCAAATAATAGATGTCTAAAACTACTGAGAAACTAATCAATGTAATTTCCACCAACACCAAGACGATTATTGCTAGAGAATTTTTTATTATTAGAATTAGAAGCTAATGAATCTTATGTAGAAAAGAAAGAATTATTAATATGGCCAGGAGGTTATCTAAATGTTTCTTGATCGTGTCTTTGGATTTTATACTGTTTGTCAACTTTTTATAATTTGTCAACTGTTTTTTTTCTTTCTATATATTCATATTCATCTCAACAATCCTTTATGTCATTTATGACTTTGAAGTTACAGTATATGAAAGCAACAAAAGTAAAGAATGTTTATTTCAATGAAATTCTATTGTTAAGAAGATGACTTAAAGTAACCACATTATCAACTAATATCTTGAAATATTCCAGTAATGTTTTGAAAACGTGATAGAATATATTCAAAGATTGTAATATTTGTCTCAAAAGGATTACTATAAAACGAATATGAGCATATTACTCTGTTCATATTTTATGTAAATGTATAACAAAATTTGGCATGTAAATAGTATGTAGGGGATTCCTTATACTAAAAATAAAAAAAAACACCTGTGGAATAAGTAATTAATGTTTTATGAGGAATATATGAACATTTGCACTGTAACATATGAGTTATTTCCCAGATTAGAGCATTAGCGTCAAGGCAAAAATGGAGGTTATTGAGGCCTGTGAAACAATTGTATTATTTAGAGACAACTTTGTTTTTTGAATTTGGATAAAATTTTGGAAGCAGTAGGCTGATATAAGTTATGTATGAATATTGTAAAATCCAGACCAACCACTACAAAAATATAAAAACTGATATGTTCAAAACACTATAAATAAAACAAGACTGAATCCTAGAAAAATATTCAAGTAACCTTCAGTAAAGCAAGAAAAGGGAAACAGAAACAAGAAACCCAAGAAAAAAAATAAACAAATAATAAAATAGCAGACCTAAGTGTCACCAATCAAAAACTACCTTAAATATACTTGATCTATGTATGTCGATCAAAACACGGAGATTGGCAGAATGGGTAAGAAAAAATGCCACCACAGTTATATACTGTTTTCATCACCTCAGTTAATTCTTAAATATTTGATTCTTTTTAATGCAATTGTGAATGAAAATGTTTTCTTCATTTTCTTCTTACATTGTTCATGATTAGAGTATAAAAAATTAAACTGATTTTTGTATCTTCCTACTTTGCTGAATTTGCTTATTCGTTCTAACATTTGTTTTGTGAAACAGTTAATTTTGCCTCTTCCTTTCCCATTAAGTTAAGTATGCATCACATGATAAAATGGCTGGACTTTCTCTCAAATAATTTGAAATTCTATTTTGGTGACATTATAAAATCACAAGGAATTTTTTTTAATTGATTACAATGGCTGCCTTTGTTTTTAGATAATCTGAGGTAATTCTGTAGGCAATTTCAGTTTATTTTTTTTAATGTTTTATTTATTTCTGAGAGAGAGAGAGACAGTGTGAGCAGGGGAGGGTCAGAGAGAGAGGGAGACACACAATCTGAAAATAGGCTCCAGGCTCTGAGCTAGCTGTCAGCACAGAGCCTGATGCAGGCTTGAACCCATGAACCATGAGATCATAACCTGAGCTGGTCAGATGCCTAAATGACTGAGCCACCAAAGTGCCCTGGCAATTTCAATTTAAATGCAAGAGCAGAGGTATGTAAAATATTTTCTAATTGTGCTAATACATTATTCCAGGCAAGAAATTATAAGCAACCAAGCTAAGGCAGCAGCATGAGAATGAAGAAAAGTTATTTCTTGGAAAAATTAAAGATGCATTTATATTAAAATGCTTACTATTTTATCTACAAATGATTATTTTAATGATGCACCTATTGAGAAATGAGTAAGTCAATCAATACATAAATAAATGCTGTGGAGAATGAAATGGAAAAAAATATTGGTCTAAAGGCTTCAAAAATAAAATGGGCTATGAATTCTATTATAGTGGTACATTTGAAAAATTGCTAATAACAATATTATGAAGTCAGAGTGACATGACAAATCTCTCTTGGAGGAGCTATAAAAACAACAGACTATTGTCCTCTGCCTTATTGCTCAGCGTATTTACAGGATGGGAGTTCTATGTGCTGTCAGCTTGTGGGTAGGTTACCTGTCACAAGACAAGCCAGCGTTTGTGCTCTGAAATTTCCTTTACTCACATAGCAGTGTCTAGACATGATATATTGTATGTATGTTTTGAAATCCTGAATTCACTTCCCTTATCTCACATCGCTGAATAAAAATAAAGAAGGAGCCAGACCGTGGAAAATTATAGTACTTTTTCCTTGCTCATGCTTCAAAAGATTTAAAACAAAATTATAAAATGAATACAGGAGAGTCTGTAATACACTGCAGATAGAAAAAGTTCTGGATGACCATCAGTGAAAAGCAATATCAACCTATTGAAAATGAATGGGACTTAATTCCATTGAGACAAGCCTGACAAATGAAGTGAAAGGGACTCAAGGAGAAATAAATACTAGGGAAGATTGACCTGTCTCACTGAGTCATGTTCAGACTGTTCGACAGCCTTGTATAAAAGTGAGTGGATCTTTCTTCATTTTTAATATTCAGACCTTGACCAGCTTCAAAAACCCATGTGTATATTGGTGCAATTACAAACATAGTGAAAATGCAAAAGCATCCTATTAACCACCTGATTTTAAACCACCATATTTAAGTTTGCCAAAGAAGAAGTAGAAAGAAATTTTAACAAAGAGAGGCATTAAAAGTAATCCTTGGCCCAAATTCATGAAAACCTGGTAAATATTTGGAGTTACTGATACAAATAAGTAGAAAACATATTGTAAACACTTGAGGCCACATCTGCAACATGAAATTCATAAGACGCTATTAAGTAAAATGTCTCATTCTTGATATCAATCCAATTTGTTTATCACTTCTTGAATGCTTAAAGCTTAAAGCCTTAGTTTTCATGTTACTGCACTGGAAGCAGGTTAGTTCTATTGTCAAATATTCATAATTTAAAAACTTCTAAATTATGTGTGAAACTCAGACACAAAATGATTTAATTTGTACTAATTAATAATTTTTTCTCATTTTGTCAGTAGACCGGCTAATTTAAGTACCCTAATTACACGTATCTTCTATCCTACAATCCATTCAAGCCCTTTTATAAATTTTAAAACCCAAAATACTATTTAATTTTAAATTATCAATAAATAAAATGCAAGTTTTCTCTCCATGTTAGTTTTGTAGTCTGGGATAGGAATTATCAAAAATTATCAAAAATTTGCTACTTAAAATAATACAAATTTATTTTCTCACAATCTGGAGGCCAAAAGGCTCACACCAAAGTCTGGATCATACTACAGGTATTTCCTGTCTCTCTCAGCTTCAAGTATGAGTGTTTCTTATTTTGTGTCTGCATTTATTGCCTTCTTTTCTGTATCTGTCTCACATTCTTGTCTAATTTATTTAAAGACACTTGTCTAGAAAGGATCTAGGGCCCACCTAGATAATCCAGAATAAGTTTCCTTCTCTTAAAATCCTTAATTTAGGGGCACACCTGGGTGGCTAAGTCAATTAAGCGACCCACTCTCAATTTCAGGGTCATGAATTTAAGGCCCCAGTTGGGCTCTGCTTTGGGCGTGAAGCCCATTTTAAAAAATCTTAATTTAATCACACATTCTATCATGTTAAGCAATGTTCACAGACTCTAAGGAACACGAAGTTAATCTTTTGGGGGATACAATTTAGCCTATTACATTCTGTCATTTCAATTCCAAATAAGGTTCAATCAGCTTATGTACCTTCCAAACATCATTTTTAACTATAATTTGTGATTAAAAATAACATTTTCAAAAATTAAGATAGTATTATTTAGCTGACAGAACAAAGATATTATTCAATCTGAACATAGTGTTTTTAAACTTTTTCCTTTAATAGTTGTTGAAGAAATTATTGCCTATTACCTACCTCATCACCTAGCTCTATTTGTTTCAAAACATTTGTATTATCAATTTATATTTTAAACAAAATAGCCCAGTAACGAAGCAAAAAGCAAAATGTAGGCATAATCTTCTGAAACAACCAGGTATATATGATAATAGGCTAATCCTAACTTCTAACTTTTAAGGAATTTTCATTTAAAGGAATCAATCATAAAAGTATTGAGGATACTATTCTGAGGCCTTTCATAGCTATTTTACTGAATTTGTATGAAGTTCCAGTTTTAAATGTTTTACAATAATTTGCTTCATACGATTATAATTTCTTAGTTTTCATTCATTTATATATCATCTCATTATAAAAAAGTTTTTTGCATATATTATGTTTAAAATATTTCTCTTTTATCAAATGTAACACCTTGATTTGCTTGCTTTACGAATATAAAACTTCTTTTTGATTTAATTATAGCTAGACACTTTTTTCTTAACATTATTAACTATATATGCCTATTTTCTCTTCATTACGCTTAATAACTAGTTACCGCTCATTTAGTCTCATTAGACTATATCTTTTAAAATTAAGTAACGAATGAGTAGACAAAACTAATGTTCTTCATCTCATTTGTTTATTTCATATGTGATCAGTTAATTTATATTAAGACCATAGTTGTGGTTTACAAGTTATTAGTAAATAGTTCTCACAAATGCAGTAAAAGTGTATGGTAACTGCATATAACCATTAAAGTTTTCACACCTACATTTGAATTTGGAACAATAGTTACTTAGAAAAATATAAAACCATGTCTTTGAAGAAAAGGAGAAAATCCTTAAAGAGAAAATAAACTATTGTAAGAAGTTTGAATGGAAGTTAGATTTAAATTATATACATGGATGTAAATATATACACATGTAAATACATGTATATACAAATATTTAGAAAACATTAGTTTCTTTTTCTACTTCTAAGAATTCTACAGATGCTCATGTTTAGAAGGGAGGAAGGATACGTCAAGAAATGAGAATGCATCTTATTTTAGATTGATCCATTAGAAACATTGTATTGTAAACAGTTCATAACCTTGACACAGACACAGACACCACTACTATCTACCACCATTAATAATTGCAACCTGAGGGGTGCCCGGGTGGCTCAGTAGGTTAAGCGTCCGACTTTGGCTCAGGTCATGGTCTCACGGTTGGTGGGTTCGAGCCCCGCATCAGGCTCTGTGCTAACAGTTAGTTCAGAGCCTGGAGCCTGCTTCAAATTCTGTGTCTCCCTCTCTCTCTGACCCTCCCTTGCTCATGCTGTCTCTCTCTCTCTCTCAAAAATAAATAAAATATTAAAAAAAAATAATTGCAACCTGAATAGGACAGAATGAAAATTGCTGAAAATCCCAAAACGGTAAAAAATTAAAACTAGAATAATAAAATAGTATTTAATAAGCATTTATTGTGCATGTAAGAAATAATTTGCATGTTGGGAGCTTTCAAACCCAATACTTTATGAAGCTCAGAGGTATGATGTTACAGGATCGCTTATAAAATAAATAAAATTGCTGTTTAACCTTTTACAATGATTGGTTATTACGGTGAGGGTTTTCAGACAACAGAGGATTGTTTTAAAGTGATTACCTCATATCATGTTAGGAAGATGACTTAAATTTCTTTTATGATTATTAGAGACATTCATAAGAAATATACTAAATTTTGCCTTTGTTAATGAAATAAACTAAATTTGGTTTTGCTTAAATGGCTTTTCAAGAGGGATTTTTAGGCTTGATCTATTTATTTTATTTTACTTTATTTTAATTTATTTTTTAAAAGTGTAATTATGTGACAAAGTTTATTAACTTGTAGAATGAAATTTTTCATGCAGTTTATATTAGCTATAGTATCTGCAGAATTCTCTCTTAGCCTCCTATTTTAACATGAGGAATATCATGAACAATGAAAAATAAATGATAATTGATCTTGCTTCAGTGTGCTAAATTCTGTTCATTTAATGATTTCTTAGGGAAAAATTATTAAAACTATGAAAAGAGAATATGGAAATTATAGTTTTATAAAAGTTATATTTTTAAAATTATTTATAATACCTTGAAGTGGTGGCAATGAGTGTATATGAGCATATACTCCATATTGTGTTGAGTTTAAGAATTCTAGATAATCATGAAATACTTTCTTTAATGAGAATAAAATGACATTGATGACTTTGTTGATTTCAGATTTTCAAAATATAAATGGTCTATCAAGTGTACACCATAGTGATTCAACTGAAAAATATCATACTTTTAAAATCTTAGATTGATAAAGTTATTTGTAAACTGATTGAATTTAAATTAAATCTTTAAAAAAAGAAAAAAGTATAAATGACATTTTTCTTTATGTGTACAGTAAAAGATACACTTTTGTGAGTTTTTAGCCATTATTTTTTAAACACACTTAAAGTCATCCCTTCACGGGTATAACTGATTTTCTAGAGTGGCTCACAGAACTCAGGGAAACACTTACTTACATTTACCCGTTTATTAAAGGATAGGAGAAGGATACTGATGAACAGCCAGTTGAAGAGAGAAATGAGGCAAGATCTGGAAGGATCCTAAATGAAACCTCTGGATTCCTTATGTTAGCATACTATGTGCTTCACTCATACTATACTCTATATGAATGAAGTAACATGAAAATTTAAAAGGAGTGTTTGCAGTATCAAAATACCACATTTTTAAAATTTAAATTCCATTTAGTTAATACAGTGTAATATTAGTTTCAGAAGTAGAAGTTAGTGCTCATCACAAGTGCCCTCCTGAATACCTATCACACATTTAATTCTTTTCCCACTCACCTTCCGTTCAGCAACTCTCAGTTTGTTCTCTATAGTTAAGAGTCTGTTTTATGGCTCACCTTTCTCTTTATCCTTCTATGTTCATCTGTTTTGTTTCTTAAGTTGCACATATGAATGAAATCTTATGTTTGTTTTTCTCTCACTGACTTACTTTACTTAGCATGATACTTTCTAGCTCCATCTACTTTGTTTCAAATGGCAAGATTTCATTCTTTTGGATGGCTGAATAATATCCCATTGTATGTATATTCTATCTCTTCTTTATCCATTCATCAGTCCATGAACATTTAGGATCTTCTCAGAATTTCGCTATTGTTGAAAATGCTGCTACAAACATCAGTGTGCATGTGTTCCTTCGAATCAGTGGGAGAAGGTTCCTCTTTCTCTGAACCCTCACCAACATTTCTTTTCTCCTGTGTTGTTAGTTTTAGACATTCTGAGAGGTGTGAAGTGGAATCTCAGAGTAGTTTTCACTTGTATTTCCCCAATGATGAGTGATGTTGAGCATCTTTTATGTGTCTGTTAGTCATCTGGATGTATTCTTTGGAAAAATGTCTATTTATGTCTTTTGCCCATTTCTTAAACTGGATTCTATGTCTTAAAGGTGTTGAGTTTGGTAATTTCTTGGCAGGTTTTGAACACTAACCCTTTATCAGACATGTCATTTGCAAATATCCTCTCTCATTCCATCAGTTGTCTTTAAGTTTCATTGATTGTTTCCTTCACTGTGCAGAAGCTTGTTTTCTTGATGAAGTCAAAATAGTTCATTTTTCCTTTTGTTTCTCTTGCTTCCAGAGACATATCTAGTAAAAAGTTGCTACGACCAATGTCAAAGAGGTTGCTGCCTATGTTCTTCTCTTGGATTTTTATGGTTTCCTTTCTCACATTTAGGTCTTTCAACAATTTTTAATTTATTTCTTTTGTATAGTGTAAGAAAGTGGTCCAGTTTCATCTTCTGTATGTTGCTGCCCAGTTTCCCCAAAACCATCTCTCTAAGAAACTTTCTTTTTTTAATGGATATTCTTTCCTGATTTGTCAAAACTTAGTTGACCATATAGTTGTGGGTCCATTTCTAGGTCTTCCATTTTGTTCTATTGATCTATGTGTCAGTTTTTGTGCCAGTACCATATTGTCTTGATCACTACAACTTTGTGATGTAAAACAAAGCCTGGAATTGTGGTCCCTCCAGCTTCTTTTTTTCAGATTGCTTTGGCTTTTCAGGGTCTTTCATGGTTCCATGCAAGCTTTAAGACTGTTTTTTGTAGTTCTGTGAAAAACACTGGTATTTTGTAGGGATTGCATTAAATGTGTAGACTTTGGGTTGTATAAACATTTTAACAATATCTTCAAAATATCGCATTTTAAACCATATAAAAATTGATAGACAATCTTGCTATGATAAGTATTTACACACTATTAAATTGATCGGCAGAAGCAACATATAAATGCTTAATTCTCAGTGAATTTGGATGATTGGGTGGACGGATGAATGAGTGGTTGTTGGAGAAGATATCATAAGGCACTTCCCTAACGTTTGAGCAGTACCTTGTGGAAATATAAAATAAAATATAGAATATATTTTCTTCCTATATGCTCTCTCCTAGTTTTGACAAGCCTTTTATTCCCCTAGTTTCCCAATACAGAACTTTGTATATAATCCTTATTTTTTCTCTATCTTTGTCCAATCCATTTCAATCACTTGATTAAATCAGTAGAACATACCAATAAGATACCAAGTAAGACATATATATATATTAGGAAAATAAGTATTTTCTAACATTAATTTATTTACCATGAGTGCATTTTATGTAATAAGTAGTTAAAGTTCTTAAGGTAATATTATTATTATTGTATTATTATTATTTTAATTCTAGTACGGGATAGTGGAATTTGGTATAAGTAAAGTCTTCTGGGAAATTTAGATCTAATTAAAATTCACTCTAATTTATAGTATATACAGTGACCATGATAAGAACTGTCTTAATATCTCTAACTTGATATTTTGGGTTTACAAATACATACATTTTTAGTTGTCTAGTAATTGTAAACTCATATATAATTTATTATTATTGCAATTGCTAGTTAGATGATGATGATGATGATGATGATGATAATTGCTGTTACATAGAAATTAACTATGACATTAATTTTATTTTTGCTATATACTATGCCTCTTGTCCATAGGGCCCTAATATGGATCACCTTAAATATGTCAGAAAATATATACTGTATTCTCATTTCTGTCGATAACTATATGAAATTAACCAAGTTATTTAACCTTTTGGATAATCTCTTTCTATAAAATGTGGTGATTATACTAGGTACAGTCATTCACTATAGATGTGTAGGGCTTTAACACTGCTTACTACAAACAGATATCAGATAAATGCTTTCATACATCATGTTAATGAATCCCAAAAATGAAATTTTCAATAAGTTACTTATTGGCATCCTTCCTATAAAATCTAAATTGCTCTCATTCTTGCCTACTTTATAATCTTTTAGCTCTTTCACTTGTATATTCACATTTTAGCTGAAATGATCTTTTGCACCTGGAGGTCCCACAATGGTACTGTAAAACCATTAGCCGTTTTAAAATTCCACTTCAATCGTTATATTTCTTTCTCTGCCCATTTTTCAAAGATGAATTCCATATTCAAAACAATAAGAATAGCACGTTTGTGAAAGATAAATATAAGGCTCTCTATTTCTTCTTCTATTTTGCACATCAATGGAAATCTGAAAAGAGCTGCAGAGCAAAGGAATGCTAACAAACACATTACCTTGCCTTGAATTGCAATGTATACTTCAGGGGGAGAGTCGGCATAACTCTTATCATCAGCGCTCATTCATTCAGAGTGATTTAATAACATAAGTGTTTATAAAGTTGAAGATATGGCAAAGGAATGGAGGTGAAAATATCTTAAGCATTGTGTGAGTGTGTGTGCTTATATGTGTTTGCTAGAGATCTGTGCATTTCACAGCTTTGTTCCCCTGTTCCTATCATTTGCTCCTAGAGCACTGAGATACGTAATGGTACTTCTTTAAATTGTGTGGAAAACATTAGCAATTGCACATCTACCCACAATTCCCCCTGGTCAGCAGGCACATATGATCATACAGTCCTGTCAACCTCTTCACTGTTACCTATTCTTTTATAATGGAAAAAAGAATACGTTACATGTGGGATTTAGGATACATAGATAGAGAGTAGAAAAAAGAGGAGTTTCCAGTATTTTTAAAGTGGCTACTTTTATGGGCACCTGGATGGCTCAGTCGATTAAATGTCCAACTTCGGCTCAGGTCATGATCTCACAGTTTATGGGGTTGAGCCCCATACTTGGCTCTGCACTGACAGCTAGGAGCCAGGACCCTGTTTCGGATTCTGTGTGTGTCTCTCTCTCTGCCTCTCCCTCACTTGCATTTAGTCTCTCTGTCTCTCAAAAAGAAATAAAACATTTAAAAAAATTTTCAGTGGCTACTTTATATTTTTTGCTGGATAGTAATACCTCCAGTTTACACTATTACTGGTTTTATGGTACTTGAGGCTATGCTTATTTTTTATGTCCCAGAAACCTTTTCATTATTTCAACTTCGTTATGTAATACATAATCACATTTTTTTTTTCTTGGAGAGACAATTAAATTCATCAAGTAGCAAAAGAGAAAAGTATAAAAGAAATATATTGATGATATTAACTTTTTCTTAATCTGGGTCAAAAACTCAGTGTCAATGATTAATTGAAAATAATTCCTGAGGGCAGGATTGAGAAGCCAGAGGAGTAGAACTAAGGGAAAAGGGAAAAGTAATCTACAAAGCATCACCAAGGTGACCACTGCTAAGAATGACTGGTCAACAAGCTCGCTGACTCCTTTTGATGAATAGAGAATTCATTTTATGTTTCTTTGTATAAAAGATTAAAGAAAATTGCTTATATTTTTAAAAAGTCTTAGCTTAGGGGCAGTTCTTAACTCTCCCTTTAAATATGTGAAGGTTTTTTTCCTCAAGTTTATTTATTTACTTTGAGAAAGAGTGCAAGCAGGGGAGGGAGAGAGGGAGAGAGGGAATCTTAAGCAGGCTCCACACTGTCAGTGGAGCTGGACACAGGGCTTGAACTCACAATGAGATTGTGACCTGAACCAAAAGCAAGAGTCTGACACTTAACCAACTGAGCCACCCAGGCACCCCTAAATTTGTAAAGGGTTTTAACCTTTGCCTCCAAATAAAATACATTCATTACTCTTTCATCAAGTAGTAGAATATTAGAGTTTTGCCTTTGGCTTTAAGGCTAACCTCAGGGATAGAAATAGGGCAACAGTGGTGGGAAATGACAATATTTCCTACAAGGGTCTTTTCTAACCATTCTCTCAAGGGAGAAAAGGTACTTGACTCTGTGTCACCATAGTCTGCATTCATGAAAGCCATATCCCAAATTCATGGGGATTAAACTCCCCTCAGAGGCATTAAAAAAATGGAAAAAAAAAAAAGTAGAATTACAAAGTACCCTTAGAGGAACAAATCAGCAGGGTTGTAGTGGGGAGAGGTGGTCATGCCAGTGCGTTTTCCATTAGGTAATATTTACCCACCACCGATACAAACCTGGACAGACACCACAAACTGGAAATCAGGTCTGCCAAGATTACAGGGAATGCCAGGGGGGATGTTTGATCAGAGAGCATCAAGTGAAACTCCATGGCTTCCCAATGACTTTGAAAGCTGAAAAGTCACCCACCATCTGGACATTGAGCCCTTTCTGCACCCCCTCCAAACCCTCAATTCTCCCATAAAAGTGGAAAGCATTTAACCACAATTACCATCCTCAGATGGTCAAGTTGGCCTTGCAGTGCTGACTTTCACTTTTTCTAGGTGTGCATGTGGGATTGCAACCTGGTTTATCATAGATGTCATCTTCCATGGCATTGGAGGAACTCCTAAAAAGTAAGTGAGAGGTGTGTAGCAAGATTTGGGTTGGAGGCTGCCCAGTTGTACCTCAATAAAACTAATCAGAATATGATTGATATTTGCTACTGATTGAACAGCTCAAGATAGAGCTGGGGCCAAAGAAATTTATCACAGCACACAAATTATGGCCCACAGGACTTACCCTGGAATGCTGCTCTCTTGTACTGTTAAGTAAAGTAAAACAAACTGCTGTGAGATTTTTGGCCAAAACAAAAAAGTTTTATATCCATATTTCTCAGGTGAAATCTACAGGAACTAAAAATAAAATATAAAATATTTTTCATTTGTTAACATCATGACTCAACTGTTTTAGAATTTATAATTTGTTTTAAAGAAAAGAAGAACTATGATCACTGAGATATGCAAAAAGAAAAAAAGGTGGGGCAAGGGAAATTGGGAAAAAGCATTTTTGGCTGCAGATCGAACATACAACTACCAGGAAAGTATCACAACCTAGGGGTATGTTAGAAATTAAAATTGGATTCCCTGATTGTATTTGTGGTAATGAAGCAGATATTTCTGTGGGAAAAATTAAGACAAGGAAGATGGTTTTCTGATCAAAAGTTTGGTTTACTGATAGTCTGGATGTTCTAATATCAAAATCGAATAGTCTGTGAAATGATGGATCTTTAATATAATATTTGTTGGTTGAGGAAACTAGTTTGCTTTTCTGAAAAATTCACACAATTTACAGACTTCTCAATGCAGTTTTTTCTTTTCTTTTTTGTACAACAATGCACACCCTTTAGCTGTTTGTGGTTGAATTAACTATTAAGACTTGTATAAAGAAAAAAAAAGCAAAAAGAGTAAAAGTTAATTAACCTAACAAATGAACACAGAAGAAACAGGATGCATCTACAGGTGGTAAATCATTTCAACTGTGAGGGAAATGGGAAAGCAAAAGTGATAGCCAGCTGTTCAAAGCAGTGCAAATTGTACACAGCAAACCTGAACTTGAAATCCAAGCTAAAGCTTAATGTAATCCTTTCAAGGCAGCAGATGCTTATTGGGGGAAAAAAAATGAGGGAACAATTTGTTGTAGAAAATTACACTGATATTATGATCTGTGATCCAGACACCAAATTGAAGATCTCTCATAGTTAATAGTCCAATATTAGAAACATAATTTGGTTTCACTGGCACAGAAAATGAAGATTCCATATTAAAATGCGTAGTATAACCATCTGGAATGAGACCCTGTTAGTACACCATTCACCCTTAGGCAGATGCTTGACAAATTCTGTCGAGAATAACTAGACTAGGTGTATTTAAAAGTGAAATACTTAATCACAGACCTTTTTCAGAATAAACCACTTTCCATTATATTTTGGAGACTATCAAGAGAAAATAAAGATGTTAAATCTATTGACAACAGATAAAGGCTATCAACAAAGCCACAGAAAAATACATAATTAATTTTATCATTGATAAACATGTAGATGAACCATGGTAAAAAAAAAACAAATACCCACAGTAGCAAAGCCATCAGGAGAATGAACATGTCCTGTAGCAGGTTGAAGAATTATTTGAACTCATATGAGTTGTGCTGGAGTTTTGCTGTAACCTGGAGTATGATGTAATTCTGCAAGTTAAACACTATGTTTGGTCTTTCATTCAAAGTACTTTTCTTTCTCTTCATTAAAATTATTTTTATTCCTTTTTAATAAAGACGTTTCACTTTAATTAATACTTTACACATATTTAAGTATCAATGGAAATCCCCCCCAATAAAAGCCACTACTAGCAGAATCTCCAAAATTCTAGCACTTATGGGCATTTTCCCTTCTTGGATTTTCCAGTAATTTTAATAGTTATAATGTATTTTAACTTGATTTATGGACTTTCAAAAGTTTTAGATGAATGTAAGGAAGTTCCAGAAAAATATTTTTTTCTTTTACATCATTTGTCTATTTTTTAAAGGTTCCAGCATATACATTAAACATCAGAGAGCTTAGAGTTAATATTTCACCACTCCTCCTAAAATGAGGAAAACTTTCAACTATATAGGTTCTTGATGTTTTAGTTATAATATATAGCACATCGATGTGTATTTTAAATCTCAGAATGCAATGTTATGGTTTTGGTTATTTCATTCCTATTAGTATTTCTAATGTGCTTCAAGTTTCTCTTTTTTGCATTTTATGTCAGGTCAGAATTTTACTTAGCATTTCTTGTTTTGCATGTCCTTTGGTGGAAAAAAAAAGTTTAGTTTACTTTCAACTCATGTCTTTCTTTAGCTTTCATTCTTCCACTATATTTTTCACAGTTATAGAATGCTAGGTTAACTTCTTTTCCGAGCATTTTTTTTAATTTATTTTTTTGTTTTCTCAATTCTTTTCATGTATTTTATATTTAGATACATGTTATGATACTTAAAGACTTATATAACAGTTTTTTTTTTTTGCTTTTGCATTTTACTTAATATGTCTGGAATTTCAGCTGGATTATGGATTAAATTGCCTTGGGAAAGCAACTACCATTTACAATATAGTTTTTCATTAGGGAATTACAACTATTTTCTCACTTCCTCTGGCCTCCTAGTTTTTGAATATTCAAACCAAGTTTCATTATGTGTAATGCATCATTTTTCTGTGGCTTCTTTCTACTTGTTCACTTTATTTTTCTTTAGATGTTTGGCTGTGATGTACTTAAGTGGTTTATTTGTTTGTTTTAATGTTTATTTATTTTGAGAGAGAGAGGGAGAGAGGGAGGTGGGGCAGAGAGAGAGGGAGAAAGAATCCCAAACAAGCTTGTGCTGCCAGCTCAGGGCCTGACACGGGAGCTCAAACTCACAAACCAAACGGCGAGATCATGACCTGAGCCAATATCGAGAGCTGGATGCTTAACTGACTCAGCCACCCAGGCTGTTTTTTTCGATTTTTTAAAAAATTTCAGTCTGATATTCTCTGAGTTGTTAAACTTTTAAACTCATATAAACGGATGCTTTTCCCAAACAGCCATTGTATCTATTTTCGCTTTTTGTTTTCAGAACTGCACTCTGCTTTCTATCGGGACTATAATTACACACATGTGTGACCTTTGATACAGTCTCCCAGGTCCCTGCCATACTGTTTCTCTCAATGATCATTTTATATTTTTCAAATTAGGTAATTTCTACTGATCAATCTTCAAACTTACCATCTGTTTCCTTTGCCATTTCCACTTTGCTCATAAGCCTATTTACTGAATATTTTGTTATATGCTGCATTTTCACATCTCGAATTTCAGTTTGATTTCTCTTAAGGTATCTATTTTTGTGCTGAGAGTTCTTATCTTATGTTATTACCATTATATTGTCTCTACATCCTTGATCATAGATATATTCACTGTTTTAAAACTCTTTCCTGATAATTACAAACTCAGGGTTATTTTGTTTATTCTCTGGTGATTTGTTTCTCTTGCAAAAGGGTCATGTTGTCATCTTTCTTTGAAATGGTGAATAGTGTGATCTATTGTAGAAATTATGAGCTCTCCCCATTCCTCTGAAGCATATTATTTTAAGGGAGCAATTAATCTGGCTGAGTCTGTACTATAAATTCTCTCCAGCAACAAGGTGCAGCCCAAATTTCAATTCAGTTCCTTAAATTTAGTTTCCCTGCATGAAATATGGATCATACACATGTAGTTCAGAAGCAAACAGGGTGCCTGGGTGGCTCAGCCGGTTAACCATCCAACTTCGGCTCAGGTCATGATCTTACAGTACGTGGGTTCAAGCCCCGTGTCGAGCTCTGTGCTGACAGCTAGCTCAGAGCCTGGAGCCTGCTTCAGATTCTATATCTCCCTCTCTCTCTGACCCTCCTCTGCTCAGTCTGTCTGTCTCTCACTCTCTCAGAAATAAATAAGACATTAATTTTTTTTAAGAAAGCAGTTATGGAATGACCAGAGATTTTCACCAGAAATCAAGGCTAATATTTAGGTCACGCAGCAGAATGGTCATTTAGGATGCTCACTGTCAACTGCTCTCCTGAGTTTTAGGAGAGCTGATGATTTTAATATCATTGAATAGAAAAGCAAAAGTTAGGAACAAATATTAGGTGGCCCTTTACAAAACACAACTAATGAATATATCACACATTTGCTTTATTCTGGGAATTCAAGATTAGTTCATTTTAAGAAAATCCAATAATATAAGTCACCACAATAAATTATTAAAGGAGCATTTTATGTGATCATATGACTAGTCGGCAGTCTGTATCTTGCATCAGACAATACCCAGTCAGCCGGGGAAAGTCAGCCATAGATGTGCAGTGCCCTTTTGAGAACTTCCTCTTTCTTTAGAATGGTCTGCCTCTCTTTTTGTTGTTGGAAATTCATCTTATTATTTGTCTTCTGACTGCAAATATGTAATTTGCACAGTTAATTGACACATAAGAGTTCATTAGAACCAAATTTCTTCTCATGGGAAGGATCTTTAAAAATTTATTTATGGTATTTGACTTTATTCAAAAGATCTGGCATTAGCGCTTTATTTGAAATTTCACCTTAGATCCTTTATCAGTATCAGTTTGGCCATCAGATAAGAGAAAATTCAAATTCATTTTGGCATCAACACATAATGGTTTATTTTATATTCTAAATGTAGGCAACCAAGAGCTCGTATGTGCTTACTAATCATTCCAAATTCTATCTTGACGTTTGGCATCAATCATTAAAGTTGCTTCAGGGGACAAAGATTGCTGCTAGAGTTTTCAGAATCACATGCACCCTACAGACAGCAGGAAGGAAGAGAATCCATGAAGAGCAAAAGGGACCGTGCCAAAAATCTCTTCTTTTCAAAAGAGTTCTGTGTGAAGTCCTGTCCCACAACATCTGCTTACATTTCGTTTGTAACACCTCATCCCACCTGCAAGGGAGACTGGACAGCGTATTCTTTTACCAGGTCACATTGCTGCCTCATATAAAGTCAGGGTTCTGTTACCAGGGAGGACTAAGTTGCAACTGAAAATTTCTGCCTAAACTGCTTCTCTGCAATTTTAATCTCATTGTATTGAATGTGAATTCCTTATCTCCCTTCTGGATAAAAGTAATTATGCTTATTTTTTTAATATTTGCTAAACAATCTGAGAGTTATTTCCTATTTCAATTATTCTCTCTCTATACTCTAGAGTACATATACTCTCTATACAGATATGGATTTCTAAAATACATCTCTATGTATGTGTGTATATGTGTGTGCATTCCTAAAACACCATAAGTATGTTTCTGTATCAAACCTAAAAAGCCTCTATTGCCTTTATCCTTAAAAGAATCAAATATAAATTATATAATGTAAATTCAAAGATATTTACATTATGTCCTTATTTATTCTTCTATCTAAATTTCCTTTTTTTCCCCCTACATGCAAGATCTACCTAAATTGAGTAGGTTTGATTAGTTTCTCTATGGATTAGTAAACTCACAGTATTATTTTTACTCACAGTATTAGTAGTTATTTGCCTGCTCTTCCTAACTGCCTAAGTTCTTTCTAATATATTGGTCCTTTTAAGACCCTGGTTTAAATCCATCTACTGTAGAACACCTTCCCATCACCACTAGCCCTTCCTGTTTTCTTCCAACTCTTAGTACCTACATAATTTAATAAGCCAAACCATTCATTTACATTTACTATATAATTCTCTATGCATATTGAAATACAGATGTATCGTAAGCACTACTGATTGCAAGTGCTGTGGTTTATACTATTTTGCAATAGATTTCTACAAAGCTTCCAGAACATAGTAGGTGCTCAAAGTTGTAGAAATAATTAAAATGAATTGTGAACATATTCATGGGAAATCAAAGAAAACTCACAGATGAAAAGAGAAACCGGATCTCCAGTTTCATATTGCCATTCTAGAATTGTTTCCTTCATACTTTTGTGCCATGAATTAATAAATTAAATTTTATACTTTAATGACCATAGCTCCTTTTATTTAAGATATAAATCACATTTTCCTTGACAATATGTTAAACATGTTAATGATTCAACTAAATGCTAGAATGTTAATTTGTCTAACAAAATATTGCATGTGTTTAGGAACTTTTTGATCACAGAATCGGAAAACTCCTTTAAATTTCAAGAGTCCTATGTTGTAAACCTAAAAGAGAGTTAGGATGTAATGAATTATAGTATTTTCCTTTCTAATCTCCTTGACATTTTTAAGATTTAATATTTAACTGCTTAGGAAAACAGTAGAGGTAGAAAATAATTTTATTTAATGCTTTAATGCATTTTATTTTTAATTCTCATAGCTTAGGGATAAGACCATCTGTGCTATATTAGCTGGGTGAAAGATTTTTTAAAAGGCAAGAATTTCCTTAAGCCTGAATATACAGGTGTTATGACTCATGCAGTGGGAATGTAGTTAACAAAGCATTAGTTTAACTGCATAATCTAACTCTCACAGAGAAGCAAAGATTGTCTACTGCAAGAATTGGGTTTTATGTTTATGACTGATGAGATTGTTGTATCAAGTGAAAGAAAAGGCTTCACTGGTGGCACACATATGCTAGTTGCTGATAAGATGACTTCTTGCTTGCATTATTTTTGTGCCATCTGTCTTTAATAGACTTACTTCCTATTTCTTTCTTTCTTATTTGTGTGCCAATTTTGCGTTTGATGACCATTTGTTGGTATCTTGATGCAAGAATATTTATAAGAATGCAAAACCAGTAATTTGCCAGGGGAAATTATTGTGTATAAAGTTATATACTCATCTTATATTTAATCATTATCATGGATTTCTACCAATTGATGTAGGTCACAAGGCCCTTGAAAATCCTTTAATTTTTTAGATTTTTTAAAAAACATAAATGTTTATTTATTTTTGAGAGAAAGACAGAGACAGAGACAGAGACAGAGTGCAAACAGGGGAGGGACAGGGGGAGGCGGAAGACACAGAATCTGAAGCAGGTGCTGATAGCTCAGAGCCCGATGCCGGTCTTGAACCCATGAACTGTGAGATCATGACCAGAGCCAAAGTCAGATGCTTTACTGACTGAGCCACCCAGGTGTCCCAGAAAACCCTTTAAGATCAGAACTTGTTAATTTTCCTTTTAGTTTTCCATTTCTAAATGATTGTTAGCATTTTTCACTAGTGATTTTAGTAAACATTTTAGGATTAAACACCTTTGAAATTCATCAGGGCTATCAAAATATCTTCCATAATATCCATCCATGAAAATGTCTTTGTGTAAGATAGTTTTTTTTTCTTATTGTAGATTAAGCTTTTACAACATAGCATGTTTATTCTGAGGAATGAGACTAAGGTGGGTAATAGAAACTTGTTTATAATTGTTCATTTGAGAGGATTACAAACTGTCAGAAATAAAATAAAAAGAAAACGTAAATATAGAACCCAAATACCCTGTAAATAAACCCACATTTTCTCAGGATTCAAGGAACATATACATATACGTCTCACTTTTATGAAAAAGTAAATAAACTACAGCTTCACACAGCATGACCTATGTCAGATGATGAGCACGCAATCTTAACACAAGAGAAATATCTAGGATTTCCCCCTCCAAGAATTGTCCAGGATCCTTTGTCTTCAGATTTATATTCAGCCTATCATAAGACAGCTGCTTATACATGTTGAATTAACTATAGAAAATATATATCAATGAAAGTCATTAACTATGATTAGTTACCATGATTACTGTGCTTTGAATTCAGGGATAGATAAGACGATTGTACCCTCCAGGTGCTTATAGTCTTTGGGGATATATAGAAATATAGCCATTGATTTCTTTTTTTTTTTTTTAACTTTTTAATGTTTTATTTATTTTTAGGAGAGAGAGAGAGAGAGAGAGAGAGACAGCGTGAGCAGGGGAGGGTCAGAGAGAGAGGGAGACACAGACTCTGAAATAGGCTCCAGGCTCTGAGCTGGCAGTCAGCACAGAGCCCAACGCGGGGCTTGAACCAACGAACCGAGAGATCATGACCTAAGCGAAAGTCGGACGCTTAACCGACTAAGCCACCCAGGCGCCCCTAAAGCCGCTGATTTCTATAAAATAAAGCAAGATGTGAAATACAGAGTCTTATAGGAACACAGTGAAGGAAACACTGCAGTGTCTGTAACAACTGGAAATATAAAGGAAACCATGAGTCACAAATGGGAAGTATCCTGCCTGAAGAAGTGCAGGCACCGTGATGAGGTAATTGTTATGCTAGGCAAAAGTATCAGCAATCTTTTATCAAAATTATTGCATATTCAATTCTTTGTCTCCAACAGAATTTTTAATATGCAGCCATTGATTTAAACCTTTAGTATTTTGTTTGTGTTTCCAAAGGCAAACTGGTTGATTGCACACTCACGTTAGGGCAACGCTTAAAGGTATAAGAAGCATGCAGGGAAATAAAAAGCTAATAACATCATGAGTTCTACTCGACAAAGCATGAGGAGTAGGTGGGGGGAACTTGAAGTGGACGGAGAGCTTTCCATGGAGAAAAATGCAGCAGAAAGCTGGAATAGCAAGAATCTACTATTTTAGTCTGTATGACTTTTTTCCTGGAAAGAAAAGGCAACAGTGTATTAAAGGGCATCTAAAAGTGTAGAAAAAAATATATAGAAATATTAGTGAAAATTATAAGTCATCAAGGAATAAATTTTCCTACTACCATTTATCGAAGAGACTACACTTACTCCATTCTACATTCTTGGCTCTTTTGTCATAAATGAATTGACCAGACATGCATGCATTTATTTATGGGATCTCTGATCTCTTTTAATTGCCATTTTTTTTAAATTCCTGATTTTTATAGAGCTAGTTTGGGCAGTATTTTAGAGTGTTAAAACTATGGTAGGATAGTATAAAAATTTAGCAATGAAGACTAGTACCTCTATGTAAATAATGATGCCGTCTGTGTATATGTCATGATTTGGAATTTTTTTTTGGCTTCTAGAAATGCTGTCTGGAAATAAAAAATTAAACAAAGTAGTAGTTTCTTTCTCTGAAAGAGATTTGAGGTAGGCACATCATAGCCACCCAATCTCCTATTTGATATCACCACCCTTAAAAGTGACTTCAATCTTCAGTGTCATCTCATGATTTTAAATGGTCAGTCCTGTTTAAAGAAAATTTTCCTAAAAATTCAATAATCAACCTCTGTTTCTTGGCTAGAATTTAATGTCATAGTGACGCGTATCTTCAAGGGATAATAAGGCAAGCATATTTTATTTTGGTCGTTTGTTGCCTTGCATAAAATCAAAGTTTCTACTAAAGGAAGGGAGGAGAATTGCTATTTGGTAGGCAAATCATCACCCCTGACAGGATGAAGCTGTTGCATACTTTACATATTCCTGAATTGTGATACTGAAAGGCAATTTACCTTTTATTCATATATCTAATAAATTTATGAACAATATCCCCAAATTTTTTACCATGCATAAACATTTTATCATGCTCTGAGTTTTTTCTTCTAGCATAAGTGAAATTGTATTGTTTTAGGCAAATTTAGTAAGTTGAGTTTTTTATTCAATATCACTTGCATTGCTGCAATACTATGCTAGATTCAGAAATACAGCTAAATTTCAAAATTAAAAAATTTTAAAAATTAAAAAGCCTTTTTGGGGCGCCTGGGTGGCTTAGTCGGTTAAGCGTCCGACTTTCGCTTAGGTCATGATGTCGCGGTTGGTGGGTTCGAGCCCCGCGTCGGGCTCTGTGCTGACTGCCAGCTGAGAGCCTGGAGCCTGTTTCGGTCTGTGACTCCCTCTCTCTCTGACCCTCCCCTGCTCACGCTGTCTCTCTCTCTCTCTCTCCTAGAAATAAATAAAACATTTTAAAAAAGCCTTTTTATTTTACCTAAAGTTTAAATACATTGACTTAAAAACAAATAAAATATGTCGACTTATAATTTCATTGATGCCAAAATAATAATAATAATAATAATAATAATAATTTCCCTCATGCCATAAAATTGTGAAAAATAATGCCCAGAACATTTGCCAGAAAAGCCTACATTATCACCGGTGAACTTCTTATTGCAGCTTGTGGAAAATCAATTCTTCATTCTTCAGGAAACATAAAATTTAAAAATTTTTTGGCCACAATACATAAATCTAGGAGACATGTACTTGGTATTTGACTAGTTTAGCTTATTAAGGAAAATTAGATGAAGGAATTGATCATGCCTTCTTTTAGGAAGAAAATGTAGAGTCAGGTTTATCATGCGAGCTCTAAAAATAGTGACAATTTTGGGGTATAATATAGTTGATGTCACACAAAATTTAAAATTCTACTCTTACATTGCTTTATCAATAACATGAGTTTTATTTTAAATAATATAGTATCATACTTGATGTTTACACATAGATGCATTGGCCATCTTTACATAGCTTCAGCACTTGAAAAAAATGTGTTAAATATTAATGTAGCTGCATGCAGGCCATCTCACTTGTAAGATTATAGAAGGCCTTTCTGCACATATTTAGCAAACTTCCCTAAGGTTTTTAATATGCAACAGATTTAATTTCATTGCATTCAGTGCAATGCTATTCCATGTGTTATTCATATTGACATATTTAGGTAGTGTGTTCTTTTTTAAATATTTTCATGTTTATTCATTTTTGAGAAAGAGGGAGAGAGACAGAGTGAGAGCAGGGGAGGGGCAGAGAGATGAGAGACACAGAATCTGAAACAGGCTCCAGGCTCTGAGCTGTCAGTACAGAGCCCGACGTGGGGCTTGAGCTCACAAACTATGAGATCCTAATCCCAGCTGAAGTCTGAAGTTTAAATGACTGAGCCACTCCTCCCCCCATACTTAAGTAGTTTGCATGCCAAGAAACTACATTAATAAGTAATATCCATATACACCAGAAACCAGATATTTGGGCTAAAACAAACTGAATAAAGTTGCTTTTACTCTTTTAATTCATCTAGGTGATAAATTTCTTTAAAAATTACAGATCAATGCCATGAGAGACTTTTGAATGCTGAGAACAAACTGAGGACTGATGGGTGTTGGGGGGAGGGGGAGATGGGCATGGAGGAGGGCACTTGTGGGGATGAGCACTGGGTGTTATATGGAAACCAACTTGACAATAAACTATTTGGAAAAAAGGGATTACAGATCAATGATGACTGACTTTACCCACGTTACTAAAAACACTTTTTTTTTTTTTTTTTTTTTGCCATTTGTCTGACCATTGTGTTGTGGTCCTGCCCATCTTTATGAGTCCTGCTCAGCCTCCAGTACTCCGGGGAGCTAGATAAACATCCTCTTCAACCCAGGAACGTATGCACTCAGATGCACTGCTTTCCTTATTGAATTCAAGATTAGTAAAAAGAAAGAGTGTTTCAGTGGCAGTGGCGTTCATCCACGGGTCGGCTTTTGACTGCAGAACTACAAGTAGCAGAAAGCATCATCGAATGCTCCTTGGTGGCAGCAGCTTTCTTCTCAGACCGGATCTGTGTTGTTAGAGCCGTGGTGGCAGCTTGGGCTTGAACCCAGTCCTCTGCTGCTCCCAATGCTTCTGAAACTATCTGTTAAGGCTTTTCTGCTTTATTTCCCAGAAGCAGCTTCTGATCAACACACAACAGAACTTATCTTATTTAAAAACTTGCATTTTTGGTAAATCACAGAATATCATCCAAAATACACAAAAAAGATGATGCTGGGGTGCCTGGGTGGCTCAGTCGGTTGAGCTCATGACTTCAGCTCAGGTCATGATCTCGTGGTTTGTGGGTTCAAGCCCCGCATCAGGCTCTGTGCTGACAGTAGCTCAGAGCCTGCAGCCTGTTTCAGATTCTGTGTCTCCCTCTCTCTCTGACCCTCCCCTGCTCATGCTCTCTCTCTCTCTCTCTCAGAAATAAATAAAACATTAAAAATATTTTAAAAAGATGATGAATAGAATTACAAAGTGTTTATATTCATAGATGTAGCAATCCACTAAAAACAAGTCCCTTAATCCAGATGAGTCAGATATAAATTTATAACTCTTCCAAACTAAATTTATTTAGACATTTATAGTAGTGTTTGCCATACATGGATTACTGGGGAGACATACTATGAGAATGAGCTGAAAAGAATTTTTACGAAAATAATATACGAAAAGACACACTGAAGAGATGATGTTACTTATAGACATGTGGCCCAGGTTTCCATTCTTCATATTTCTTCAGAATATGATTTGCCAGTAAACAGGACTGAAAATAGGATTTAGATTGGACATTGTGAAGTCAAGGCATATTCAAAACTGTAGCTTTTCTTCTCTGGCAACTTTGTAGAATTAGCTCTTCCACTGCCTTTAGCTTCTTGTCTACCAAAGTTCCTCATCCATCCTCCCGAAAGAAAGACTTTCTCCTGGTACATGTAAATCACACACATTTCTGAAGCATTACAATGCTTTGGTGCTGATCTTGGGACCTGGTATTTGACAAGACATAAAGATTTACAGGCAATCTTGACATTTAAATGTTCCAGGAAATCCTCATTTTATTCCACATCTCTGTACATGAGCTGGATGTAATGTTATCTGCTTTTCTTCTTACAGTTCTATAATCCAAATTAGTTATGTAGGAACTGTAAGGGAGATAAAAAATGTGGGATACTTTTGTGAATTCTTCTGGACCTAAATTACTAGATGTTTTCTTAAAAAAATAACCTTATTCTTGGGGCGCCTGGATGGCTCAGTCAGCTGAGTGTCCCACTTCAGCTCAGGTCATGATCTGGCAGTTTATGAGTTTGAGCCCGGCGTGGGGCTCTGTGCTGAGGGCTCAGAGCCTAGAGGCTGCTTCCGATTCTGTGTCTCCCTCTCTCTGCTCCTACTCCACTCACACCCTATCTCTCTCTCAAAAATAAATAAACATTAAAAAAATTTTAAAATACCTCATTTTAGGTATCAGGGTGGTAAATATCTATGGCAGTGAGGGTTGTGTGTTCGATTGCAGGAACTATTCCAATCCCAGCTCAGTAAACAGCTCAACCTTGTAAATGTCTTCTCTTAAGTTGGTGTGCTTGACTTTCATAACCTGCAAAGGAGAAACAAAAATAATCTATTGGGGGTCTATGAGAACCAAGCAAGTCTACTTGTATGAATTGCCTCGTGAATTGGACCTTCCCTTTAAGGATTGGGACAGGTTGTACTATTCACTATATATTTTTTGAATGTTTATTTATTTAATTTTATGACAGAGAGAGCTCAAATAGGGAAGGAGCAGAGAGAGAGAGAAAGACAGAGCATCTGAAACAGTCCCTTTCTGACAGCATAGATCCTCATGTGGTGCTCAAACTCAACAAACCGTGAGATCATGACCCGAGCCAAAGTCAGCCGTTTAACCAACTAAGCCACCCAGGTTACCCAGTATCTTTTATTATTAATGAAAAGTCAACATTTTGTTGGACCATTAATGTCTGCTTTTGACCATGAATATTTTTGCCAATGGATATGAGTGGCAGTGACAATAAACTTTTGAATAGAGGCTTTAGTTGTGTGTGAAAAGTGTAGATTACACTCTTACATGCCTGCCTCACACCATGAGAGGAACATGCCCAAGTCCGCACTTGCTGCTTTGTCAGTCTGGGTTCCGGAATGAGAGACCCATGGAACAGACCTGAACCAGGCCTGTAACTTGGCACTTAGCCCAGCTGAGCCACAGAAAACTTGCAGATCCAAGAAAGACAGTTACATGTTTGCTGTAAGTTGCCAAGATTTTATTTTATTTTACTTTACTTTATTTCATTTATTGTTAAACAAAGTTGACTACTATAAGGGCCCAAAATATTGCATTTTTCTTAACCAAGTTTCAGAGATTACCTGAAGACCAACCGGAGCAAGAGGAGTGCTTACCTACTTAAACTAAACCTTCAGAGTGCAGATTTACTGTTTTATTTCGCAACAGTGAATTGAACTTTGTCTTCTTAGAAGCTCTGGAATAAGTGACTTATAACAAGCTCAATAATGAAAAGGTAGCATTTGCTGCAGCTTGGCTACATAAAATAAGGCCTGATGAAAATGAAATATTAATATGCAGGTTATGTTAGATGCCGCTTCAGAGTTTCAGAAAAATGAACAGTAATCAGATGAGGGTGCCACAGAATACACAGCAAGCAGAGAGCCAATTATGTAAATGAATGCCCAAGGTTAGCATGATACAATGCTTTTTAATTTGACTAATATTAAAATCAACTTGTTCTTAATGTAATAGATGGCTGTGACAACAGTTAAAGGGCACCAAATGTTTTTGTAATCCCCTGTCAAATTAGAAATGCTGTTGTGAGTGACCTGCTTTCCTCAGTACAATACTTGAAAGGCTCAAAGTGTGCACTATTTCTTTGGTTTCAGAAACATTAGACTAAAATGATTCTGAGATGAAAGTCATCGTGACCAGTGCACATCTTCCTCCTTCAGCTGAAAATACGTCATGGTGAGCCCCTGTTGCCACGGTGCATCTCCGAAATAAGAGCTTCTCTCATTTAGCGGAATTCGTTTGAACTTAACAGGTAAACCGAAGATGCATTTTTAAATTCTATAAATTTTATTTCTAACTCGATACAAAAAAATCTTCTGCAGGATCTGGGTTCCCCTTTCGTTTCCTCCTTACTAATCTACTCACTCAGCTAGTGTACATTTTTTAAAAAGCCATTTTTCACTATTTAAAGAGACTATGGATTTAATTCTCTCTATAACACGAATGCACATGTAGACATATATTTGTAAATCTGAAAATGAAGACACATAAAGGGACATGCAAAGAAACATGCAGCTATACAATTTTCAACACTAAAATGATGCATTATTTGCAAAATCATTGGATCCTTTAACATATTTTAATTTCTTAAACCTAAATTTAGTACAGATAATATTTCATTTTGGGAAGGAGAGATCTTTATTTATAGTGTTTACTGGTTTACATATGAAATTGACTTTTCCTATAGAACTACAAATGTAGAATTCTAATAAGCTATTGATTATCTTCTAAGAAGAAATGACAAAATCATGTTCACCTTGACAGTGTTCTGAAAGTGTCAGAGTGTTTTTGTGCCTGCCTAGAATTTTCACTAAAGGAAAAACAAGCAAACAAACAAATAAACAGGATGAAGAAAAGGGGAGGTTTAAGGAAGGAAGCACTCCCTTTTATATTCAAATATTTACCTCTAGTGACCAATATCCATAATTAAATAAAAGTAATGTGATTGTTGCTTTAAATTAACACATTGGTTGCATATCTTTGAGCCTGATGATGAGAACTGATAGTGGGTATTTTAGGCATCTCTTTTCAATCCTTAAAAAAAATGGTGAACTCTTAATTATTCCTCAGTTTCTGTAATAAGGTTTTCTGGACCTAATGATTATAATATCTGTGTATCCTATTTAAGAAAAGAAATATCAAAGTTAAAATACAAATTCTGTACAGATCTTAGAAATGGCTTTTTCAAGAAAAGGTCTTGGTGTTTACACTTCATTAGTTTCTAGAAATCTATTCTTGTATATAAAAAATAACTGACAAAGTTTCGGTCCAGTTATTAAACCCTCTTTCTTCAAAGAAAACATAGTACTTTGAAGTATTAATGTGCTGAGTGAGACTTACAAAACAAAATTAAATATAAAAAACTTAAAAAGGTTATGTTGATCTGCTATTTTAAAATTCTATTATAGGGGCGCCTGGGCGGCTCAGTGATTAAGCGTCTGACTTCGGCCCAGGTCATGATCATGAGGTTTGTGAGCCCGAGCCCTATGTCGGGCTCTGNAATAAATAAATAAATAAATAAAATTCTATTATATTCCACCAAATTTTAATCTTCATAATGTTTTAAGTATAATTTTTTCTGCCACTCAGAAGGTTAGGGGAAATAGTTTAATGTTGACATGATTTCACCTTTTTTATAGCTATTTGCAAATTAGTATATTATATATGACATAAAAATATTTACTTTTTAAGATTAAAATCAATTGAATGTTCAAGATGGTATATTTGTAATGAGAGCTAAAAGATATGCCCATATTCGCACTTTCTTTTGAAATTCACAAATTACCTTGTGTAAATCAAGCACATAAGTTTTATTTTTAAAATCATTATCAAATAATATTGCAGCCTATTTGAGGACTTCAGATGTTTCTCATTGTGATAGTTATATAAATGATAATGTATTTTTAAGTAAAAAGAATGTATAAATTTTTGCTTTGATTATTTCCATGTGACATAACTAAAATTTAGAAATAATAATGATTTGAATTTTACATCTATAATCACTTGTTCATTACTTAAATTCAAAGGAATAGAGAGCCAATAAAATACCCGAATTACCTGTATTATTTTGTGCAGTGGTTTTAAATAGAATGTTAATAAAATCTATAGAGTTCTACTGTCAAATAAGATAGCCATTAGCCACTTGAGGCTAAATTTAAATGTCAATTAGTAAAATCAAATTAAATTAAAAATTCAGTTCTTGAGTTGCCCTGGCTATATTACATAGCCACAAGTAGCTGACGGTTATCATATTTGGTAGCATATAGAACGTTTTCATCATTATAGAATTTATCCTATGCAGTGCTGTCATAAAGGCTCTGCAAAACTGTCTCAAAAATGATCCTTAAAGTATCTGTTGGAGTCTTCCACTAATTACTTCAAGATCTGCCAGACACTACTACCACATTGCCTTGTTGTTGCTTTTTTTTTTTTTTTCTTTCAGCTTTGTCTTTATTCGCTCTAGGCTCATGGATTTTTTTTCTTTCTTCTTTTTTTTAAATATTTTTATTTATTTCTAGGAGAGAGAGAGAGAGAGAGAGAGACAGCGTGAGCAGGGGAGGGTCAGAGAGGGAGGGAGATACAGACTCTGAAATAGGCTTCAGGCTCTGAGCTGGCAGTCAGCACAGAGCCGGACTCGGGGCTCGAACCCACGAACCTCTAGATCATGACCTAAGCGAAAGTCGGACGCTTAACCGACTAAGCCACCCAGGCGCCCCTAGGCTCATGGTTTTCATTTACTTATTTTAAAAATAGTTTTGCCATGAGAAAAAAATGTGGTGCTCAGTGATCTTGGAAATTGACAAAATTAAACATTTGTAAGAGCAAAAGTCTGTCCTTTTGCTCAAATATTTTATTACAATATATTTTAAATACATAGAAGCATTGAAAGAACAGCACAGTGGAAGCTCTTATGAATCCTGCCAATGTTTGAACTCTCCTTTCTGAGTAATTGAGAAAACTATAAACAGGAAATCATTAAAGATGTTAAATATTTGGATAATACTATAGATCAAATCCAATAATTGTTATCTAGTTAACACATCCAACAATTCAAGAATACGCATGATTCAATTGCAATTATTTCAAATGCACAAAGAACATTTACCAAATTAAAACACAAACTCTGGACCATAAAACACTAATGGTAAGTTTCAGAAGGTTAAAAATATACTTAATACATTCTTTTATTACAGTTACATTAAATTATCAATGAAGAAAAATCCTATATGTAGAAATTACCAAATACTAGAAATTAAACATAATGCTTCTAAATAACCCATAAATTAAAAAAAGACTTAATATATATCTTTTTAAAAATGTTTTATTTATTTCTGAGAGAGAGAGAGAGCTTGAGCAGGGGAGGGTCAGCAAGAGAGTCATACAGAATATGAAGCAGGCTCCAGGCTCTGAGATGGCTGTCAGCACAGAGCCCGAGGCGGGGCTCGAACCCACGAGCTGTGAGATCATGACCTGAGCCGAAGTCGGATGCTTAACCAACTGAGCCACCAAGGTGCCCCCCCCAAAAAAAAGACTTAAAAGAAAGGGTTATAAAATATTTCAAATTGAATATTAATAAAACCACAGCATATCAACATGTGTTGGATGAAGATAATGCAGTGCTTAGATGGAAATTTATAGATTAAAATGACTATCTTAGAAATAGGAACAGTATAACATCATTTGTCTAAGCCTCAAAATTAATACATTAGGAAGAAAAAGAGCATATTAATGCCACAAGTTAAAAGTAGAGAATGATAAGAGAAAATAAAAACAATCATATACCAAAAGGACAACTATTTCATAAAGTTAACTTAGCCAAAGCTTTATTCTTCATAAATATTAATAAAATTGATAAACTAATCTCAAGTAATACTAAATCAGGAAACACAGGAAAAGGAGAAATTAGTACTTATCCTAACAACATGAACTTTATGCAAAAAAATGACAGATTAAATGGCAACAATTCCAAAATAATTTGCCTTACCAAACCCAAAAAGGGAAGAAATGAAAATCTAAACAGCATTCTTTCTTTAAAAAATATTAGTTTGTATTACAAAATTCTCCACAAATAAATATTGAGATACAAGATTTCACTGGAAACAAAAGGCAAACTTTTGGGGCTGCTGGTTGGCTTTGTCGATTAAGTGCCCAACTTCGGCTCAGGTCACAATCAAGAGGTTTGTGGGTTTGAGCCCCACGTCAGGTTCTGTGCTGACAGCTCGGAGCCTGGAGCCTGCTTCAGATTCTGTGTCTCCCTCTCTCTCTGCCCCTCCCCCACTCAAGCTCTGTGTCTCTCTGTCTCTCAAAAATGAATAAACGTTTTAAAAAAATAACAAATAAAACCACTATAAGATGCACACATACTTTCAGAAAATAGAAGAGGAAGGTGTTTTTAACAACTTATTACAGGAAAGCAGAATTAGCCAAATATAAAACTATGATACTGACATTACACACACACACACACACACACACACACATCCTTCATGAACATAGACCCAAAAAGTCATAATAAATGTTGATTCAATAAAATCCAGCAGTATATAAAAAGGATGATATGCCCATATCAACTTCAGTTTATCTGAATAGCCTCATAACAAGTAAACAAATGTAATAAGCACATCATCATCTTGCCGCCAGGAAAGCCAGGGCTGGATCTTTCAAGAACATGCCTCTATCTCTATTCTTCAGTCCACAAATGTTAGGTGCACCCCTGTTAGCAGCACTGCAAGCTTTACGGTCACTCCAACTTTGTGAGACGACATCACAGCTTCGAGCCAGAAGGAGGAAACTGAGGGTGACTATTCTTGATCTCATAATTCCATTGTGTCTTCAGAGCTAATCACTTCCCTGCTGGTTCAGTTTGGCATTGTTCTTACATTACTCCAGGAAGCTAAGCAGGAACCTACTCCACAGCTCTTTCAAAAGTTTTGTAGCCTTTAAATTATCTATATCAATTTCCTTCTTGGTTTCAACTACATAGAGGGATTTCTGTTTTCTCAATCAAACTCTGTCTTACAGAACTATGTTGGTACTGATATGTGAAAGCCAGATGCTTTGCATTTGCTTAAAAGCAATATAGGGACACGTGGGGGATTCAGTTGGTTAAGCATCTGACTTCGGCTCAGGTCATGATCTCGCTCTTCGTGACTTTCAGCCCTGCAAATAATTTAATACAAACCTTGAAGGTTTTTATTGGGATTATCAATTATTTTAATATTTCGTAATTACATTCTGCATATCTGCCATGTTATAATGTATATATTCCATAAGAACATAAAACATTTTGTGGGAATTTCTAGGAATGTGAGAATATTTTTGTAAAACATTAATATTTTTCACTTCAGTATATCTAGATTTAACATTTACTAGAAATTCAACATTACTGCCATCATATTCTTTTTTTAAGTTTATTTATTTATTTTGAAAGAGAGAGCACAAATGGAGAAGAGAGAGAGAGAGAGAGAGAAAGAAAGAGAAAGAGAGAGAAGGAGAATCCCAAGTGGGCTTTAGTCTGAGCGCTGAGCCATAGGCAGGGCTCCATCTCATGACCTTGAAACAACCAGTTGAGCCAATATCAAGAGTACAAAGCTTACGCTTCTGAGCCACTCAGGCACCCCTGCCATTATATTCTTTCGGTCATATGTGCGTTCATAGATTTAAAAATCTTTAAGTTTGTTTAAGTTTCCCTCATCCGTAATCAAACTCAGGAATTTGTTTAAACTCTGAAGTGAAAATGAAAATTAAACACCTTGTGGAATGGGAGCATGGCATAATGAGAAAGGAAGTTCAGTGAATACAAGAATTTAAATAAACATAATTTCTATGTTTCTCATTTGAGCTTGAATGCTTCTGTTTTTGTGCCACTTGCATGCCCTACTCATATGACATGAATGTCATTGTCTTTTTGTTTTGTTTTTTACCTTCTTCCTGCTACCACTTAATTTTTCTGCCTCCTGACCATTTGTTTCTGGTCTGCTACTTCGTTTTTATTCATGTTACTTTGTATCCATACCTTCAACCCAAAACCTTAAGTATAAAGCCTAAAAGGAAATGTTCTGCTTTAAAACCATTGGAACTTAAATAATGATATGTGGGTTTCTGATTAGACTTGGTCAGTCGTGGTCTACGTTTACGATCCTAACATGTTTATTCAGGGTCATTCATTATTTTGTCAAAATTATTCTGAGTTTGAGTGATAAGTTTTAGGGTCTCTCTATTTAGAATATTTTACATGGTCTAGAATGTTTCCACCTCTCCAAACTCTACTTCAACATGCATTCGCTCATATACATTATTCAATGTATCCATACTGGCCTATTTCCATTTTCCCCAAAACACCAAGATCATTTATGTCAATATCTTTTCAAACATTCTGCATCCTGTGATTGCATTACACATACTTCAAACTTTGTCTTACTAATTAAATCTTGGAGTATATGTGAGTTATATGAGGACATAGAGAATCCTTCTTGAATGGTCAATCCTAATTTGATTATTCTGTGTTTCTTTTTTATAACTATCTGTGTATTTTTCTCAACTAATAATTGCATGTTTATTTTTATTAATTTATTTCCTCCAGTACTTTGTAAACTTGTGATTGGCAAAAGAAGTCTTAACTTTTTAACATACCACTGTTTACATAATACCAAGAAGAGTGCCTGGAATACACAGGTATTCAGTATTTAAATAAAATGAAAGTTTATCCCACTGCGAAAATGATCATCCAGATAATCTACTCCTCCAGTATAAATAAAAAAAAACTTTAAGAATCAATATTGCCCTTTATAGTAACTAAGTAAAATACAAATTAAAAAATGCTTAGGAGTCAATCATTTAATGAACTTATAAAAAAATCTAGTTATATAAGCCAATTATCAAAAAAATGACTTCATAGGAATAGAATAAGTGATGATAGTTCTCTAAGAAATTGTACTCTTGGGCTGTATATATTCTTAAGGTTTTGTGTGAGGAGATAACTGGAGGGAAGACAATGATACACTCTTGTATTTACGGTAACATCCAAAATTTTATATTTGTAATTATTATTGCATTAATTTTGATATAGTGAGTGTTATTACTCTTTATTTGACATCATGCTGCAGGATATGTGTCTATGAAACTGTGAGGCTTTAAAAAATAGGCTGAATCATCCAAAATAGTTTTACATTTTTTGATTAGTGAGGTTAACAATTTTCTGCTGACATTGTGAGTTCAATGGTGTACATGTGAAATCTGAGAGAGGGTTTATAGATGAAATTAACAAGAGAGAAATTGGTCACAACAAGTATAAGTGGCTCTATTGATTCTTAATCATTTTTTTAATTTGTATTTTACTTAGTTAATATATAGGGCAATACTGATTCCTAAAGTTGTTTTCAGTTCCCCAGGTGATTCCACTCCAGTGCTCATCCCCTTGTATTACTGTCCTGGCTTTGGACTTTGGCCACCCTGTGGTCATTTCTCTAAGGACTTGTTTTCTGCTGGATTATATGTTTGACAATTGAATTCTAACAATGCCATAGCTGCCGAGGGTTAACTCTGTTCAGAATTTGTGAGAAATTCCATATGAATTTTCAAGGAAACACTTGAATGTGATACTGTGACATAAAGTTGTAATTCAGACTTTCATTATTTTTCAATTATCTAACAAGTAGTGAGGTGACAACTCAGGAGCTTGCATAGACTGGGGCACTGGTTGTAGGTACTTGCTTATTGTATCAACGTGCATCTAAAGCTTAGCTTCCAGTTTAAACTGCTTAAAAACACACACAAGTATATACAATCTATGCACATACAAACATGTAATGTACTGTAGTGCAAACATCCCCAAATTTAAGGCAGGATATCTGGAGTTAAATGTCAGTTTCACCACCCTCTAAATGTGTGTCCTTGGATATGTCCCAGAATAAACCTTCTGGATCAAAAAAGAAAGTAAAGTGTCACAACTACTAAGCATGATTATTTTGGGTATCAAATAAGAGAATACTAATGAAAGCAATTGGTAGATTATAGCATATTAATGCATCATTATATATACATATATATCCCATTAATAATTTATGAACAAATACATTAATGCGGTTGCTTACATAGATCATTTATCACCTAATGTGCATCATTATAAATTTGAAATAAAATTCTTTGAGTTTTTGGACAAGATAAGCATCACAATAAATACTACCATGTGATAGCTTTTATATAACTCACAAAATTCATATTTTCCTTTTAAACATATAATTATTTTAAATTTGTAATGTACCTTCAAATGTTTCCTATGTAAAGAAATGATTTCTATAAAAGTGCATACCGTTCTACATGTTCAAATGGTGGTTACTGGGGGCTGAGGACAGAGGTGATGGGAAACAAGTGCTTACCGGGTACAAGTTTCTTTTGGGGGGTGATAAAAATGTTTTGTAACTAGGAAGAGATGGTAATTACACGCCATTTTGAATGTATTAAATGCCACTGAATTGTTCATGTTAAAATGGTTAATTTATGAATTTGGAGCTTTATGTCAATTTTTAAAACTGTGAAAAGAGGGGTGCCTGGGTGGCGCAGTCAGTTAAGCATCCGATTTCAGCTCAGGTCTCATGATCTAATCGTTCATAGGTTCGAGACCCCCGTGGGGTTCTGTGCTGACAACTCAGAGCCTGGAGCCTGTTTCAGATTCTGCACCTCCCTTTCTCTGACCCTCCCCGGCTCCCTCTGTCTCTCTTTTTCTCTGTCACTCAGAAAGAAAAGTTAAAACTGTGAAAAGAAATTAAAAATATAATTGACAAATATATCTTAAATGTAAGGGAATGCCTCCTTCCACAATCACTGGGTAACAAACCACATGGTCATCTTTCCTAAATTATAAACCAGTAGTTTGCCTATGTCTTGGTTGGGACAATAAATTATATGGTTATCTTATTTAGAGTCAATAAGATAGTTGGATGCTGTGCTATTTATTGTAATACTCCTACTTTTTCATTCTGAGAAAAGTTCAGTATTTTCAGAAGACTTGGAAGACTCCTAAATGATATAAATATTTACATGAAGCTGATATCATCAAAATTAAAATTCTACAGATCTAAATATTGTCTCCAGTGTCATGTGCAAGTGCAATCTTCTAATTTCCCACCTTTTTAAAATCTGATTTTTACATTAAATATTAAAAACAATTTGAATAATAAATGTAACTAATAATCTATTATTTGGGTATGGCAGCAGTATGCTTTCCTTATTAATTCATGTAGAGTTTAACTGTGGCAGTGTTGATAATTATTTATTTGGTTGGGTAATGACAATAATTGCAAATACTTAGTTGGATGTCAGTAGCTTAGTTTTACATGAGAGCTTCTTTCTGCCCCTCGATATGCCCCACAGGCCATTAGTGCATAATTGCTATTTCATGAAACATTCTGTTTTAAAATTCAATTGTCTCCTTTGTTATAATTTCAGTGTTTTAAAGGTCTGTGACACACCATTAAAGATATGTTGCATAATGGTTGTTTATATCATTCAGCAAAATGTTTTACTTTTTAATTAGCCTACTATTAATAAAGTAGGGGACTTTTACAACTTCAATGACCTGATTCTTCGACAAATTATTAGCTTCAGAAAATAAAAGAAGAGGGATTATTAGAAAATGATTTAAGATATATATCATATAATTATAATATGCAGACTTTTACTTGTATTTTAATATAGTCAGACATGTATTTTTAAATATAATAGGAGTTGTGATTGTGAACTGCATATGATGATATGAACAAATTATTTTAGTATTGGTATAAACAATAGTAGCACAGTGTGAATGTTAAAGTTCTTGCTTTTTAGAGACCTAGCCTTAGCCAATTGAAGATTATCATGCTGATATTTCTTTAAAATACCCCAATAAAATAGTTAAGCTAATCAATTAAAGTACTTAAATGAAATAGGTAAATGAATGAATGATATGCTCTCTAACTCAACACTTAAGAGTAAATGTGTGGATGAAGAGATTTTTAAAAAGTCAAAATACTGATAATTGCTAAAGTGGTGGATGTGTAGCTAGGATTTACTATATATTTCTCTCTAGTAAGACTCTCATTAGAATTGAAAGAAAAAAGTCAAATATTCCTATTGTTCTTCCCTATTTTTTGTCATTCTGTCAAACCCATATTACTATCCAAGCAACCAAAGACTACTAAACTACAAGAATAATTCCTTTATTTTCTAATACTCTTATTTGATGGCCTTTTCTCAAAACTAGTTGAAATTTGGCGGACCCTTCTTGCTATCACTATACTTTCCTTCTCCAAATTAGAACTCTCCTTTGGAATCATTCTTGTATTACACCATTCTGAATAAGAGCTAATACTTAAAAGTCACCTTAACGATTTTTCTCACTTACTCTATTGTTGTTTGACAGAATAAAATCTGTGATACAAAAAGTTAAAAAATATATTTTAAATTTAATCAAATGGATTTAATGGTGATTTTAAGTGATTAATGTATTTCATTATATTAAGATGTATAAAACTGTTAAGCATATTAGCAACCCTGAAAAAATTTACTTGTTTATGAGTCACTAATATTTAAACTTCATGTTACATTCTATTCATCAATATTCTCTCCACACTAGACACATATATTTGTAAAATATGACGTAGTAGGAAAACTTGTTTCAGCATTTAATGAGCTCAGGGTAAAACCATGTTTGGGGAATTGAGGGTTTGATTAATCTTAAAAATGTCTTTATATCTATTTTAATTTTTATAAATATTAAAAAGGAATAAAAATTGTAATTCATACACATACCATACAGGTCACCCATTATAATGTACATTCCAAAGAATTCAGTTAATTTACACAGTATGCAGTCAGCACTGCAATCTAGTTTAAGAATATTTCCAACATAACAAAACATTCCCCCTTATCAGTATAACTAAATAATTGACTAAAGTATTAGCTCTTACTTTTCTTTTTGAAATTATATGTCAAAAGATAATATCCTGGATGATTTCGATACTTTGAAACTTGTTGAGACTTGTTTGTGGTCAGTTTGGTCAGATGCCACACTGTGAATAATTTTAACATTGTACAATATGTTGAAACTTGCTTTATGACCCAGAAAATATAATCACTTTTGGTAAATGGTCTATGTTCAGTTGAAATAAATATTCTTGAAAATTCTGATGTCCATCATGTCACAGCTCTTTTACGGTAATATATTTATATTTTTTTCTGGGTAGGCTGAAGATGATTTTTTGATGTCTGGTTGTCTTACTGTGATATATTTTGATATTTTTGTAATTATTTGTTTTGTGACTGAAAGATGGTCTTTACTCCATGGATGGATGATCATGCCACCTATTCTTTCCTATTAGCTTCAGTGATATTAGATTCAGCTTCACTATATAGTTCATACAAACAATAGCTTCACCTGACATCACATTTCCTGAGCTTTAAGAAAAGATATAGGAGAGAAAAAAGCAAAGTAATAGCATAACAATGATCTCCTGACTCCCCTGCACAGCATCTGATGTCCTAGTCATTGCATACTGGCTGTCAGTGCTCACAAGACTAGAGGTTGTATGCGTGTAGACAATTTCAGCTCCAGAAAGCCATGCACCATGGAATTTTTTGGCTAATCACATAACCCAGTCAGGATAATGTGACTCACTCCATTCCCCAGGAAAGCTGCAACTTATTATTCTCAGTTACTCAACACTAAACGAACAATCTCAACAAGGAATTACAGGTGCTTGGTCTGCAACATAGTCTTTGTTCAAATTCTCCTTTGTCTTCGATAAAATAGATACAGGTCAGCCCTGAGCAGTTCCACGAGTAAAAAGTCATACAAAGTATTCAAACATGGGCAAAAATTTCATGCATCCTGGGGCTATAATAACAATCTTCGACCTTCTTCTAATCTCTTTCTTCCATTTTATTCACATCCTAATCCTTGACATCCTTGCTACAGCTTAGACAGAAATTAAAACAAAAACAAAAACAAAAGCAACGCAAAACTAAAAACTCTTAAGGGGAAAAATTACAAAATTAGAACATTCTCGTGAAACACATTAAATGTGACTATAGCTTTAATAAGCTTTCTAATAATCCTTTACAACTGGACTTTTTGTCATATAACTTTACCTACTGTTTCTTGCAAATTTCTACAAATATTGACAGAAGCATTTAACTGTATTGGTCACTTTACCAAAGCTAAGTTTATGTCTTCCTTTTTCTGTTATTAGTTTCCATGGATATTATATCAGTTTGAATTTTCAGTCAGCTATTCAAAGTGTGTATTTTTCTTAGAGATCATTTTCTATAGACTTTCATTTTTATTTAACTATACATTTCTCCAAAAATACTTTTTTACCCTATAGAGTTATTGAAGAATTAATGTAATGATTAACACACCAAAAGTAGTTAATAATAATATTATTGTTTTATTTCTTCTTGGAAAACAAACAAACAAACAAAAATGCTCTTTCCCATATGCTCCATATCTCCTAACTGAGAGTCCTGAAAGCCCACTATTCTGTAAACTCTAAGTTCCACCATATCTGGGGGCATAACTACAACCAACCTACAAAAAAACAAGTTTTTTTCTGACACACTTTTCCAAATATCCTTGAAGAAGGCTACTCATCTACCTTGAATGAAGTCAGTACAATCTGACTGCTTTAATCATTGTACTGTAGGAAATTTAAGTTCCTTTTAAATTTGGGGCACAGTGGTAAAGAGGGTGCCACAATAAATAGCATAATTGGTAGTGGTGATTTTGCATTATATAGGCAGACAATGGGATTCCACCAATTGACCTCACTATGATGAGCTTCCAGCATTCCCAGCCATATCCCTTAAATATTTCAGAGCACATTGGAATTAACACATTAAAAATATTTTCTTTGATTGAAGTAAACACCCACTCCAGGGTTTTCAGTGAAATTCATGAAATGTTAGTTTTGAAATGAGTGCATTTAGCTTTGTCAGCTTTTTAGGTTGACTACCAAACATATCCAGTTTTCTAGAAATGAATGACATTAGGGTGTCCATCTAGCACTTATTTTGTCATCATCATGGTACCCAACCCTCCAGATAATAAATTTCCCTTTGGGTCCACACAGTCAGTCTAGTTTCCAAGTTCCCCAAGGCCCTGTGAATTGGGGCCAGTGTTGATTAAGCTACTACAAGTGCTATGTCTATTGAATACTGTGGCATTGAAGCAATTTAAGTATAATGTATTTGCCTATTAGAATTGTGTCCCCCAGGAAATGTGTTGTCCTTCATACCTAGGAAATTGCCTGAACAGAATGTCATTCTGATTCACAGCAACACATGCATCAGATGTCGTATGCCAGTCAGAGTAAATCTAGTCAAGCTCAGAGGGAAGATTTATCTCCAGGCTGAATAGGAACCAATATTATAAAAATAATAAAAAAAATATAACCCAAATGAAAATTTCCACACTGCTGTATGCAAGTGAAATATCACAGGACACAGATTGATGTCTTTCCTTCAAATCATCAAAGTATACTTGTCAGGTAAATTTCATAGCTTGGATTTATTCAATTCTTTGCAGAGGATAACAAATCAGGGATGTCTTTGGGAATTGGCCATGGATTGGCACCACAACTGAGACAAACAAGTGTGAATATTCTTTTATTCTGATAGAAGTTCTTTGAAGAGAGTGATGGTGTTCTTTCTCAGCATCATTATCTATTTATGGGCTTCATTACTTCCTGTGACAATTTCCCTCCTTTTCTGTTTATTTCCTATTATTATGTAGACTTGACATTCTGAATGGGAGTCTCTGAGCCATTCGTATTGGCTACCTACAAGTTAAGTTTCAGGAATAGACTTACTAGAGTTTTCCTTTTTGGTTTAGTCCCTAAAAAGATTAGTGTTTGAAAAATAAAATAATCATGGGATTGTCTTTACCACTTGCAAATTGGGTGCACATATCATTAGGTCTAGTTTGGGCTCTAAAGGAAAGTCACTCTTCAACCTAATGCTGTATTATTCTGAGGAATTAAACTAATGTCCTGAGCAGAAGTCTCCCTCTGCCAGGATAGTAAGTGTAGTCCAAGGCCTGGTGTAATGGTATCTGGAAAGATAATGGCAAATTTTTGTGATGAGAAGAGATAGAGAATTTTATGTTCCTCTTATTTCCCCCAAATATGCTCCCATTCCCACTAACACATATGAAAACTTTTTAAAATAATCTCCCATTTACTGCTTTTCATATGTACATGAAGCACATCCTCAGCCAGTCCAGGCAGACAGTCCTTCATTCTCTTATCATTCCCTTTTATAGTTACTATGGCAGTGAAGCAAATTTCTTCAAAGCTTCCCTCAAAACTGTGAGCAAACTACCTCAGCAAAAAGAAAATAATACTCTATTATGTTCTTGAATAATACTGGTTAAATATTCAAAAAGACTACATTGGGGACTTATCACTGTTCCGTTATATCTGGGGTCTGAGAAGGAAGACTCCAAGCATAAAGGCTGAAATCAAGACTTGCTAATTCACATGTCTGAAGGAAGATGCTGACAGTGATAAGAACCTTATCTGAGCAAATCCATACAGACTTTCTTTGTTGACTTCCTCACAAGATGGTGGTTGAGTTCCAAGAGCAGCTACTCAGAGTGAGGAAGGTAGAACCTATATCCTTTTTGTGACTTATCCTCAAAAGCCAGATAGTATGCCTTTTGCTGTACTCTAAGGGTCTAATTAGTCCACAAGGCCAATCTCAGATTCAGTGGGAGGGAATAAAGACCCTACCTCTCAATGAAAGAAATGTCAGTAATAACAGAAGAACTTGTGAGGTGGAGGAAAGAGAGAGAGAAGACTAAAGAATTTGAAAATCAGTGAAAGCCTCAAATGGGTAATTGGAATCCAAGAATAGGAGAAGAGAGGATATAGAAAGTCAATATTTTAAATGGTAATGGACACACATTTCCAAAATCCCATGAGTCTGGAAAGAAAAGGTGGATGTCTAGCTTGGTAGTCTTTCCTCTAACATCCGGGATACCTGAAAATTTGATTTTTGATTAAAGTCACTTTACAGCATTAACTCAAGGAACTATTAGAGATTTGATTACACTAGATCAATGATAACAGAGAATACAGCCTTGGGCTATGTACTGAATTAAGCATCTGTATCTCATTGTCAACATTGTTTATCAAATAATGAATAACTGAATATGATGAGATACAGCTGCACTAGAAAATGGATATTATTATGTATCCCTTGAGGATTTTGTACCTAGCTAGTCACATAGCCTTAAGGGAATAATGTGACCAGCTAAAGGTAATCACTGAAGGGAAACCATGGCTTCTTTGAGCTGATCTCTTCTCAAACAATTATGTTCATCTCTTACCATTACACACATCTAGACTGGAGAATATCTGGGTCTCTGGAAATAGAGACTAATAGTAATAGACTCTAGCTATGCTGTTTTGGTTCTCTTACTTTCAGAAAAAGAGAATATCCTTTCTTGGCTTTTAGGTAAATAAATGAGATGGAAAGAAGCCAGTTTTTTCCCATGAATCTGTTAATCCCAATCCATGTCCACTGCTGCTTAAAAGGCAGAATGGACATTGCAAAGTAGATTACAAATGGTTGAGGGAGAATAACAAAAGGTAGAAAATGACTATGAAATATAATTTTGTCATTGCTGCCAATCCCTCAGTGTAGTATATTCACTGATATAGGAAGGCAAAGTAAACAAAATCAAACAAAAAAGTAATTAAGACATATTTGAAGCTGTGACAAGAATAATGCCCCCACACAACATGCCTTAACCCCCTAAATCTGTGTATATGTTACTTTGTATGGGAAAAGCATCCATAGATATGATTAAGTTAAGGGCCCTGAGATTTTCCTAAATTACCTGGGTGGGCACAGTATGATCACAAGAGTGCTTACAAGAGGAAAACAGGAGGCTCAGGGTCAGAGAAATAAATATGGTAGAAGCAGAGGCTGGTTGGAGTGAAGTGGCCAGGAGCCAAGGAATAGAGGCAGCCTCCAGAAACCGTAAAAGGGAAGGACATGGATTCTCCTCAGGAGCCTCCTGAAGGAATAGAGCTCTGCTGACATCTTGATTTTAGCCCCATAAAACCCATTTTTGCATTCTGACTTCCAAGAATGTAAGATAATAAAGTTAGACTGTTTTGAGCTACTAAATGTGTGGCAACTTGCGACAACAGTAACAACAGATATAGGTACAACCAATGGAATATACAATGATGAGTGAAAAGGCAAGTCCAGTGACATTCCCCTGATCTAATCAATTGTAGAAGCTATGATATGTGTTGCCATCACCCCACACATGAACCTTTATTCAACCCTCCTTTTAAGAGTGCAAGAGACCGTACTGGAACCTAGGCAAAACTGACACTAGGCAAATAGGGTCTTTAATGGTATTAACAATATTTGGATCATTCAAAAGAAGCAGAATGGTTGACATGAAAATGATGATAATGATGGAAATAAGAAAGAGTTAAACGAAGTCCAACGTAAGATTAAATCAATAAGGGGGTGATATAAAAAGAGATGAGACACATTGTTATCAACAGGATGGACAAAAACCAACCCCTGGCCAGGCAACACAGCAGGGAAAAGAGCCTGTCATCTTTTTGGATACACTTAAATCCAATAATGGTAAAGAAGATTAAAACAAAACAAAACAAAAACCAAGATATTAGAGCACAGTACTGAATAAATTCAATCTTTTATGTGCTAGTTGTAGAAGATGAATGATTTGAGGATCAATATCATTTCATCAAATCTCCAGCTATGGTTCCAAGGCTGAATGCTATAGTTAAAGTTAAATAGTCTGGGGTAGAAAACACAAACTTGGGGAAGAATAGATACTGATGCATAATATACTGGAAAAATATGCTAACATTGAAATCTGGGATGGTAAATTCAAACTATGGGCAGCATTGTTATGGTGAAACTGTAGATTAACCTGTATCATTGACTGGTAGCATCACTTGAACCAGGATGCACATTTGAAATGAATGAGACCAAGACCGTAACTGGGAGCAACTATCATTGATGGCTTATAGTTGGATGTTGGGTAAGTCTGGACTTTGTTTTATTGTTACGCTACATAGAAACTTTAGGAATTTTTTAAAGCAGAAATTTTGCATTCATGAAAAGGTGGCAGAAGTAAGCATACGACACCCAAAATATCTCCACTTGCAAGAGTCCCCACTGGCCTCTGAGAAAACTAAATGGTTCCTAAAAAGTAAATGCTCACTCTTATGGCTTGAATTACGTAGTTTCTCTAATAGCATCTGCTGCCAGGTATGATGACAGGCTAAAGTATAAAATTGACTGTTAGGCTGTCATAGAGTTGGCTAAGGTTTCCTTTTATGTTCTATCTCAATTTTGAAGAAAGCCAAGCACATATTTTTCTTTTTTTTTTCTTTTCTTTCCTTCCTTCTTTTTTTTGAGTTTATTCACTATTCCTTCCTTAGAGTGTCTGAATTTTGCAGGATATTCTTACAACCTGATAAGAAGTATAGATTTGATTTATTACATTATTACACTATAGCATTGTCTTTTGCAGAAAAGATAGCCAAGAAATTTTGGAAATGGAATGGCATATATGACTGATTATTATGGCATATATAAAATATATAATGGGATCTACGACTAATAGTAAATTAAACCATATAAAATATAGGACCCAAATGATCCTGTTAAATTATTGGAATAGCTTAATTATGGCCCACAAAAGACATTCCACAACCAATATGATATACAGACCTATTGTTGCAGCTTTCTAACAATAAAGTGTTACAACCCTACCTGAAACTTGTTAGATTTCGGTGGACACATATACATCACATATCTTGTTAACATCTATACAAAAAGATACCAGAAATGAATCTGAATTTGTCTGGAGGTCAGAACAAAAAGAGTTGTCTGAAAGACTTACAATGCCAGCAGTGCTATTAGGGAGCTATAATGCTAATGCAGGAACATATTATCAGTGATGATTTTGGGTGGCCATTATCTTATCCGTGGGCTGTTTGTAGCTCTCCTTCTTGGAACCAATAGAACCCAAGAAGAATTTCATTATCTTATTTGCTGAATGGGCTAAATCTCATAAGTTTTACAGAACAGCAAGCTAGTTTACTGATGGAATCTTCCAAATCTCATTTCCACACTTTAGTTGGAAATCCATTATCGTTTTGCCTGCAGAAGTTAAAAAGTAAGACTTCAAAATAGGCAGAATTGAGGAAAGCATATACGGTTGTGCAGGAAAACCTAGAATCTTGTCCCTGTGATATTTGGCTATTTAAAATCATATGACATGACTGAAGATCTTTTTTTATGGCCAAACCAATGGACCCTTCTTAATTGGATAAATTAAAACAGTTCCCCAAGAGGAATACAATCATAAACATATCTGTGGAGAATATGAGGGAGAACTATATTTGGGCTATGTAGCTTCTCCAATTCCAGAAAGAAAAAGAAAGAAAGCAATTTCTGTTTCAGATGGACTTTAGAATTCAAAAGCGGATTGTCTTCTGTTCCTTGGAGGCTGCTGTTTGGATACATGAAATGATAAGGCATAGAAATGCTTGGACTATATAATATTGACAGAACAATATATTTCCTAGTCACAAACTAAAACTGCTAATGCGGTAAAATGCTGTTTAAGAGTAACAAAGAAATAATCTAAAAATGACTTTGGAAAAAAGTCTGGGAGGAAAAGTTTCAGGAAATAATTGGCAGTAGCCCCAACTGGCTTCATCTGGGTCCTAGCTCAGAAGACACAGCTCTGCTTCAGGTGCTGCATATCCTCTGACCAAAATAACACCCAAGAAAGAAGTAAACATTTGGAACAAAGGATTTTTTTTGGCCTCAATGTGTTTCATTGGGTTACATGTCTCTATATCAATATAAATATTTCATTGGAGGCAATATAGAAAAAAATGCACAAAAAGCAAAATTTTATACAGAATTAGCCTGACTTGTTAGAGCTCAATAGCATATTTATGTATAAAATAAATATACAACATATCCAACTGTAGAGGCTATAGATACATATCTTAAATTTTAAAACAATATAGGAAAGTGGACATGGAGATCTTATTTTCCTATCCATGCATTCTTGTTTCAAAAATGCGCATTGTATTGAGTTTACAAACTCCTATATATTGATAGTACATACTTAAATTTTTGAGCAGCCAGGCTACCTTGCCCAGTATTAAATAGTTATTAATGATACTATTCATGATACATGATGGGGGTATATAACTGTGGTGAGTTTTTAAGTGTGTGTGTTTTTCTCCTCTTTTTTATTGATAAATAATTAACACACTATTCTATATTAATTTCAGGTATACAACATAATGAGTCAACATTCTATATATTATTCAGTGTTCACTAAAATAAACACACCATGGGTGTGGTGTGTGTGTGTGTGTGTGTGTGTGTGTGTGTGTTGCCTTTAGTTTTTCTTTTCTGATGAAATCTGTCAAACAAAGTGTTTTTTTCAGAACACTGAGTCGTTGCTGTTTAGAGAAATGGAAAAAAATCCCACAATTTTATCTCATTTTGCTGTGAAATAACTATCCCCTAATAGTAACATGCATTATATACATTATTTCAATTAAGAAACATTATTCACAGTCATATTGAATAACCCTGAGTTGCTTCTTAGTTCCATCATTTGGTTCCTAATAAAAAACAATGTCACATCTTAAGTTTTTTCCTTATACTATACTATTCATCGTCTCTAAAGCATTTTATCTTTAGTCTCTTATTGTGCAAATCATAAGCACAGTATTGAAAAACTAATTTATTTTTTCTAAGATAGTATTGCATTTGTATTACTCTTATTATTATTAATGTTATTGTTAGTTATTTCTGACCACCAAGAAAGGAAGCTTAATCAAACAGTGAGTAATTAAAATGCCTTCCCAGCTTGACCCAGTCCAATCAACCCCAGGACCAAATGTCTAGGTTTATTTTTTTTCTTTTTTTTTGAAATAAACCATATGGAGTTAGACTTGAGCCACAATACTGTACTGTGGTATTATGGCCCCTGATTAAATTCACAGCATCTTCCTTTCAACAGGAGAAGTTTAGTCATATGTTCTGACTGAAAGTGAGGCATGCAGAAGTCCCAATGTGGGCTATTATCTGATCCATTGTGATGGCAGGTCCTTTGTTAAAAGTTGATTTGTAGGCTAATTTGGAAATTGTGAGAATGGGTTATTTCTGTATGTTATCCAAACGTGGCCTTGGGCTATTGGAAATTATGGTAGCATAATTATTATCACAGGGACATAAATTTTGTTTGCCTGAATTCTCTTTCTGGCTATCTTTGTGGATATTCAAATTAATGTCATCTCTACTATTAAATAGCACATGTAGATGTTTTATGTGCCAGTAAAAAGGCAAAATAATGATTTTTAAATGATCAAGTTATTTGATCAATAGGTATTCAGATTGTATGGATCAGAGAAATCAAAATATTATAATCCACTTTGATTTTCCTGATTTAAATAAATGCCTTTAATGACTTTGATAATTTAACCACTAAAGATGTCTACCTGTTCCATTAGTAAATGTGTGCACAGGAAACTCAATTACATATTACTGTTTAGTATCCCATTCAAGAATTTTTATACCTACTCAGGTTTTTGTTCATTTGTTTTGTTTTGGTAACACAGAGGGAGATGATGTATGTATTATATACATATGTGTATATATACAGAGAGAGAGAGAAATGATGTATGTATAGTTAGTAGGTGGATAGAAATTTTGAATAAAAGTATCTGTTTAATGTCTTCTCATTTAATTTATTCTTCCTAACAAAAGTATTTCTAGACCCCAAAGATCATAACTGGTTATGAAAAAGAGAACAATGCTTTATATTAATTACCTCTCAAGTACTATTTCTAAGATACATAGCATAGTTTATGCATATGAAATCAATAAACTTAAAAGAATAATCTTCCTCTCTCATTGACTACTTTCATCTACTATTTGACTTCTGTTTTTTTGAGTGGGAAAATTACCCTCAGATTTTTATGAAGTTGTGCTAATCATATACAAAAATTCATCATAATTATCATCAACTAATGATCTGTCCTGGCCCCTTCAAATCCACTAATGTTACACATTGGGGAAATGACAACTTTCTCTACACAAGATGAGTGTGGGGGGGGGTTGGATTTTTTCATTCTGACATGTCATTATTTAATATAAAGGTGTAGAGAGATAATGAGAAACAGATCGTTATTATTGTGGAAGGTAATTGTGTTATTGTGGAAGGTTTTATTTTTCTCATACACTAACCTGAAAAAAAACCCTAATATGGCCATTTATCTAACACATGGAATGTCCAAAATATAACATCATTTAACACCCAACTGAGGTATAAAGAGTATTCACTTCACTATAGTAAGTAGTAATATACTGAACTGTCACAAGAAAATCTCCTTGACTGAATTAAAAAGAAAGAATTAAACAAAAAAGAGATTAGTTAACTTGAGTTGCTTCTAGTTGTAAGTAACAGAAAAACTGAAAAAGTAATGTGAAAAGGGGGATTTATTGCCTGAAACAAGACAATGAGAAGAGACATTTACTTTTATTACAATAACAACAACCACTTTGTGTGAATTCTTTAAGAACTTCTAGCATGGTTAGTTATAACCCGAAGGATATTCACTGTGATCAACACAATTTGTACTTCCTTGGGAGCTCCAAAAGCTCAAGCCCCAAAAATGCTGGGACTGGGGAACCAGAGGCCAGAGAGATTTTGAGATCTGAGAGGCCAAAGCCAAGCAGTAAAAGGCTCAATACCTGAGTGGCATTGAGGTAGCCAAGGCATAGAGGGACTATGAATTGAAGAAGAAGGCCACATTTGACACCAAAGCCAATACCAGCCTAGCACAGGCTGACCTGGTCAATCAGCTTCTGGTGGCCAAGTAGCAGGTACAGGTGTGAGTTGTGGAGCAGGCCCAGCAGGTGGCAGTGCAGGAGCAGGAAATAACCCCAGAAAAGAGCTGGAGGAAGCCACCAGAAAGAAGCATAACGCTACAAGCTGAAGGCCTAGCCAAGCAGAGAAGTTCCTGCTAATTATGCATCCAGAGACAGAAGAGGAGTGTGTAGATGTGTGAGGAGTCCAAAGCCTTTGCTATAGAAACAGGAGACTCAGGTGGAGGCTGAACAGATAGCTAAGAAGGCAAAAACATTCCAGCTGTACCAGGAGGCTGCTCAGCTGGACATGCTGCTAGAGGAGCTGCCACCAGTGGCACAGGGCATCAGTGGTCCCTTGACCTTAGCCAATATGATCACACTGGTGTCCAGTGAAAACGGGGGCTGTAGGAGTGGCTAAAATGCCCTGGAAAGCACCAGACATCCTAAGCTGCCTCCTTGAGAGTGTGCAGAGACTCACAAACATCACTCCATATCTCCCAGATGAACTAACAACCTGAGCCCTCAGTCTTCTCTGATGCTTATCTCCATGGCTCAAGTGGTTTGAATGGTCCCCGTATTGAATAGACTTCAAGTGGCCTTCTGGAGCATGCTCTTTGACAGTGGTTCCACTTGTCACGTCTCCTTGCCAAATAGCCTGTGCCTTGCTTTGGAAGGGAAGAATTGCTCTCCTTCCCATTCTTACATGGCAAAGATGGCCAGTACCCGTGGGGTTCCATGTTAGGCTTCTGATTATCTTATTCAACTCCCAGCTTACTTAACTTCCTAATTAAATTAGACTGTCTGAACCTGTTGTCTAGAATCCTTTCAAGACCAACACTGATAAATAATAGCCTAGAGGTTCTCAACTTCACTTGTCAAATAAATTGTTGTTGATAAATTTTAAAAAATCTGGTTAATTATTTGTAACTAATGTAATCTCCATTCAGTAACATACAATAAGGAGGAAAAACATTTTATGTTGTTCACTGTGATAAAAATGTACTGTTTTGGGGGAGAACCCTCCTCCCCACCTGACCTCCATCTAATTTTGCAAGTCTTGGTTTGAGTTAGGGCTTATTTTTCCACTAAAGAATTTAATGAACACAAAAATCCCTTATTCTCGTACTGGTGTTAAGGTCATAGACAAACGAAGCTCCTAACTAAGAGTTTAAGAATTTGAGTCTCAAGGAAATAACTCAAAAACAAAAGGCCAGTTTAGAATTCAGCTACAAAGCCATTTCCAGAAGCTGCAGAAACAGTGACCAGCATGGCGGCAATGTTGCCCAGTAGCACCAATTACAATCAACGAGAAAATGAGATTGTTTTCGGTAGCGCTAATGGTGGGGTGTCCGTGCGTTTGTGTTCCTTATCTAAATGTGGTCACCAGCTAAAACACAGGACACAGAGTAAATTTGAACTTCAGGTAAACAAGAAATGCTATTTTCAAGAAGTATATCCCAAATGTTGCATGGAGCACACACTTCTTTTTTGTTGTTGTTGCCACTGTTATTTAACAGAATTTCCAATATAACTGGACACCCTGTATTTAAGCTTTTGCGAAATTTGTGATCTATCCAGTAGCCTTATACTAAATGCATTTTTGTCTTGTGATAGCAGATTCTTTGCCACCAAAAGCTTTGATTTTATAAGACTCAGTACCATGAAGGGGGAGCTTCAGAAAATAGGTACTAGCTTGTTCATTTTAATTAGAGATAGTGAGATTAGAGAGGTTCCTGGCATATGCTGGGTTTAGAGCATGGCAATGCTTGCTAAACATGGGCAGAAACACTTATTAAAGTGTAAAATCATTTAATATTTGGGATCTGAGCAAGAAATCTTTAATGTTGAAGTATGTTGGTTACTTTGAATCTTGAGTATAAGGAAGTCTGTGCATGTGACCAGCATGGTACAAAGAGAACTTACCTGAATGAAAGAGAAAAGGGAACAATATGGCATTTCCAAGAAAGGCCCCATTTCCCTGCAGTTAGACCTTAAAGTTGACTTCTAAGCAAATAACCTAGAACCTTGGCAGATTTAGAAAGTTGATTTCCCTCAAACAAGGTAATGTTCATCGGACAGACAGATTAAGACTAGGGGCTGAAAAAAATTATACGGCATACAAGAGAGCCCTGTATATGAGAAGAATCAAATATCTGCTATTTTCCTCTAAGTGGTTCTACCTGATGAAAGGTAGGTTCACTTGTGAAGACGCAGCTTCGATGGAACCTGAAAGCTAAGTGTAGATGAGTCACAGGGTGGTGTTTTGATCTCTCTTAAGCAGATCTAGAAAGAAGGTAAAAAATACTCAAGCTGCCAAAGTAAGGGATGGAATCAGATGGTTCAGAATTAAATTCTACCTTACCAATCTTCTAGTTGTGTGATACATCATGTTCACTGATATTATTATGAAGTCACTTTCCTTATATGCTGAGATGTCAATAATAAAAATGTTAATAACAATTTTATATAACCCATAGTAGTCTAGGACAATTAAATACATTTTCACATAAAAAAATTGATTTATGTAAATAAAAAAATGTTGGTTATTGCTAGTCACTTCAAAACACCCATGTCAAAAGATAATATCCTACATAATTGAATTTTTTTGAGAGCTTCTTCACAGACTAGTCTATTGTCAATTTTTGGAAGGTAACACATGATGGTGGTGAGAATGTGGAGAAATAGAAACTTTCATTCATTGCTGATAGGAACATAGAATAACACAGCCACTTTGGGAGACAATTTGTAGTTTCTTATAAAACTAAGCATACTCTTACTATTTGATCCAGCAGTTGTGTTCCTTTGTATTTATCTAAGAGCTGAAAAATTATATCCACATAAAAACATGCACACAGATATTTATAGCAGCTTTATTCATTATTGCCAAAACTTGGAACCAACCAAGATGCCCCTCAGTAAGTAAATGGATAAATAAACTGTGATACATCCAGACAATAGAATATCATTCAGCTCTAAAAAGAAGTGAGCTGTCAAGCTATGAAAAAACACAGAAACAACTTAAAGTGCATATTAATAAGTATAAGGACCCAATCTGAAAATCTGTATGATTTGGGAAAGGCAAAACCATTCTGGGAAAGGTAAGAAACTGTAGAGACAGTATAAAGATCAGGGGAGTTGGGGGGAGGGTAGGTGGTGAGATGAATAAGTGAAACACACAGGATTTTTAGGGCAGGAAAATATTCTGTATGATACTGTAATGATGGATACATGTCATTATACTTTTCTGTAATCAATAGGCTGCATAAAACCAAAAGTGACCTGTAATGTAAACTATAATTCTGATGTATCAAAGAAGGTTCATCTGTCTTAACAAATGTACCACTATGGGTACTGCCCACCACTAAGGGGGCGGCTAGGCATGTGTAGAGGTAAGAGATATATACAAAGGTGTGTGCCTTCCTCTCAATTTTGCTGTGAACATAAAACTGCTCTAAGAAAATAAAGTCTTTAACAAAATACAAACTCAACAAAGACATTACAAGAAATTAAATTTACAGGCCAATAATCCCATATAATCACAAACAAATTGAAATGCAAAGTAGGTTTACATTTGAAAATCAATCAATATAATTCATTAATTAATAAATAGAGGTTTCATAGGATTATCTCAGTAGATACAGATCAACCATCCTTGAAAAAAAGGAGCAGCATAGTAAAAATAGAAGGAAACTCTCTTCATACAATGTTATACCAAAAAATATGATAGAGGTAACAGTGAATTACTGATAGCTTCATCCTGGCAGTAAAAATGACAAGCATACTCACTATCACCATTATTATACAAATTGTGATGGAAGTTCAAGAGAGTACAAAATTTGATGCTTCAAGATCAAAAGAAAGAAAGAAAAAGTATAACTGTTATCTTTCCCTAATGAATACATAGAATTTAAAATAATTTACACCAAAACAGTATAATTAATCAATGAAGTAGCAAATATACGAGGTGTATATTAAAATAATTCATTGTATTTCTATGTATGACAAATTTATAGAAAATGAAATTATAAAACACCATTTCAGTAACGTGAATAAATTTAATAGAACACATTTACTTAAAATACAAAGTTTATCTTCACAGAAATCTATGAAACGTTACTGAGAGAACCTTAAGATCTAAATAAAAAAGGGATATTCCATGTTATTGGAAAATTCAATAATACAAATATGTCAAACCACTTCAAAAGTGATTTAAGATTCTGTATTATCCTACTAAGATGTCTGCAAGTTTCATTCCTCTTTCTTTTTTGTTGTTGCTGTTGTTTTTGAAAAATGAATTTATAAATTTGGAAACTATTATATATATAAAAAAAGGCCAAAAGTACTCAAGGTAAACTTAAGAAAGGAACTTGAAGGACTATCATATTACAAGAGTTATTTAATATTTAAAATGATTAAAAGAATAGAGTGTGTTTGGAATGAAACACAATCAAAAAAGCAGAATCAGATGCATTCATGTTAAGAGCTCTTTCAGGGGCACCTAGATGGCTCTGTTGGTTAAGCATCTGACTCCTGGTTTTTGCTCAGGTCATGATCTCACAGTTGAGAGATTCGGCCCCACGTTGGGCTCTGTGCTAGCATAGAGTTGCTTGGGATTCTCTCTCTCCCTCTTTTTCTGCCCCTCCTCTGCTTAGACTCTCTCTCTCTCTCTCTTTCTCTCTCTCAAAATAAATTTAAACTTTTAAAAATTTAAATCAACTTCTTCAAACCAGTGAAGAAAAAAATAAAACAGACATCACAATGTGATATCGGGTAAGAGACTACAAGAGACAGTAGGACATATCAAAATGGTCAAAGAACATATGAAAATATTTTCACACTGCTTAATAAATGAGAAAATAAAATTCAGATTACAATAATATATTACTTCTTGCCCCCTACTCCAGATGATATGTATGAGAGAGAGAGAGAGAGAGAGAGAGGGAGAGACCATCTTTATAAAATGAAGAGAATGTGGACTCTTTTTTTGTAAGTTTTTTTTAAGTAATATCTATAATACCCAATGTGGGGCCTTGAATTTACAACCCCAAGATCGAGAGTCCATGCTCCACTGAATGAACCCACCAGATGCCCCTGAGAATATGGACTTTTAAGCGTCGCTGGTGGGAGTGTATATCACAAAGACTTTTGAAGACCATTTGAATTAACTAAATTAAACATAGGCATAAACATTGTTCCAAAAATTAAAATTTCATGCACATATTCTTCAAAAATGCTTTCACATGTTCAGTGTAAGAAATGTACAGTATTTTTCATAACAACATTTTTAATAATAGTCCCTTTTAAGCAATGAAAATATCAACAATAGAATGCATAAAATATTGTTATATATGTATATGATAGAGCACTAGACATCATGTATCATGTGACAACAACCTATAACCAAATTCTGGTTACACACAAAAATGTAGGTAAACCTGGCAAAAATGCTGTACTAAATAAATAGGCACAGAAAAATATATGCATTGTGATTCCATTTACTGAATATTAAAGGGAGGAAAACAGAGAAAATTGTACAATAGGTTTTAATCTATGACTATACCAATAGGCAAGATGATTATTTTAATAAATGCCCACTTTTCAGTATGTTATATTTATATAAATATGTTAATGCAGATATATGCAACATATATGTATAAATACAGTTGTGTGTGTGTATGTGTGTATCAAACCCATCTTTCTAAATCTCATATATCCAATATGGTACTAATTTCTTTCTTGTTACTGGTGCTAGAATATAAATAATTATATTTGGTTCTGAGTGATCACAATGAAGAAAAATCACCAAGTCTTGTCCTCTTGGATATAGCAAAATTGTATTTCCCTCACTCCTCATCTTTTATGCTTCAGGTTCTCAAAGAACGTTTTTTAACCTAATTTTGTAAAAAGAGCCTCCTAGCTGATCTTAATACTTCTTTTTTGGGATAGCAATTGAGTAACAGTGTAACTCATAGCAAAATCACAGGATCAGCATGAGAATTGGGTCTTGGTTGTTATAGGAGTAAGGATAAACTAGTTATGCTGAAGTTATAATCTTTTCCTCCACCAAGCTTAGTGATGCATCCCATGTTTTATTTCCCCATGCTACACAACCACCTCAATACCTGAAGGTTCTGCTTGTTTTCCTAAGTCAGGGATTTAGGCAGAAAATGCTTATCTTGACAAGTCTTTGCACTAACAGTATCATCGAAGAAGCAGATATAGGAAATGATGTCTTAGGCCTCCGAGGCCTCTAAACAATGCCATGGGTTACTGCCACTCACACTCCAATGGCCAGGCAAATAACATGGCCATATCTAATTTTAAGGCATGTGAGGAAGTTTACTATTGTGTTTACAAGTGGAACTTCAAAATATTTGTAGGATTCCTGATCATTACAATATGGATTTAGATCTATGAATTTAGATCTATGAATAATAGGTGCTCAGTCTTGGAATTCCCTAAAATGATTATGCCAATTCTTTTTGAATATGTTTTAAACAGCAAGTACAAAAATATATCGTTAAAAGATTCTACGCCCTTTGCGCGCGTGCGCGCGGGCGCACACACACACATATTTAAATATGGGGCTCATAACCATGAGAAACAATTTGTCATTTATCTGTGTACAGTTATATTTTACGTAGTAGTTTACCACAAACATGGAGTCTTAAATTTTCATTTTGAATTTATCTGTTTAGACTATTACCATATTAAAGGCATAGATATGTTGAGGATGCTGTGTTACAAAATTACTTGATGGAGCAATTTGAATTACTGTCATAATATATTCAGTAGTTAAGATGATAACCTCCAGAACCATTTGCAACAGCAAATTACTGCCTTATATTAAGGTTTCTTATCCTCTTTATTCTCCTAGATGATCAAGTCATTAACTGTCCAACTCAAAAAAAGTCATTGTCATGAGTTTTCTACATTGTCTTATTTCATGAATACAGTATATATCCATGCATGTTTTATGTATGATTTTTTGTATTGTATTTTATTAATGCAGACTAGCTGATTAATATCTTTGAAAAATACTGTATGGCATTTAAATCCTAGATTCCCCACTTGAATTACCAGCCCCTTTAGTATCCTGTATGGGAATCAGAGAGGATAGGCACACAAGAAAACACATGTATAGTTCCCTGGGGTCCATTGATTTTTCCGGGGTTGGCTGTGTTGATAAAAGGCTTTTAGCTCTCCTTCCTTAGTCTCCTTATCCCGAGTCCCCGGTGTCAGATAGACTTTTATTTTCGTTCTCATTTTGTATTTGCCTCAAGTTCTTATCTGTCTGTAGTCTCTTGCTTGTTTGCTTTGGATTCTGCTAGCCTAACGTTATAAACCTTTCAGACTGGCTGGGGATTGGGTCCTAAAAAAGGTTTTGAGACGGATGGTTTTTTGTTTGGTTGGTTTTGTTATGTTTTACTTGTATGCCACTAGTTCAGCATTCAAGTGTTAGGCAAACCTATTCTCATTATTATATCCTGGTGCCTAATTGTGGTCTAGCCTCCATTTCATTTTATTTGGGAAGTATATTTCAGCTTATTTTTCTTTCACACTCATGAAATGCTCCTAGATGAACTGTTAATCTGTATTATTATTGTCTTGGAAAGTGGGCTATAGCTTAAATCATGATTCAGAACTGTCAATATTATCATTCGAGAATTGTTCTTCATTGCACTGTAAGACTTGTAAAGGGGAAATAATTCACTTATGTTCAAAAGGTAAGCTAATAAAATACACAAAAGAAAGTAAAAATGCATAATTTTATCAGTTATAAAAATATAAACAAAACAATGTTGCAAGAAAATATTAAATAACAGTTCCTAAAAGTATTTGAGTTCTGATTATGTTTAAAACCTTTGCAAAATTTGATTATGGTCAAAGATTTTATGATGAACAACTACAATGACTATGGGTAGAAAATGTATTTTCTAATATATTTAAATAATAAGACCAAAACAAAGCATTAACTCCAATATATATGGTAATTTTATAAATGATACATATTAGACCTGCCATGATAACAGCAATGTAACTTGCCATCTAGCTTCAAGTGAGTTACAGACAAGTGTCCTTCTGTCAGAAACCTTACAATCAGGTGTGATAAAGGCATGTATAATTAACAAGTAATTTCCTTCAAGAAATTTTGTGAAAAAAAATACAACAGAAAAATGTGTTTCAGAGTAATTCAAGTTACATGGGCAGTCAGGTAACAATAGTCATCTAATGCCCTCTGAGGAAATTACACTGAAAATCATTGTCATTTTTGAAAAATAGGAACAAAGGCCAATGTTATCTGCATAATAATAAAGAAGGAGAAGAGGAGAGGAAGCAGATAGGTAAGCAGGGTCTGGTTCTTTTATGACTTTATTGAAAGTAGTAATGAGTAATGAGTTCACTTACTCTTCTAAATGAAATGGAAAATTGCTCTAAAATTTGAGGAAAGGTATTACGTGAACGGAGTTGTAATTTTTAAGACAATCTGGTTTGTGGTTTAGGTCTGACTGTGACATGGCAATAGTGAAAAAAGAAAGGCCACATAGGAAGCATTTTTAATAATCCTTGTGAGAGGTAATTAATACCATAGCGATGACCACAGCTGCCTTATCTCAAATTGTAATAAATTTCCAACAATATGTCCTTTCAAATGCCAGTAGTAGGTAGTCTACAATAGGAGTCCAACTGAAGAGAGGCCAGCCAGCCAGCATCAAAGTTCCAAATATGTTACTGAGATCATTGTAGACCGTCTGGACACACCTGAGATATTAGCGACTGCCCCCAGGGAGCTGTTCGTGCGATTTTTGTGAGGTCTGAGAGTAGTCAGTGACAAAGGCTTTACCTGGCAGGCCTCACAGAAGAAAGCTGCCCTCTTTACACAGACTTAGTTTATAGACAGTGCTTTGCAGAGTCTGAAAGAGTCGCTATCAAGGACTCAGCAACTCTCTCCTCCTCATCCCTTCCACCCATGCCCTGCTTTTATGCATATCCAGATACCTCCATTTAGAAGCCTTTCTATGGGTGTTGGGGTGGGCTGGATTTTAGCAGAGGCTGTCCTCGGTTGCCTCTGTTGAGATCTCCTTAACCAGTGGAGAGGTGGGAAACTTGAGACACTTTTTTTTGACTCTGATTCAGTGCTCACTATTTTCCACTCCTTGCCCCTTTCCTTCTCCCTCATTTGAGCCCCCAAGATCCAAAAAACCACAAGGGCCTTCTGGTTGGGACTCCTTTAGAAAAGAAAGGCTAATGAACTTGGCTATTGGCAGAAAAGGTATAGACTTTAGAACCTACACGTTAAACAAATCTTATCTAAGATCAACAATCAACAACACACTAGTGCAGTGTAACTCTTCGTATGGTTCATGTACTTGCAACAATAGATTCACCTGGGATCTTATTAGAAATGTAAATTCATGGGCTAACCCATGACAACTAGACCATATTCTCTGGGAACTGAAGGCAAGGGTTTGTGTCTTAACCAGCATTACATTTGGTTCTTAGGACTGAAAACATTTAAGATCCCTAAGCTAGTAGGTTCTAAGGCATGTTTGCATTCACTTAGGATTATCAACTTAATTATTTTCTATGTCAGAAGGAGTTATTAGTATAAATATTTTCATAACCAGGACACAAAGGCTAAATAATTGCCCAAATCTAAGAGTAAGTAAATTTTGATTAACATTATTTTGAAAGCATGCTTGTTTTCTAGAGGAGAAACCATATAGAATTCATTTATTGAGATAGGATACATACACATCAAAATTCACCAATTTTAAATGTAATAATTGATGAGTTTTGACATATGCATATAATCATGCAACGGTCACCAAGATATAGAATGGTCCCATCACCTCCAAAATATATCCTGAGCTGATAAATCAATCTTATGGCCTCTCCCAGTTCCTTGAACATCATTGCTCTTTTGCTGTTCTTACATAAATACTTACATATATACATATATCCATTTGTTTGTTTGTTTATTATTTTCAGTTTAGTGAATGCAATATAAATGTAAATACAATTATTCAGTATATGGTCTTCCATGTCTGGCTTGAATACCCTTAGTTTAATGTATCTGAAATTCAGTCATGTTGCATGTTTGAGTATGTAGTTTTTCCTATTGATTTTTTAATAGTATGCAAATGTACCGATACCCTGTATCAGTACCTGATCACCAGCTGATGGATATTTGAGTTGCTTCTACATTCAGAATATTATGAATGATGTCTTAATCATACCTATACATGTTTTTGTGGAAGATATGTATGTATGTATGAATGTTTTTTGCATTTCTTTTAGGTAAATATCTAGGAATATAATTGGTGGGTTTTAAGATAAGCGCATATTTATATTTGTAAGATAATGCCAAACTGTTTTCTAATTGTTTTTGCGGTTTTACCTTTTCATCAGCAAAGGGTTATAGTCCCAGCCAAACAAGGCCCTTGCCAACAATTGGTACTTGTCAATTGTTTTAGTTTGCGCATTCTAATATGTGCATAGTAGTATTTCATTTTGGTTTTGATTGAATTTCCTTTGTGATTAATGTTTGGCATTTAAGGCAATGAGAAAATGGACTAATTTCCTCATCAAAGATAAGGGCCATTTGAAGGATTTATATTAGTGATTAGATTCATTTTTTTTTCCATATTTTGGAAGCTAGAGAATGGAGGAAAATGCCCCTATTTTAACCATGAGGAAGAGAAGACTAAATGTTGATTGCATTTTTCCATTATAAGTAATTTTGATTAAGCTCGTGCAAGTTACCAGCTAAAGATCATGTTTGGTGAACTCCCACCTCAATAAGTTTTTACTATATTTAAGTGTGTTTTAGATAAATATTCAGTGTCTTAATGCTTTTAATTTCCACTGAATATAACACCTATGCAACACAGATAAACATTTTTAAATACAACTAGAAATGGGGAGAAGCAATAATACTTGAAAAGTATACTTTGCTTTCAAAAACATTTTCAAGTATGGCTATTCCAATCATCTGCCCATGTCCAAATTGTCATACATAATACAGAGCATGGAACATAGTTTAGTAGGAAAAATACAAGTAGCTTTGGTGTCATAAAAATTTGGTTTGAAATTTTCACTCCTCCTCTTCCTGGTTAGTTACGTGATCTTAAGAAGCAAAGTAACTTCTCTGATTTTCATCTTCTGAAATATCAGAGTGGCCCTGACTTATATATTTGACTAGGTGGCCTGACTTAAAATTAAAATAAGTAGAAAGTTCCTCTAGACTATCTGCTACATAGTGAAGCATTATTAATACATATACACGTGCACACACATTTACAAACACACACACACACGCACGTGCAATTTAGCTTCATTTTTTCTTCAGTTGCTCTCTCAAATATATTATTTCTGTCTCCTCCCTAGAAAGGAAAAGAAATAGGTTGGTCAAGAAGAGCAACAACAAATATAGATTTATAACTTTAAGCTTTTTATTGTCCAATATCTTAAGCATTTTCTATGTTTGCTTATAGTTAAATAAGATTCTTATATTCATTAACAAACTTTAAAAGAGAGATAATACATATCTGAGCTAAATTAGTCTTTAACTGAAATGTTATATTTAAACATTCTGTAATTTTGTTACATATCAGTATTTTTATTGTTTGTCAAAATTTTATATTTTCTTATAGTATCATATAAGACTGCATTTTCTAGCATTGTTAAATTATACTATAGAAGAGAGTGCAATGATCTTTTATGAAACCAAGTATAAAGATGATAAAAATGTATATAATTTCTGTTGATGTCTGATTGTCTAATTATCTCAGAAAATTATGATAAAAAGTTCTGCCTCAGCCTTATTTTAGTGTACTCAATAGGATAGTTGGAAAAATTTCTTCATATTTTTATAGAGAAAGAGAAGCATATAAAATTTGATAACAGTTGCTAACATGTCTATCTTCAAAACAAAGTACAAAGAGAAATTCACTTTCAAGATACATAAATCATAGGGAAACTGCACCTTGTAAACTGTTTATAAAAAAATACCTCCACAAAGCAGTTCTCAAGCCATGTCTCCAGACTAAATTATTCTACTATTTGACATCTTCCTTAGCTCCCTCAGTACACCCTATTCTCATTTCCTGAATTTTCCTCTCTTTCTCTTTTCTACTGCTCTTCATTCCTATTACACTATTTTAGAAACTTTTTAAAAAATTTTTTTAGTTCTATGAACTCTGGTATTTTATTGCTGAATTAAATCTCAATTCTGGGCATAATGTAATCTTTCTTAGGATTTTAATTTGGTTGGTACTTTTAAGTATTTTTTTCCTTGTTGCCGTTCAATAAAAGTGAAATGATTAACAAAAATAGGTGAGCAGTGGGAGTTTCCATTGATTTAGTCACCTTAAGAAGGATAATGCTGAATTAGAAGAACACTGAGAGGTGCAAGGCAGACAGAGTGATTTCCACACACCTATATAATACTTGTTACTGTGTTTTGAAATGTTGTAGCCACAGGGAGAGTTCAGAAACATATTAGTACAACATCTTTATGTAACATTAATGCAAACTCAATCTGTAAAAGATTTAACAGTCTGCTACTCAGTCAGGGACACCCACCTATATAGAGCACAGCTTTTTTGGTAACTTAAAGTGTCTATTTATTTTATTTCCCCTTCTTTGTGTAGGAATTACCGGGAAAATATTTCAAATCCTTGTCGTTTGGGATATAAAGAGGATTCCCTTACTCATTTACATTCACATCTTAAAATACACTATTGTTTAGTATTTTATACTTTCTAAAGTGATACGATTCATAATAGCCTCAGAGATTTTGATATACAATTCTATCGTAATGAATTTGGACAGACAATTCATAGCTTTGACACTAAAAAATGGTAGGGTCTCTAAAAATTTCAACATGAGAATGGTAGTATCTATTTTGCAATATTGCTAAATTTGAAAAAAAAAACCTAAAGTAAAAGTGTCCTATAAATTGAAAATGCAATAGTTAAGGGTAAGTTTCTCTCTCTCTCTAAATATAGATAGATATAGATATAATTATAGATATAGATATATCACATCTTGGTGAAGTTTTTTTTTCCTCATTATTCTTGAGTACAGTTGAAATTTAAAACACCATGAGGTGCCTGGCTAGCTCAGTTGGTTGAGCAACCAACTCTTGATTTCGCCTCAGGTCATGATCTCACAGTTTTATAAGTTCAAGCTCTTGTGCAGGGTTCTGCGCTGATGGTGAGGTCTACTTGGTATTCTCTCTCCTTCTGCCCTTCCCCACCACATGTTCTTTCTGTGTGTCAAATGAAGAAATAAACACTTAAAACTAAACTAAGAAAACAAAATGCTATCCATATTTTCATCGTATATTCCCCTTTCAGAGTTTTATGACTTCATTTGAAATTTCTAAGACTTTCTGAACCTACTCATCCCCCAAACGAAAATATATTTATATTTTAATGTACCTGATAGTTTTAAAAGAGATAATTCCTACATTTATAAGCATAAATATTTGCTTGTTTTGAGAGATGTCTTATATTTCTCATGCTATTCCAATATCAAATACACTTCTGAAATGATACTCAGAAATTGATTTTCCTTTAAAGTAAGATAGTATAATTTCTTGTTCAGGTGTTCTTGAAAACGTAAAGATTTGAACCATTTACATATAGGAAATTATTCATAAAAAATACTAATAGTTTTTTTTAACTTTAAATCAAGTAATTTAAAAAAAAATTTTTCCCAATAGGTTGTATTTGACTTTGTCTGAGTGCTCCCTGAAAAGTTCACATAATAACAAAAGCACTTTACATATTTTATCTCATTTATTTGCCAAAACAATCTTTTGAGCTAGCTATTATTAGATTCATTTTCCAAGAAAGAAAATTGAGGCGTGAAGGGCTTTCAGCACTGTTACCAAATAGAGAATTCATAAGTGATTAGATTGTCATTTAAACTGCAATCTTCATGACACCAAATAGTGTGTTTTATGGACATATATATTTTTTGTTTATTAGTTGTATCAGAGGTTAATTAGAAACAAAACCATCAGGAATCCAGGCAGTTGGGAAATGAAGATGAAGGCAATGTGGGAAAAGAAATGAGAGATGAACCGTGAATGTGTGTGGGACTCCCAAAGCCAGACAGGAATCAGAATTTTGTTCCACTCTGAAAACTTCAACTTTGTTTATGGAGATATTTGTGAGAAATGTTGGACATTTCACTATGGATTTGATAACTGTTGTGACTGAGGCATCAAAAAAGGTGAAGTAGAAGATTCATCAAGTGTTAGACTTGCAGCACATCTGCTTATTCTTCTAGAGGAAAAGAAAAGAAAAGAAAAAATAAAGTGTTCAGTAGATGATTGGCAAGCTGTATGAGTTATAAGAGCTATTTTGTGCCTTGGTCCAAATTGGAATCTTAAAAATAATAGGGCTACTGTTTCATTTCCACACAAAATATCTCTTGTAATTGCATATGTTTGGAAATATAAACCAAATATAATACTGGAAAAATACAATTCCAGCTTAGCTATGTTGACACATTGTTAACCTACAACAGTCCAAATCTTGTTGTTCACTGGGCCTTTACATATACCACTTGTAACCATGCTTAACTTTTAAGTAAAGACAAAGTAAAATCATGATCATATCCAATATTATGAAACTTTTTTCATATAATAAAAAATATTCATGATTTGAAAGATGCCTCAAAAGTTTCCCCCCAGATCTTGGTAACTATCTTTGGGTCTTGTATTTTCCTTTAGCTAAGTCATGCCCCTTTGATATTTTTTAACTTAAATCCTGAGATTCAAGATTAACCAGTGAAAACAATAATGTTACAAAATAGGAGAATGGAAAAGGTTAAGATAAAAATGATAAGTACAGACACTAATACAACCGTTTGTAATTTTATAAAGGGAGTATTCATAATTATTGGAGCAAGATACATATTAGGTATTACAACAAAACTCTACTAAAATGTGTGGTATTTTAGGCTTATTATTTAAGATATTTGGGTTTGTCATATTTACCTTAAGGTGAATAAAAGTCTGAGGACATATGAATAATCATATGCATTGTTACTTTCAAAATTATTTTTATTTAAGGCTACTTTTATATTTAAATTGACTTTGTTTGCTAACTTAAGGATATAAAATTTATATTGTTTTACTCTAATCTGGTAGTAAGACCAGCTTCACTGTATTTCTTTTAACAGAACAAATCAACTTTTCACAATTCCACAGTAGTAGTCAAGTAAAGGATGACTATATAATTGATTTGGAAAAAATAATGACTTATAAGGTCCTTTCTAGTTTCACTCAGAATAATCTTATTTATATTGTGCTTGATTGGTAGCCATGATTGATGGTGAAGTCCTAAAAGTTCAGTTCAACATTTACAAATATGTAAAGACTAATGAAAACTATGACCATTAAAACATAGCATCATTTATTAACAAAACCCAGAGAAAAATATCAAATCCAAAAGAGTTCTATGAAATACAGAATATTAGACTAAGATACTGACAGAAGCAGATGTTCAGGATTTTGCAAGTAAATATGAGTGTTTTGTGGGTGTATAAAGTAGCATACTAGGACACTAGGATACACTAGGCAATGATTAGGTTAAACAAAAAGATGATTAGATAAACAGATAGATGATAGATAGATAGATAGATAGATAGATAGATAGATTCATGCTTATGTAAATATATGAAAACATATCCAGTTGCTAAAATATCACAAAAAGACTACATCAAAGATATTTGTTTAAAATACTGGGTGATTCTGCAATAAAGAAGGTAGGTAACTCAAGTATTACTTTCCAAAGCCCCAATTAACTTCACATTTCAGAAACTGGCTATGATTATTGAAGAGTAGATCAGAAAAAAAAGGAAGCTGGCAAAGTATTTTTATTTTCAGTTTAATTAATTTTCTTATTATTAACATGAGAAATTGCTGTATATGTATCATTTGAAGAAATGCTCCCTTCAATTTCAAGACTCACAAATTCAACCAGTTCTCATGTGAATACAGCATGAGCATTTCGTTGTCAAATTTGTGGACTGAAGTTTAAGTTTTGTGTAGAAATGTGTTCTGGTTGTTCCCCAAACCCAGGAAGTTTCACACACCCATTCCAGATATGCTGATATAAAATGTCAGTAATTGAATGATTTATGTATTTATAGAAAAATATGCAATACACAAAATCTAATGCATTACATTAAATCTTATTCCCATGTGGAAGCTTGTAGAAACAGCAACTATTGCATATTGAGATATGTGTTATTGAAGGGAAAATGTCTCTTGAGAAAGTGGAATGAACTCTTTTTATTTCTGCAAGATAGCAATTTGGCCTCCACTTAAAAAAATTGACAGTCATATTTGCTTATTTATCCAGTATTTTCAATATTTTAATGTCTATAAAACCACCTACAAGGAAGGAGAGCACCATGTTTATCAATGTTAGATACATTTAAAGGACAAAAACATATGAGAATGGAGGAAGTGTGATTCTATAAATGTTATGGCACATTCAAGAATTGCCAGTAATTATCAATGAAGTTTGTGGTCTTTATATTGTATTTCTGTAATCAGTTGTAAAAAAAACCCTTACAACTTTAATAAAATATTTTATATTTTATTTTTCAATAAAAGAAGATAAGTGAATAGAATACTCTGTAGATTTTTTTTGTAACATTATTATTTAAACTTAGCAATAATCACATAGGATACATTATTGGAACAGGCTACCGATAGATCATTGATACATTTTCTCACAATTTGAAAATATAACAGCACCTCTTTTGTTTGAGAGAAAAAGTTTGAAATGACTTTCTTGATATTGCTAAAACTGTCTTAAATATTTAGTCACTTGTTACCTTTTATACCTCCCTGAGACTTTATTTTATTGTGATCATTATTAAAACGAAAGGCAGAAACAATTTTATTGTACTGTATCCCTTGCAAATAGTGTCGTCATGAATCATGAATCCAACACACATTACGTAACTGAATAAACATGAAACCAGGGGCACCTGGGTGGCTCAGTCAGTTAAGCGTCAGACTTCAGGTTTGGTCATGATCTCCCATTTCGTGGTTTGAGTACATTGGGCTCTGTGTGGACAGCTCAGAGCCTGGCGTCTGCTTTGGATGCTCTGTTTCCCTCTCTCTCTGCCCCTCCCTTGCTTGTACTCTGTCTTTATCTTTCTCTCAAAAATAAATAACCTTAAAAAAATTAAAAATAAAAAATAAACATGAAATAAGCTCACATTAGAAACATTTAAGTATTTACACACAAAGCAATTGCCTAAGGAGACATATAGAGGATTAATAGTAGAAATCACCCTTTCAAAATATTTTATTCACTTCAATAACAGAAAACAAGCAATGTGAGCATAACAGAAATGAAGCATTCTAACTATGCACATAAATTCAGTGATAAGGGACTAATGTACAACTTTTTGTAATTTTGCCCATATTATATTTGTTCTAATTATATTTACTGAAATATAATTTTATGAATGTCAAATTGGATAATCTGTTTTGCTTGTATTTGATGTCATTTTTATGTCACCTTCCATATCATTCTGTTGTTATTCAATTTTGTAAAAAGTGTTGGGGGGTGCCTGGGTAACTCAGTCGGTTAAGTGTCTGACTTCAGCTCAGGTCATGATCTCACAGTTCGTGGGTTCGAGCCCTGCATCAGGCTCTGTGCTGACAGCTAGCTCAGAGCCTGGAGCTTGCTTCAGATTCTGTGTCTCCGTCTCTCTCTCTGACCCTCCCCTGTTCATGCAGTCTCTATCTCTCTCTCAAAAATAAATAAAATATTGAAAAAAAAAGTGTTGGTATAGATTTGAATACAGTCGCAGTGGTAGGAGAGAGCGGGTTTCAAGCAGATAATCTGACACTAAGTTTACTGATGACGATGGTCTAAAGCTGTGTCAGTGAGCTCTGAAAAAAGTGAATAAATTAAAGAAGTGTAATTGCCTAACATTTGTGATTAATTGATTATGGGGACAAAAAAAGCTAGCAATGTCAACAATGCCTCATGTTTCTGTTTTGGACAATAGTAACTAGTGGTGTGCTGATAAATATTTAACAACCATCTCTCCAAAGAGGAGGGAAACAAGTTTATTCGGGACCTTGGCCAATGTCCATGGTACAAATATAGAAACTATGGCTGATTTTGAGCCATGAACACAATATCACTAACTGTGGAGTTGGGAATAAACATGCACCATTGGCTCCATGAGCCACTGGTAGCGGCTGCATCAGACCACTGATTGCTACCGTGTCATTTACGGAAATAAGCAAATCTAGAAGATTAAGGTACTTGTGAAAAAGAACTATGAATTTTATTTTGGATTGTTATATATGTGCAGGATCATTGTATTATTCAAGAGTCTAGCAGTCAGAAGAGATTTCTGATATACAGAGTTAAATCTATATGGAAATTCTCTTTGAAGTCACTGCAATATTTAAGATCATCAAGAAAAAGCTTATAAAATGATGCCATGCAAAAGCAGAAAAAACATTTAAATGAAAGCAGAGAAAGGGTCACAGCGGACAACAAGAAGAAGCATCTAGAAAGTTAGTAAACAAATGAGGAGAATGAATATTCACAAATGTCAAGTGAACGTGACACTTCAATCAAGAGGAAATGGATGGTCTATGGTGACAAATGAGAAAAGACTGTAGTAAAACAGTAGAAGTCAGTTGGCAATAAGGATTTCATTCTGTGTCCTTGGTTACAGAAATCAGATTATAATGCTTATAGGAATAATTAAAATGTTATATACTGAAGAGCGGGGGAGTGGTTACATACTGTTATGTATGATGTGTGCCTGAAGTGGGAAAGAGAGTTAGTGAGTTGATAGAGCAGAATAAGGAGCTTACACAATTCTGTTTTGATAGTTATCAATGTTTGGTAAAGGAGGAATGTTGAGAGGGAGATATTAAGATGGGGTAGTCAATAATCATAGAGAAAAGCTTCTAAGGATTTTTAATCTTGAACTCAAGCGGAAGAATTTTAGACAGAAGTATAATGACTGAAATGTGAGAGAAGGAGGATTCGGACAGATGCTTATTAACATAATAATGAGGATTAGCTTGACACCCAACTTTGCAGGTAAATAAATTAAGGTTTCCATGTGCTTCATTCCCTGTACTTCTGCAGACCAACTGGAAACCAGACTTATACCATAGTTATATATGTCCATAGTTTTGTTTCCAAGTTGAATGTAAACTTTAAAGCACAGATTTTTGTTATTTATTCAAATAACAAAAAACAAAAACAAAAACAATAACAAAACAGAAGACTACTTAAAGAATAACTAGGGGAGCCTGGGTGGCTCAGTCGGTTAAGCGTCTGACTTCAGCTCAGGTCATGATCTCACAGTTTGTGAGTTCAAACCCCGCATCGGGCACTGTGCTGACAGCTCAGAGCCTGGAGCCTGCTTCGGTTTCTGTGTCTCCCTCCCTCTCTCTCTCTCTCTGCTCTTTCCCTGTTCATGCTCTGTCTCTCTCTCTCTCTCTCCTTCTCTCTCTCAATCTCTCTCTCTCTCTCAATCTCTCTCTCTTTCTCTAAAATAAATAAACATTAAAATAAAAAGAATAAAGGTGATGAACATGGATGGAACATCATGGAAATTGAGCGAAACGTCACCAGGACAACTAACAAGAAAAGATTCTAGATGTAGATTCAGCATCTACTCATTGTCTGGGAGCAGGTAAAGTGGTTGTTGTGGGGAGGAGGTGTCCATACATACCACATGCCTATATACAATGCTTTTCCCTTATGGACTCAGTTTCAAAATATGAGTTGCATTGGAGAAAGATTCAGTGGTAAGAGACCTCTGTACCAGATCCAGAGAAAATAAGAACCAACTTTAAGTAAGAAAAGTGACAGGAGAAAATAGAGGCAATGTGGCAACTGCCAAGAAAATGAGAATGGTATGATCTTATTGAGAAATGAAGAAATGTGTGGCTCATGTAGGGTACACCCTTAGCAGGTTTTTGTGAGCTCAGGGATGGTTGTATTTTAATAAGTAGTGAAATTAAATAATTTAATTGTCTGATAATTTGGTGAATCATGGCAGCATTAACAAAGAAGAAAAATAGTAGACTGCCCTTGTACAAAAGTATAATTCTGGCCATTTAAAAAACTTCTGCAGGGGCACCTGGGTGGCTCAATCGGTTGGGCGTCCGACTTTGGCTCAGGTCATGATCTTACAGTACGTGGGTTCGAGACTCGCATAAGGCTCTGTGCTGACAGCTAGCTTGGAGCCTGGAGGCTGTTTTGGACTCTGTGTCTCCCTCTCTCTCTGACCCTCCCCTGCTCACACTGTCTCTCTCTCTCTCAGAAATAAATAAAACATTAAAAAAAAAAAACACTTCTGTAAAAGCATTGAAGCTCCAGAAAAGAGTAAATGAATAAAGGAGAATGCACACACTATGTTTGCACATGCCCACTTAAGAAAAGAAAAACATATTTGAGACTTGTTCATGTGTTTTCACAAAAAGAATCCTTGGGAGTTTAAAATTTACATGTCTATCCATTTATTTTTTATTTTAAAAGAATTTACATTTAAAATATACTATTTCCAGGGCACCTGGGTGGCTCAGTCGGTTGACCATCCAACTTCAGCTTAGGTCATGATCTCATGGTTTGTGAGTTTGAGCCCCTCATCGAGCTCTGTGCTGGCAGTTCAGAGCCTGGAGCCTGCTACAGATTCTGTGTTTTCTCTCTCTACTCCTTCCCCACTCATGCTCTGTCTCTCTCTGTCTCTTTCTCAAAAATAAATAATAAAAAAGCTTTAAAAAATTAAAATAACAAGTTTAATTAAATATACTATTTCCCAATATTTAAATATTTAAAGTATAATTGGGGCTAGTTTTACTTTTCAGAGTTTCTGAAATGGCTGGAAAGGGAAATAAGATACCTGGCCACACTTCCTTACAATCATCACCTGAGGGAATGAATGAAAAATGTCACAGATGGAGATGCTCTTAATGGGAAACTGATCCAACATGGAAAGGAAAAGAATGTTATCAATATAAGACTGATTTAAATAAGCTTGATTGATTGTCTACTGGCACAATATCTAGCCACTCTTTCCAACAAACCTCAGTTAACTATGAAACTACATTTTAGTGCCCCCCAAATGTTTTGCTTACATTTGTAGATTTGTCTAAGTCTAATAACAGGCCATTATTGATGGGTAAACACTGGATTTAGCTGAATGAACAGAAGACATTTTTCTGTGAAGATACAATTAACAAGAAAGAAATAGATGAATACAACCAATAAACCACTATGTGGAGATTCTTTTTTTCTTTATGTTTATTTTGAGAGAGATAGAGAGCATGAGTAGGGGAGGGGCAAAGAGGGAGAGAGAGACCCAAGTAGGCTCCGTGCTATCAGCTCTGAACCTGATGCGAGGCTTGTTCCCAGAAACCATGAGATCATGACCTAAGCTGAAATCAAGAGTTGGATACTTAACTAAACTGAGCCAACTAGGCACCCCTAAACAACTATGTAGAGATTCTTAAGATTTTGTAATATGGGGGTACATTATCAAGTTCTTAGAAGTAGGTAGAGACTAGTAAATAAACTTTAAAACACATTTTTAGAATTATTTTTGTGTTAGCCAAAATTGGGCTGCAAGTCATTTTGGCTACTGATTACAGTGAAATCAAACCTTAATGCACATTGTCCCTAATGAAATTTGTAATTTTCTTGATATTTTTATATGCATAGTGAATGTTGAGCGCAATCCCAACATGAAGCATTGGAAAGATTTATAATACAAAAGGACAAATTGAGACAACATATAGAATATCCAAATGAAACTAATAGTATTGCAAGATCCATATAAATTATGAACATAAAATAGCATGTAAATAAAAATTTTAAATATGCAAAAGGAAAAAGAAGAATGACACAATTATTAAAAATTTATAAAGAGAAGAAATAAAAATTTAAACTATAAACATTAAATGGTAAAATTGCTACAATGAAAAATTGCACATTGAAATTACTCCCCTAGAATATAGAGATAAAATATTTCAAAAAAGAGAAAAAGAAAAGAAAGCATATGGGTTCATTTGGAGAGTAGAGAAATATGATGCAGTCTACAAATGGAGTTCCTGAAGAGAATGCATTCATGATAATAAAAATACAAGGAAAAATAATTTAGGACACTGTAGTTGTTACAGTTTCTCTTAAAATAGTTTTACATACAGATACCACATTTTAACATCAAAATTACAATATGATATTTTTAAACATGGTAGAAATATTCTAAATAGAATTCCAAAAAAAGAAGTTCACTTAAATGTCAATGATATCTTGAATTAGAATTGTAATGATATGGAATCTATTCTGATAATAACTTCTAACAGTTCCTCATATAAAATAAGTTAAAAAACTAAATGGATGTTGATTGAATGTTAAAATATTTATTTAAAGGTAAACTGATTTTAAAAATAATGCCAGANAGTGGCTAAAATGAGCAAATCAGAGAACTCTAGATGCTGGCGAAGATGTGGAGAAACCGGCACCCTCCTACACTGTTGGTGGGAATGTAAACTGGTGTGTCCCCTCTGGAAAACAGTGTAGAGGTTCCTCAGGAAACTAATAATGGAACTCCCCTATGACCCAGCAATAGCACTGCTAGGAATTTACCCAAGGGATACGGAAATGCTGCTNATGTTATATGGAAACCAATTTGACAATAAACTATTTGTTAAAAAAGTAAATAAATAAAATAATGCCAGAAAATAGAGTATATTTAAGTATAGAATATAAGCAGTTTTATAATAAAACATGATACCTTAAACAGTAGCATAGCATAAACACTAAACAACAAATTATTTTTGAAAATAAGCAAATGTTTTAGGAAATATAAATCTATTAACCTTTCATTACTTATCAAAACAAATTAAATTCCTTAAAAATTTGTACTTGCCTTAAGGTATATATATTTTTCCTCTCTGTTTCTTGCTAGTTGAGTTAAAGTGTAAGTGAAATCTGTGTGTTTGTGTGTGCATGTGTGTGTGCATTAGAAGCAGTTTGTGTTGGAGCACCTGGGTGGCTCAGTTGGCCAAGTGTCCGACTTTGGCTCAGATCATGATCTTACAGTTGGTGGGTTTGAGCCATTCATTGAGGTCTGTGCTGGCAGCCTGGAGCCTGGAGCCTTTTTGGATTCCGTGTCTTCCCCTCTCACTGCCTTTTCCCTGCTCGCACTCTGTCTCTCTCTCTGTCACTCAAAAATAAATAAACATTAAAGCAGCAGCAGCAGCAGCAGCAGCAGCAGCAGCAGCAGCAACAGCGGTTTCTGTTCAAGCATGATGGTGAGATGGGATTATATGGTCTCACCCAGAACCTTGCAGATACCTGATACATCTCTAAGATCCTTGGAATGCAAGAAGACTCTGCAGTTATTTGGGCTGCTGGATGACTTCCATGAAGTCTTGTTCATGCTGCTGGAAGGATACACCATAAACCTAAGAGCATCCTGCCCATCTCTCGGTCAGTCAGGTTCTGGGGTAAGGGCCCGGAGAGAATTCTTCACCTGTGTTGAATGGATTCTTGCATTTTTATCTTCAACCTCTTCATTGGTATGAGGGAGTCCACCACTGATATCGAACCATTTAATGAGCTCTTTTAGTTTTGGACTTTAATTGTCAACAAAGCAAAACAGCCATGATTACTGATGGTCATCATCTCCCATTAACTGTGTTAAAATGACTAAAATTTGATAATTTCAAATGTGTACGTTGAAGAAGGGAAACTAAGTTCAGCAAGTTTAATAATAGAATTGAGGCAAAATCAGTGGAAAGACTAGAAAATATATTTAATGTTAATGAGATATTCTGAAGCATACTACATTTTAAAAGTCAGCAAATCAGAGGAGATATTTTTGGTGAAAATAAAAGATAATGTCCAATTTGTAAAGTTTAATATGAATGCCACATGAATGTTTCTATCTAAAAAATTGGAGACAAGAATAAAAAAATGGATAAACAAACCAGTAAGTTAATATCAAAGTTGTAAAAAAAGTATATTTTTCCTTAAAAAGAAGAAACATCTAACAATATTAATGAAAATACCAATTTGACAGAAATCAAATCAAAATTACTGAAATCAGGGAAAGATTTTTAAAATAGAAATAAAATTAATATATAAATCAATAGAATCCATTAAAATAAAAAAGTTAAAATGTAATGTAAGAAAAGACTTCATTCAAATTACCACTAACACTTATAAGATGTCTTCTACTAATGTAAAGTTAAATATAGAAAAAATATAGTTTTTAAAAGACTCTTGAAACAGCAAAAAAAGACATAGAACTCTGAAAGCGAGTTGACATCTGATAACACCAAAGTAATAATAATTAGCAACGGAGATGAACTGAAAGTTCACAGAAAAACAAAACAAATGGTTCTTAAATATATGAAAATATATTCAACCCCAACAAGGATAAGACAAATGCTAGTACATCTATGAATGACTCATTAAAAAAAATGTATACCCATAAAATGTATATGCAACTGTCGAAAATATTGAGAAATTTCCATGTAACAGTCTTTATATCAGTATGAGATGATTTCATTATGATGATGATAAGTGAAAAGTTTAAATCTCAGAAACTAAATAAAAAAGGTTGGGAAGTGATAATATATTCATATGTATCATGATGAAAAACAGACAAAAAATAAAAGTGATGCTAGATATGTGGATGCTTTGGTAATGATAATTTGATAAAATATCTTCGTACAATTTTAATTTTTGAGCATAGTGAATACATCATACAATGAGGAAAATAATTTTTTATTAAAAGGTATTTAGAGCCTAAATAAGTTAAGTACTTTTTAAAAAATTAAAACATGGACAAATAGAGTGTACAGTGCTGCAAACTATGTTTTCCAGAAACTGTACAATGGAAGTACTATTTTTCAATACAAAAAATATAACAAATAAATTCATTTAAAAAATGAATTTAATGGTGATATATTTTGGATCCCTAATGTGTCAATAGCATAAAAATAATATTACAAATTATTCATAAATATTGTCCTCATGTTTGAATTGGGGGTAGCAAAAATGATTGTAATTATTAAAATTAGTTATTATAATTTTATGTAGTGAAGATGATGTCTTAAGTAAATATATTATGATAACTATAAGTAGAAAGAGGGATCCAACAGAAATTAAAAATTTTTAAATAATAATTTCTAGTATTAAAAGTATGATAAAATATATATCTTAGTTATTAATATTCATGCTTCAAAATTTATGAACCAATATATAAATCAATTCCTATTAAAGGAAACAATTAAATGTTTCTTAGTCTGATACTGAGAGTACAATGACTTCTACATTAAAAATCAAAAAAACATTAATAATTTCAATGATATACATTTAACATTTGTTTGGTATGTAATACCATAAAATAAGAAGTAAAAAAAATATGCTAACAATGTAAATGATAAAAACATATAAATATAGAAAGTATATGTATCGATTCATAAGGAGTTATTGAAATTTATTTGCTACACAAAACAGTGGGTAAAAGGACAGAAGAGAGTCATCAATATGTTTGTGATGCAGAATTCCCCTCCACCCCAGTGTATAATCCCTTCCACCTTCAAGATAATCACTTACAATATATGAAAAGAGGAGATGATATCTCATTCACCTATCAAAGTGTGATTAAGCAGTGGAGTTAATGAGCTGCATCAAGTGGACCAGGTCTACATGAATAAGGGGGAAGAAAATTGGACCAGGTCTACATGAATTGGGGCAGTGGATGGTGGTGGTGCGGTTTTTCCTGATAGTCAGGTGTCCTGCAGTCTTCCAACTGGCATGGCAAAAATACATCCTTCCCACTGTGAAGTGCCTGATCTCCAGTGGTATTGGTAATTCAAGAAGGGGATTCACTGGGAGAGGGAATACTAACAGAAAGAGATTCTGGAAAAAAAAAAACCAAAAACCAAAAATCAAAAACTTGTGCCATAATCCGATGTAGAGTAAAAGGTCTACTGGTGACAAATGTTTAACATTAGATAATTATGCTACTTGAAAGCCCTGCAACGCTCCTGAATAACAAATACATGAACCCTATCTGAGAACCAACACCTATATATGTGTGATATCCAGAGCAAACAGATGGCCAAACAAAGCCAGAATGTCAGGAATAACCAACCACGAAAGTCTACAGCCATGGAAAGCTTATCAAGTCAATGTTTGCCCTATTTTCACTCTTCTTTTTCTTTCCCAAGCTTCTCAGAAAAAATAGTAAGAGCTTTTAGAAGAAAAGAGGAGGCATATCTGAATCAAAATATACCACTTATCTCTACATCAAAGAGCCAAAGTAAGAAGAGTAAAATAGGAAGTCAGACACTTTTCTCACTTCAAGCCCTTGGAGATAATATCTTTCCATTGTATGAAGGATGAGAAGAAAATATGTAATGTAATGATAAAATATGCACTTTTAATTTAAAACATGTAAACTAGCTGCAAACTTTAAGGAAGTGAGAATATTCTATACAGCATAAATTTAACATTGATTAGAGTAAAAGAAAATTATATATTATTTGCACTCTTCTTTGATGAGACTATACTTAGACAATGGCCCTGTCTCAATGAATATGACCAAAGACTATCCTAAACTCTAAGGTTTCAAATTCACATCTCCTTTCACTTTATAAGAAGACATCAAATATGGTAGAAGAGTTAGCTGTCCTTCATTTGAATAGTGACTAACACTTGCTTGCTTCCAAGGTGTTCACTATATGGCCAATATCAAACCCCCAAAATAAAAACTGAATCGTCTTTGGATTGTACCAATTAATATGGAAAACGATTGAAAGCTTTAGGAATAATGATTTACAGTCTTTGTCTCTACAATTTTAAACAGGAAGAAATACATTTTTCACTCTGAATTTTACAAGAGAGGCTGTATTTACTTTATTTTTTTCTGTCAGATGAAGCATCTCAAGATTTTTCATTTGAGGATCTGGCATTCAGTTGTAATATGTTTATAATCTATATAACGTCATACAATCTGTTCATATCTCTAAATCCTCAACTTTTCCGGTTCTGAAATGAAGGTAATATGCTGAAGGTTTCTAAAGCACTTCTATCTCTTTAATTCATTGCAATTTTAAGTATAGCAATATGAAGAAGAGAAGATCATTTCTGGCATTTTGACAAATGTAAATCACTTCATAATTTTATTTTACTATGCTTATGTTTCAGCAGTAAGATTTGCAAAATAGGAGGCACATCATTTTATCTGCGTGGATTTTTTTCAAAGTATCAAATTATAGAATCCTCACAAAAGAGCTTAGTCATGGTTCCATCCTATCTGTGACCCAGAACATTATGACAGCTTGTGCAGCATGAAAGGGCAAGAAAGGATAAACATCCTTTGCAATTATATAACAATAAATGAACCATAGCTGATCAAGCAGTATGATGGGATGTGTCTTGAGAGAATTTATTTAGTCAGTTAGTCATTTAGGAGAATTTGCACAGGGTAAATTCATTGGGCATATGGACAGCATGTGTTCAAGGACTCCCAGCAGCATTGAGATGACACATTATTTTAAAATATAGTGTACTATCTCTGTTATTATGGTGATTCTTATGAGAAAAATAAGTCTGTTTTTTATATACACAAATTTCCTGGGAATAAAATAACGTAACAAAAAAAGGTGATGTGGAAGGTATCTAAAGATATTTTTTAACTATGAAAAGTAGTGACTTAGAATGAAATTTGGGAATGGCATACACTATATAAAGGTTTTTTTAAATTTAATTTACCAGATGTCTCATGGGCTTTTTTTTTGTTTTGTTTTTGCTTTTGTTGTTTAGTTTTTGTTCTTTGTGTCATTTATTTTCTTTATTTCAAACCTAAAGTTCTAACTGACAATTGAAATTGGGTGTTTTCTTTTTATTATTGGAAATTCAGAGCAAACATCCAGGACTAAGTGTTTTAACTCATTCTTTCAAGAATATTCACTGAGTAATACTGCCAAGTCTTGTGTGAGGTGCGGGTTCACTTTTATGTTTCTTCTCTAAGAGATTATGTTTGTTTTCTTTTCTTAACACATAATTAACTACTATAATGAATCCACAACAATCCGTTAAATAAATCAACATTCTGTCTTCAAAAGAAATTCAGAAGAATTACTGAATTACTGAAATTCCCAATATACTTTTTTTTTACTGACTAAGAGCAGTGGAATAAGAGACTGTATATGTTCAGTCATCTTAAGGAAAGCTTACATTTGAAAAACATAAACAGACAAGCATGCAAATAAAAGAGGAATTGTGAAACCAGATGTATTTTCAATTCTGTGTCACATAATCACTTGTTTTGGTAATAAAAATCAGGCAGTGATAGTAGGTATTGATATACAAATAATTCTGTGAAGAAGCCAAATCATACCAGCTGTCTAGATCATTAAACACAGTCATGACTAAATTTATTGCATACTGATCGAAAGATGCTAAAAACAAAGATAATAAAAACTTGAAACTCATTACTTTCTGTTTAATGTTTTTAAAATATTTATTTATTTATTTTGGAGAGAGAGAAAGCTTGGGTGAGGCACAGAGAGAGAAGGAGACAGAGAATCCCAAGCAGGCTCCAGGCCCAGCTCAGAGCTTGATGTGGATCTCAGTCTCAGGACTATGAGATCATGACCTGAGCTTATATCAAGAGTCATATGCTCAAACCACTGAGCCACCAAGGCATCTCGAATTTGTAAATCTTCTAATACATTCTACTCTTGTCCTTTGTCTAGAGGTTATATCTATTCTAGCTGTGTAGTGAAAGTGCTAAGTTCTGCTGCTTTGCATTTTTTGTTTCTTAACTACAAGTGGGAGTTAAATTGGCATCTTGAAAAAGTCTCATGTGAGAGTTTGCATCGTGAACCTGGACAAGATTCTACAAATCAGCGTTCAATTTATTGTTCTGTTGACTTTTTAGGTGTACAAAAGTGATTGAAAATGTTGTGTATGCCTGTAGTCCGTAGCTATTTTATTACAGGTAGAACAAAAATTTGGAATAATATTCTCTTATTGTAAAACTATCATCTGTTTCAGCAAATAAATCATACACATCCTTGACAAAGTTTTGAATTTCCAATATGAGTCATCATTACTTTGCTTAATCATTAATTTAAACAAGATAATCAACCAAATTTCATGTCAAAACTACTCTCATCAGTCAGTTACATCCATGGATAAAAGGTTTGGCAACACATTTTAAAAGCCTTGAGAACTGATGGTCTCTCAGAATTTAGAATAAAGATAATTGTCAATAGTTGTATATGTGCACTATACTTCACATGTATCAGTAAAATTTGTAATAAATTTATGCATACATGCATACATTTTTCTTTCAGAGAGCTGAGAAACTGTACCATTACCCATTGTATAAGCAAAAATGAAGTGACTAAGACAAGTTAGAGTGTAAAGAAAGGGAAAATTAGAGAATGAAGAAAAAGAAATAGGAGATACAAGTCCCTCAGGCAATGTTTATTCTATGGTTAATGACAGTGAAATATTCAGTTTTGAAAAAAGGCAAATAATTTAAATAGACATTTCTCTAAAGAAGGTTTACGAATAGGGGCACCCGAGTGGCTCAGTTGGTTAAGCGGTCGGCTCTTGATTTAGGGTCACGTCATGATCTCAAGGCTCGTTGGTTCAAGCCCCGCGTCCAGCTCTCTGCTGTTAGCACCGAGTCCACTTCAGATCCTCTGTCTTTCTCTCTCTCTGCTCTTCCCCTACTCGCACGTGCATGTGAGCATCCTCTCTGTCAAAAATAAGTAAACATTTTTAAAAAAGGTTTATGAGTAGGCAATAAACACATGAAAACATGCTCAATAGCACTAGTCATCAAAACCAGGAAATAACACTTTACACATACTACGATTGCTATAATTAAAAAAGAAAAAAGTGGAAAGTAACAAGTGTTATCAAGGATATGGAAAAATTAGAACCCTTATACATTACTTATGGAATGTTAAGTGGTGCAGGTTTCTCAAAATGTTAAACATGCGATTAACCATGTATACAGCAATACCACTCCTACATATATCCAGAAGAAGTTACCAAAGTAGTGACTCAAACAGATATTTCCATACCAATGTTCATTGGTTATAAAATGTGATGAGGAGCGCCTGGGTGGCTTAGTCGGTTAAGCGTCCGACTTTCGCTTAAGTCATGATCTCATGGTACGTGGGTTCGAGCCCCGCGGCTGGCCCTGTGCTGACTGCCAGCTCAGAGCCTGGAGCCTGTTTCAGTCTGTGACTCCCTCTCTCTTTGACCCTCCCTTGCTCACGCTGTCTCTCTCTCTTTCCTAGAAATAAATAAAACATTAAAAAATTTTTAAAAAAATAAAATAAAATGTAGATGAATTATTACAACTTATTGCCTACTTGCATGGTTTCCACATCTCTACCTCCTCGTCTCTGTCACTGTAGGTCGGTGCTCACTTTCCATCCCTCCTTGAAATTCACCCATATTTTGTGCTAAATCAGGCCTCGCCGTATGTTTCACTGCAGTAAAAGCCACCAAAGAGATTAGATACTTCTCTATACCCTTGACTCCAAACTTCCCAATGAATATATGGTGGGTGGCCAAGCAGAGGAGCCAGTGAGTGCGTGCAGACTCCACTCTGTTTGCAGCTCCCAAGATTCCTATACATGCAGCTAGCATCTTCTCACCTTTTAGCCATTTGTTAAAAAATGTAGATGAATTCTTAAAACTTATACATACTTGAATGGTATCCATGTCTCTTCTTCCTCTTCTCTGCCACTGTGAGCCAGTGCTCACATCAAACATTCCCATGAGAAATCAACTCATATTTTCTTAAATATCACCCTGTTTGTGCAATAAACTCCATTCTCTAATGGATTCATGAAAACTTATGATTTTGTAATTGATCCAGCTTTTTCTTATTGTTAGAATGGTATTCATGCTCTTTCCAGCTTTATACATTGCAGGGAGAATCTGAAAAAAATATTTTTTCAAAACACTTATAGACCTTTTATTTTTAGATAAATAAACTGAGTTCTGTAAGTGAAAGGAGTTAGACAATGGGGGCAAACCATGTGGCTTGACTCACTCAGAAAAAGAAAAGCTTTAGACCTAAGTAAAACACCATTGTTAGATCCTAGTTTGAAATCCTTGAAAATAGCATTTTTTTCATGTATCCATATAAAAAGTGACTCATCAAATTCCAATAAATGCCCTTGTAAACCATCTTCTACTTCTAGTTTATTATTTCCAGTGATCTTTCAATGCCTTTTTTTAATTTTAAATATTATTTGAGAGAGAGAGAGACAGAGCAATAGCAGGGGATGGGCAGAGAGAGGGAGACACAGAATCTGAAGCAGGCTCCAGGCTCTGAGCTGTCAGCACAGAGCCCAACGTGCTGACACTTAAACGACTGAGCCACCCAGGTGCCCCTTTAATGCCTTTTTAAGTCAATGTCTGGTTTGCTGTCTTCATTCAGGCTGCTGAACAGAATGCCATATACTGGGTGGCTTATAAGCAATAGAAATATATGTCTCATAAGTTCTAGAGGTTTGAAATTTAAAATCAGGGTGCCAGAATGGTTGGGTTCCAGTGAGGATCCTTTTGCAGGTTGCAGACTGTAGACTTGTATCCTCAAATGTTAGAGACCAGGAAAAGGAAGCAAGGTCTTTCATGACTCTTACAATGACACTAATCCTAATCTGACTCCAGGGGTTAAGCCACTGAGATTTTAAAACGTATATGTGAAAGGACTATTGTAGCTTTATTAATAGAGAAACTGATCACAAAACATTGCAGATCCTCTTCTGTAAATTACTGACACTGGCTTACTATTCTGGAGGAAGAGGGCAAGGAAATAGATATTTCTAGATGGAAGGGTGGAGAGGCTTCTTTTGTGAGCAAACATTGGTGAAACTGTCTCTTTCCTGTGATGATTTTCAAGGCAAATGAAGTGTTTCCTGAGGCTGTATCTCTAAGAGAAATGGTTGGAAAGATTACTGTGGTAATGTGTTTGGCTATCATTGGAGTCTTTAGGTAAGGTATTATAATAAATAGCTCAAGAAATAATATTGTTTTGGGTTTTTTGTTTGTTTGTTTTTAAGTGCAGAGAGGAAGAGAAATAATTTAGAGATCAAAAGCATTTCAAGTTGAAATTCTGTCTAGTTCTAGATCCCAAAGAGGACATTATAATAATAACCAGTACAGCAACAAAACTGGGAAAAAAAAAAAAAGACTTGGAAAGTGAAAACTTTATAAAATATCTCAGTTGGATGAAGTAAAGCATCCTTGTATCAAACTTCAGATTAAGAATGTGGCCTTCCAGATAGCTTCCAATATTATCATTAAATTGAGGAAAAGAGCATGGGGAAAAAGAAACAAAGGAGTAACAGAAAGACAGAAGATTGTGCTCAAATAAAACCTTTGTGTTTGGCTGCTTGGAGCACAGAGCTGACAATAAACAAGAATATTAGGAGCCTACCACATTTTTCAAGTAATTATATAACCAAAGAAATAGAAATACTAGTCCTCCATTCAAAAGGTAGAGAATTAATAAAACCTGAGAATTAATAAAACTAGAGAAAACATACTTGCCAACATCTTTTTTTGGGACAAGCCATAACAAATCATATGGAATAAAGAATAAGGAATAGTTTTGAGTGTGAAGCCAAGGTGCATGAAAGAAAGTGTTTGAGAAGACTCCTGCTGGAAAGAACATTCAAGACATTTTCACCAACTAACTCAATAACTATACTTTCCCAACATAAAAATTGTTTTGTGCTAAAGTTTGCGGTGGGGCTCTTCTTTTTCTCCTGCACGAGTGTTTATTGTACATATTTTGTCTTACAATAGCAAAAATTTGCATTACTTACTGGTCACTGAAAATTAAGACAAGTATTTCCATCTTATTTTCAACAATTATCAAACCCTAAAGGAGCCAAGCTTGAGTACCCTATCTAATATTATGTCCCCCACAACTCCTTCTGTGTAGGTGTGGAACCCCATCCTGTCTATGTATGTCGTTTTGTATTTCCTTGTTCTGATTTATTATTTTATGACACCTTTTGCAATATGGAATATATTAAGTATATTTGTTTGTTTATTGTCTAAATATCTCTCTAAAATTAAGCTGTTTGAGAGCAAGGACTATAGATCTCTTTTCCACCACTGGATACCCAATGACTATATAAGTGTATAAAACATGGTAAGAACTAACTAGGTAAATAAATTGTAGATAACTCAGATAAAATCTGTGTGTTTTCCACATGCATCTGTGAGATGACTTCCCTGGTATTAAATAAAGTGATCTGTTCATATTTTGTTTCCTAGGGTTAATTCACAATGAGACTTCTGATTATAATGATAATAAATACCTATTAGTTAATATAGAATTACAGATCCAATAATTTGCACACTAACATTTATTCCTAGGTATATTCCTCCTGCAAAATAAACATGTCAGTGCTAAGTATCCTAGGTGAAAATACCTTTATAAAAATGTTTTATAATATTTTACTTTTTATTTCAAGGCTAGAATTTCTAATTACTTATGTATCAGATGAGGTTAAATTACTTATGTATAATTCCATCTGCCCAATGTATCATTTAGAAACAGTTACTTTATTTTTCTTTGATAATAAATAATGAGTATTCATTACATAAAAATCAGAATGTGACATTTAAATACTCTTTTGGCCATTTGGTTATATTATTATGAAATTATATACTTAAAAATTTCTATCTTATATATACACATGTATCATATATCATGTATGTGTCAGATACATATGTAAAGCAGAGAAGTATCATAAACTTTGATATCATGTATATTGTAACATATCATTGCTTTATTGTTTTAACACATATATAATTTACTGTATAGAACTACCTGATGGCCTACAAATGTCTCATTTTCTACTAATATAACAATTTTCTTAAATTATTTCCAGGTTTTAAGGTGAACACTTGAGTATCATTTTTCCCTATCATTTTCACTCCACTGCTAAGCAGTGAGTTTGGATTTGCTTTCACATATATTGGCCTCCTGGAATTCTTCTTTTGCAAATTTACATTTCACATTCTTTCAAAATCATACAAATATTTTGAAAAGAAAATGTGAGCTGAACTACACATATACCGATAAGACCCTTGAAAATAAATATTTATTTTCTATACAGAATTAATCAAGTATAGCTTATAGATATCAAATCAACAAAATGAAATATTTTAATTTTTTTAATGTTTAACATGTATTCATTTTTGAGAAACAGAGAGAATGTGATCAGGGAAGGGGCAGAGAGAGAGAGGGAGACACAGAATTCAAAGCAGATTCTAAGCTCTGAGCTGTCATCACAGAGCCCAAAGTGGGGCTTGAACTCACAAACCGCGAGTTCATGACCAGAGCTGAAGTTGGATGGTTAACGGACTGATCCACCCAGGCGCCCCCAAAATGAAATATTTTAAATTTGAAAACTTTAATAACAAGTTTTATTATATATTTTAGTTATTTTATTTTTATTTTTTTATTACAGCTTCAATGCCAAATCACTCTTCTAGCTTTTTTGGTATTTTAGGACACTGCCTGACCTGACAGTTAAACAGAAGCATTTTTAGTAGAAAGGAGTGTTGAGATTAGATGCATATCAAAGAGTGTATACACATTCATTACAGACAGTAGAAGATGTAGAAGATAATTTGGGATGATACATAAAGGTTTTGAAATGTAGACGACATCATGTTTCAAAAAACAATAAAAGTCTTAGCTGTTAAAAATAAAATGTCAGTTGAAGAATACACAGAATAAATAGTTTTAGAGAATTTATGATCTTTTAAATCCAGATTATATTGCTCTCTCTTTTAGACTCCTGTCTATTTTCCAATTTTAGACAGTCTGTCATGTCAGAAGATGATGTATGATCTCTGTGCATATTTTCTTTTTTATTAATGAAATAATTGCTAGTTCATAGAGTTTTTCTTTTCTTAGTCCCAAAATTGAAGTTCGATGCTAAAGTTTTGTTTAAAGAACATATTTAAAAAAGTATTGTCTTTCATAGTGCTATTTCCTTTACGGATTTAATTAAGGAAAATTATATTTAAGAGATCATTCACTTATTCAAATTTACCCAAAATTTCATAATTACTCAATGTAGAGAGAAAGGATTATTTCAAATTTCATATATTCAAAAATGGTCTCCAGGGCACGTGGGTGGCTCAGTTGGTTAAGCGTTAGACTTCAGCTCAGGTCATGGTCTCACAGTTCGTGGATCTGAGCCCCGCATCAGGCTCTGGGCTGACAGCTAGCTCAGAGCCTGGAGCCTGCTTCAGATTCTGTATCTCCCTCTCTCTCTGAACCTCTCCTGCTCTCTCTCGCTCTCTTTCTCTCTCTCTCTCTCTCTCTCTCACACACACACACACACACACACAAATAAATAAAAACATTAAAAAAATTTTAAAAAGAATGATCTCATTTACTAACTCTGTATAAGCCAACTTAACTTCATCATATAGCTGGCAGATAAGATACATAATATCAGTTATTTATGAGATTCAATGTTTTCCAAGAAGTATGAACATCACATAGTTTTCTGTAAATCCACCTGAGTCACCAGAAAGTTTATCTAAGATGAAATTACAGAGATAGGTGTGCAAAGGTCTATTATTAAGTCACTAACAATAAGAGGTTTTTAAAATAAATTTACTCATGAGCCACTGAAAGTTTCAAATAGTTGTTTTTAGGAATTTCCAGATAAAAAATAAAGCCAGTCTTGTAGTATAAAGAAAGGGATAGTTAAAGATGTATTAGACTAGGGATTCAGAAGTAGATCTATAGGGAATGAATTAAAAAATGGAATTATGTTTAATTATAATAATTGACAGAATGGATTTCAAGCAAAAAATGTCCCCCCATGTCCATATTGCCAAGAAAACTCCAATCACAATGACCATCCCTCAGCAACTATAAACCATGAAGTAAACACGATAAACAAATACCAAGTTACTAGAGATAAAACAACAGTAGATAGTTGTGAATAGTAATCGAGGTGGAAGAATATAATAGCCAAATCTGAGTTTCCATTTTTCACAGGGTTTTCACCAGAAGGCCAAGTCCTACCAGTATGGCATGTGGTAATTAGAAATCTCTAGAGACCCTGCTTTTGTTCTGTGTTCAAGAGCCACAAAAAATGATCCTAGATTGCCCATGGTGGAAAGTGAGAAGGGAACCCTAGAAAGCAGAGAGCCAGAGAGGGGGATCTCAAATGTTCATGCATTATTTTGGCAAAAAAAAAAAAAATCGATGATTTATACCTGAACCACTCAAGTATGGGACAGACTCACCAAATTTGAACTGAAGCTCAAGAGACAGATTTTGTTGCTTGTGTCCAAAGAAGTCAGTTGTTTCTGTTAAACATAAAAATAATATAATAGATTCCAGCATTTCTTTTAATATTCATAATGCCCAGGACACAATGAAAATTACTTTGCACTGAAAGAAACAAGGATTTCTGTTTTCCAAAGGAAAAGAGTCATTGAGGTTGACTCTGAGATGATCCTTATGTTGAACTGGCACTTAAGAATTCTAAATTATTACAACCATGCTGAATGACATAGAGGCAAAAACATTCATAATTTATCACAAAACAGAAGTTTCATCAGAAGAAAATAGAAAATATGAAAAAGGACCAACATGGAATAATGGAACTGAGAGACAAAAGCATTTGACATTTAAAAGACCTGAATAGGGGCGCCTGGGTGGCTCAGTTGGTTACGTAGTCCACTTCGGCTCAGGTTATGATCTCAATCTCCTGAGTGTAAGCCCGCTACAGTCTCATTGCTGCCAGCTCAGCGCCTGGAGCCTGCTTCAGATTCTGTGTCTCCCTCTCTCTGCTCCTCCCCACTTATACTCACTCTCTCTCAAAAATAAATAAACATTAAAAAACTTAACATAAAAGGCACTGAATTGGCTTAATTGCAGAATAAAGATGTTTGAGCAATGAGTTGGTAAACTGGATGACACAACAGATAGGATTCAATCTAAAGAAAAAATTAACCTAGATTTTGCAATATATGTGTACAACAAATCCAAGTTTTCTTTCAGTTGGTACTATATAACGTTACAAGTAGTGTGAGTTGTTTATAATGACAAAGTAATTCTAATTCCTCCTTTCCATCCTTTATGGTAGCAGCAGGTCCCTTTGAAGCCTCTGAGCCGAGTATGACTTAAAAGAATCAAAGCCAAACTAAAGCAAGTAAGAGTTTATATGAAAGTTTAAAAAGGAAAGAAATGACACTCTCAAGATGAAAGAGCAGGCAGGCCCAGGTGGCAGCTACAGTTGGGGTTGGGGTAGTCTTTTCTTTTTGTTTGAATGTACTATGGGTTCTAGGTAGAGCGGTTCCTGACTAAGGTTGCAGCCAATCATCTAAGAAACCTCTTCTACCTGTCAGGAGGGGGAGTATTTGGTCTTAAATGGTCCTTGTTGAAACTGTCATGGCTGCCCCTCCTCACAGCCAGGGGTGGGTAGGAGTGGGGGCGGGGAACCACAGTGTAATTGTATTATAATGAAGGTATAGATTGCTATCGGCCAGCGGTCACAGGGGAGAGTGCATGCGTGTTCCTGGACATCTCTGCCTGCTTCTTGAAACATGGTTTCTGCACTTCCTCACCTGTTCCCTGCTCACAACTTGCTAACTGCCTACCCTAACATTTTTATCATTGTTGGATTCATTTTACTTATCTCTAATCATAGATAAATGAATACATTATTGCTATCATTATTCTGAACAAACTGTTATCTGATAGACCAAGTAAGAGCAGGAAAAAATATGTTTTTGTCTTATTTTCACTTACTCCTTAGCTGTTCTTCCTTTCTTAAAGTAGACCTTAGTTTCTCAAGTGGCATTTTCCTTCTCCCTAAAGAATATTTTTTAATATTTCTTGTTAGAAATATTTAATTTTTCTACTGGCAACATATTTTCTCAAATTGTCCTCTTTGAGAAAGTAATGATCTTTCACCTTTGAAGGATAATTTCTCATGAAGAGAAGTTCTAAGTTGCTGGGGTTTTTTTCTGTCCACAGTTTAATTTACTCCACTCTCTTCTTGTTTGCACACTTTCATGCTTTCTGAGATGTCAGATGTAATGCTTCCTTTTTTTCCTCTGTAGGTAAACTGTTTTTTTTTCCCTTCTGACTTCTTCCATCTTTTTTCCCTGAAAAAAATGAAAAAATAAAAGAAAGCATCTTTTCTTTATTTTCGCTTTTTTTTTTTTTTTTGAAAATGATATGTCCAGGTGCAGGGTTTTTTTTTATTTTGTTTTTGCATTTGTCCCACTTGCAAATCCTGACCTTCCAGGATCTGTGGTTTGGTCCTTGGATATCCTATTCTATTTTTTTCAGTGTTTGTTCTCTTTGCTTTTCGGTTTTGTAGTTTTCTATGAATATACCTTCAAGCTCAGAAGTTCTTTCTTCAACTGTATCTGATCTACCAATAGTGCCATCAAAGGCATTATTCATTTTGGTTAGAGTGGGTTGTTTTGTTTTGCTTTGTTTTTTATCTCTAGTATTTTAAAAATTATTTTAGGACTTCCATCTCTTTGCTTACATTGCCCATCTGCATTGCATGCTGCTTTTTCAATTAAAGTCCTTAGCCTGTTAAGCATAGTTGTTTTAAATTCCTGGTTTGATAAGTCCAACATCCTGGCCATACCTGGTTCTGATGCTTGCTGTATTTCTTCATATTGTGTTTTTTGCCTTTTGGTATGCATTTTATTCTTATTTTCTTGATTGGCAGACCTGATGTACTGAGCATAGGAATTGCTATAAATAGGTCTTTAGTAATGTCGTGGTGAGATGTGGAGAGGGGAGGTGTTTTGTAAACCTATGATTAGTTCTCAGTCTTTTTAATGAGTGTCTATAAACTTCACAAATGTTTTTCTGTTTGTTTGTTTTTTAACCCCTCCTCCCACTTAGGTGGGGCAGGATGGCCAGAGTGAGATGGAGTTGGATATTTCCCTTCCCCAGGTTGCTTTGGCTCTGATACTCCAGCAAGTTAGACCTTGTTAGCTAGTTTATCCTGAAGGCAGGCCTTGTTAAGAACAGAGTACTTGGGTACAAGGTAGTTCCTTTCCCCTTTCGCTGCCTGACACATGAAGGGATCTCTTTCTTACATTTACTGTGAGAATCTGAGGGCCTCAGGATGTAAAACTCATTAAAAGTGTGGGGGATTCCCCTATGACTGTGGCTCCCTGGATTTTTTAACTCTCGGATTTGTTCACACTGAGCCTCCAGCAATTTTCAATTACAATGATTCAGGTTTTCCAACCCCAGCACTCTTTCCCATGGAGGTTCTACACATGGACCTCTGCTGAAGTAAGCAGACTCCCTGTGTTTGTCTGTCTTTCTTCCTAATCTAGGGGAAAGGGTTTGCTTTGAGTCTTCACCTCTGTAATCCAAGTAGAGTTTTTGATTTTTCAGTCTGCTTAGCTTTTTATATTTTGTGAGGATGAACTGGCGACTTCCACCCTCCTTACTTACATGCAGAGTCAGAAATGGCCCAGCTAATTTTTCAAAGCTTTTATATGTTTTCTGCTACACTTATTTCTCTGGCACAATGAATAACATCTTAAATGCATATGTTCAACCAAGCTTGTATTAAATTGTATTGTGCTTATTATGTATTTTATTTGTTGTTTATATTTATTCACCAAAATGTATCTTTAGCCAGTCTAAACTGGCTTTCTATGAAATTTGAGCATATGCTTCTAAAGGATATTTACAAAGCAGAAAATTGTACTTTGGCAGTAGTTCAAATCATACCTAGCTCTGAGGTAACTGTCACAGCCTGAAAATTCCACTTTATGAATCTGTATATAGGGGAAAAAAAGGAAATGGACTACTATTAATGTTGATGGGGTGTTCAATTCATATATTCATGTAGAGTCCAAATTCATGTAGAGTCCAAACAATATCTTATTCATGAGATTATAATATCTTTCATATCGAATGTATTTATCTTTCATATAAAATGTATTTAAGCATAGGAGTCTCACCCAAAGACAGTCATAAAAATGTCTTACCACTTCTGGTGACAAATTTCATAGCACAGGATCCTTAGAACCAAAAGACCCTCAGTCAGTATAAGTGATAGACTTAAAAGATTCAAATTAACTGAGATTAATCCTAAAATGGATGCCAAGTGTAAATTTAACATCAAAGAATCCCATGTGACAAAAGATCATGCTAAGAAATAACAGATAAGGAATAACTTTATTTTTTAAAAATATTTTTATTTATTTTTGAGAAAGAGAGATAGAGCACTAGCAAACGAGGGGCAGAGAGAGAAGGAGACACAGAATCTGAAGGAGGCTCTGAGCTGTGAACTGTCTGCACAGAGCCTGATACAGAGCTAGAACCCGAGAACCTCAAGATCATGACCTGAGCCAAAGTTGGATGCTCAATCGACTGAGCCACCCAAATGCCCCTGGAATAACTTTTCTTTAAAGGACAAGTTAAAATAATTAACTCAAGGCCATTTGTTGAGTAACTTACATAACTAAAATGAATTCCAAACCTTATTACTGGTTCTCCACTTTAAGCACTAAGCTAGAATCATAAAAAAAAAAAAAATCTAATCTGTATTTTTGGAGTCTAGATTATCTCTGCTACTTGCTAATCCTCAACAGTAAAAATAGATGGTTTTCCTTTTTTTACTGCTAATATATTTTGAGTCAATTCGATGTTCTCTTTTCCAATTTTTTTGTTCTAAATTTGTTACTCTAAAATTTCCTGAATGATGGAAAACAACTTTTACTAATCTGTTGGAATATTTTTGCTTCATTACTTCCTGGAGTTTTCTGAACATCATTTAAGAAAGTATTTACATTCATTTTAAACACAATATCCAACTAACAGTCTAAGAGTCTTGATGGTATTTCTTAGACATAATCAGTCAAGTTGAAATGATGCAGATTAATTCACTAAAATGACAGGGACTGTGATTTACTAGATTTTGTAGATTAGTAAGCAAGCAAATCCATGCACAATAAAAAATTAAGGGTAGTACAGCATAAATTGATTTTTTTCATTTATCTTGACAACTATAGTTTAAATTATTTATGACATGCTTCACAGTATGCTAATGAATAGCCTCTAGTATCCTACAAAATAGAATTTTGAAGTTTAGACAACTAACTAAAATCCTGTGCTAATAAATCTGTCTGAGAGTACATTGAGATGCTAGGACTTTGTGAGAAATTAGGTTTTTTTTTTAAGAAAAAAAGTAAAGAAAAGAAAGAAAAAGAGCAGAAAACTGCTATATAGGTTGGCTTCCTTAAATAGAATTTATTTTAAAGTGTGATGTGTCCCTCTGGCATATCTGATTTCTTTAACATTTCTGTGTCCCAGAAAAGTCTAGTAAGTTCTCTGAACTGCTATTTAATTTTCTTTACTATATTCTTCTGACAACTTTGCATGATAGATATATAACTTTAGTGTCAGAGTTATCAGAGGTCTTGCAAATCAAAATTAGAGAATTGATATTATCTCTTTAAAATTCATTTTGTAAAAAGAGATATTTAGAAATGAATTGTTATTTAGAATCACAGTCTTATATGATTTCCACATTATTTCAAGCCAGTAGTTAGGGTCATACTAGTGGTATGACCCTTCATTTACTGATTTTGCAAGAAATCTGAGATGTCAAAATGTATTCTCAGTTTTTAGTTGTAAACACATATATACTTCAAAACATACAGAATGCAAGGCTTTGATGTCTCACTGAAGTGAAAATTTAATGAAGTAATAAACAATCTGACCAATTTTTGAATTAGAGGTGAAAGACATACAAACTATTAATTATTTACTTCATTTTTTCTTTGTTTATACCTATTAAAAGATTGATTTTTGGCACTTACTCAGTTTTGTACACCGAGAATGATAGGATTTATTAATATTTAAGGCAGTATTTTAGATGTAATGACACACTTATATTTTATTTGGCATTAAAAAACTTCTTACCCAAAGTCATTTTTCTCTTTCCTCAACACCCAAACATGTACAAACACACTCATTCTAAAACACACACACACACATACACAAACACACAAATAGAAAAAAAATATATACGAGTCTTGTAGGCCTGCCATAACAATGAACCATAGACTAGGTGGCTTAAATAACAAGAATTAATTTCTCTCGATTCTTGAGGCAAGAAGTCCAAGGTCAGGATGTTAGCAGGTTTGGTTTCTTTGTCTTGTAGCTGGCCACCTTCTCTCTGTGTCCTCACATGGTCTGTGCTCTGTACACAAGTTTCAGATATTTTCCATATTTCCTCTCCTTAAAAGGACATAAGTCATGTTGGATTAGAGTCCACTTTAAAGACCTCATTTTACCTTAATCATTCCTTTCAAGACCTTAGCTTGAGTTGAAATGCCATTTCTTCTTTTCTACTGTAGGCTCAAGTGTCTGCTCAAGTTCATTAAACCCCAGACATTGGTTCTGGTCCTGGTCTTGGACCAATACTACCTTTGGATGCAAAGCAGCCGTTGTGAAGAACACTGATGATGGTAACGCAGACATCCATACAGCCATTCTCTCTCTGGTGGATGAAATGGACTGATATCCCCATGAAGTGACAGCTGCCATGGGCAAGAAGAAGGTTGCCATGAGGTCAAAGATCAATGTTTTGTTAAAGTTTATAACCACAATCACTTCACACCCACAAGGTACTATGTGGATATCCTCTTTGACAAAACTGCTGTCAACAAGATATCTTCAGAGATCCAACTCTTAAATGCAAGGCCCAGTAAGGGGCCAGGATCAAGTTGGAGGAGAGATACAAGAACATCTTCCAGAAGATGTGGATTTTGATCTGTTCTGTTTCAGCCATTAAAATTACCGAAACAAACACAACAACAACAACAACAACAAAAGCCAACAAAAACAAAAAAACACCTTATCTCCAAGTATGGTTACATTTTGAGGTATTGGGGGCTAGGATTTCAATATGTAAACTTTGGGAGGAGATAATTCAACCTATAACAGTATATGTGGATAATCTTAGATAATCTTGTGTAAGAATCTTCAAAGTAATGTATATCAAAAAAATGCATTTTTCCTCCTCCATTTTAGGAATTAAGTTTTATTGAATGTCCAAGCTCACAGAAGTCAATTACTCCCTCATGTCTTTTGATACTTAGCAACATAGACACATTTAAGTTCTTTCTTTCCTCTCTCCCTCCCCATCTTCCTTCTATATTCCCTCCCTCCCCTCTTTCTCTCTTTCTTTCCTTCCTTCCTTTCTCTCTCTCTCTCTCTCTTTCTTTCTTTCTTTCTTTCTTTCTTTCTTTCTTTCTTTCTTTCTTTCTTTCTTTCTTTCTGTCTCTCTTTCTGTCTCTCTCTCTCTCTCTCCCTCTCTTTCCAAGTGAGGGCTTCCTGAACAACTTCAGTGAACCAAGTCTGTGACAGATGCTAAGAATAAAAATGTGAATTGATGAAATACATCCACAGTCTTCATGGAACTTAGACCCTAAAAGTTGTGATAGATATTGTGTGACTAAACAAATAAACAATATTATTAAAACACCAGCAAATGCTAATAAGGAAAGTGCAGGTACTAGTAAAGTGCCAAAGTGGAAGTTCTCACTTAGGTTAGGTCCCAGAACAAGTATACTTAGAGAAGTACCACTATAATTATGATCTGGAGGATAAATATGAGGAAATATCATTTCTAAAGTTTCTGAGATAAAGTGTTTAGAGAATGAATAAAGAATACCTGGAGTTGGGGCACCTGGGTGGCTCAGTCAATTAAGTGTCTGCCTTTAGCTCAAGTCATGACCTCCAGTTCATGAGTTCAAGACCCACATTGGGCTCTGTGCTGATAGCTCAGAGACTGGAGCCTGTTTTGGATTCTGTTTCCCTTTCTCTCTGCCCCTTCCCCACTCGTGCTCTGTCTCCCTGTTTCTCTCAAAAATAAATAAACATTAAAATTAAAAAAAATAGCTGGAGTTAAGAATGGTAGATACAGGTCAACAAATCCATGTTTGAATAAACAACCTAAAATGTAAATAGGAAGCATACCTTCTAGCATTCTCTACCTTGTAAAATAAGATATTTTATCAAGATCATTACTGCAATCAAAGGGATTTTATAGCATTGCATTTCTACATTTATGATTTTTTAATGTTTACTTTTGAGAGAGAGAGAGACAGAGACAGAGACAGACAGAGAGAGAGAGAGAGAGAGAGAGCAATGGGGGAGGGGCAGAGAAAGAGGGAGACACAGAATCCAAAGCAGTCTCCAGGTTTTGCCTATCAGTACAGAGACCAACCCAGGGCTCAAACTCATGAGCTGTGAGATCATGACCTGAGCTGAAGTCAGATGCTTAACAAACTGAGCCATTCAGGTGCCTCTCCATGTCTATGATTTTAACTGGACATCCAGTTGAAAATTTTATCAAAATAATAGGAAGCAAAGGTTTCTGAACATAAAGTGCTATATATAAAGCATAATACAACTGTGAAGCTAATATTTAAATGAAGCATAATAAGAAAATAACACATGATTAAATTTAGTCATTATTCAGATGATACTTACGGAATTACATATACATATTCTCTAACTTCTTAGTGTACTAAAATTTATAATATTAAAATCTATTCTCTTTAATACCTATTTAGAACTAAAAATAGATATTACTGAGTTTCATTTTAAGGTTAAAGGAAATGCTGTATGTGCAATCTCAACAACTTTAAAATTTCATTGAAAACCTATCTGAAAATTATACATGCTACTTGTCATTGTTTATTCAGGAATCTCTTTCTAGCTATTGTGAAGGATTTGTCCAGGATTAAAACTGAGTAAAGGGGTGCCTGGGTGGCTCAGTAGGTTAGGCGTCTGACTTTGGCTCAGGTAATGATCTCATGGTTCGTGGGTTGGAGCTCCGCATCAGGCTCTGTGCTGAAGCTCAGAGCCTGAAGCCTGCTTCATATTCTGTGTCTCATTCTCTCTCTGCCCCTCCCGCACTTGTGCTCTGCTTCTCTCTGTCACTCAAAAATAAATAAATGTAAAAATAAATAAATAAATAAATAAATAAATAAATAATAAAACTGAGTAAAGATAAATAAACATTGCTTTGTAAATGCATTACAACCTAAATTAAAAATGGAATACAATGGGGTGTGCATTATTAAAATGGTTTCTTTTAGTATAAAACCTGAGAAGGAAGGCAATAAAGTAGCTCACCTGCATTCCATTTATCTGCAATTCTGTGACCACGCACTTACAGAGGAAAGAAAAGACAAATGGCCCCATCTAATATCTTCATAAGCATGAGAACTGGACCTCAAAGAGAATAGTATTTGCTAAAGGAGAGTTTTTATCTTGGAAATGCTCTTAACAGTATGTTACTGTTTTATGATCGTTTTGTGTGAACACTACTGCAGTCTATGGATTTATGCCTATCTCCATATAAATGTCAGGTGAGTAGTCAAGTCTCTGTTATAAAAAAAAAATGGAGATGTTTCATAGCATGAATGCTCCCCGCTGTCTGAGGTGATGTAGGACCTCATTTAGGACCTGATTAACTTACTGTTCTGTACCAGGGAACAATAAGTGAAGTGTAGAACAGAATGGGCCCAGAATTTGCCATCTAAGATAAGCCAGACATCTCCGCTATGCCTACGCTTACTTACTCTTTAAAAGTTTGAAATTATTAGTAAAATGTAACTTGGGTAAGATTCCTGATTCCTGTGGGTTGGATCTGGCAAACCAGTCTTTTAGCTGGTTTTAGCTCAACACACACACACACACACAATTGCAACTTCATAGCCATTTGGTCTAAACGGATATGAAATCTTGAATTTGCCTTTGGATTTGTTTTGTATTTAATAACAAATCTGATTGATGTTTGATTTACATATATAAGATGAGATATTAAATGCACAGTTTGAAAATTTTTGATGTGTGTAGAAATTTAGAACAAAATATAAAAAGTTCTGTTACTGCAGAAAGTTCCCTTCTTCCTTTTTCCTGTCAAACATGATCCTTTCCTCAATCAATGGCACTCTTCTTACGTTAATCACCATGTATTGGTGTTGCCTCTTCTTATATAAAGCAATGCTCCATTTTGTTCTGAAAGATAAATTACCAGAGGCTTATTGTGATCTTGTGGAGCCCTGGTTTTGGTTCGACAAGAGAAAATTTGTAAATATCTGTCCTTTGTCCTACAGAAAAACCTTTAGTCCAGAGCTTACTCTTAAGATAGGCCATTTTGCTTATCTGAAACACCAGATTTTTTTTAACAGACTACTCTCTTTTGATGAAATTTTAACTTCAAAGGTTTTTTCTTTGTTTTATTTTTTCTCTCCCCCCCCCGGCAGAGGTTGTAACTAAACAAAAAACAAACTTCTAAGCTGCTATTTTTATCTGGAATCCTTGGATTTTTGTCATCTGATGGACTGTTAAAGAGTACAATATGGATCTTAAGAAAACTTTCATGTAGATTTTTGGAATCCACTCTTGGTGGCTCCCTTATTTATAGAACTTTCCATCAATTCCTACTACCTCTGATAGGTTCAAAAACTTTGACTCTTATTCCTGCATCTCAGTAAGATAGTCTGTTTCTATTTTCCTTTTTCCTCTTCTATTTGGCCCTACCTGGGAAGTATTCTTAAGAAAAGATAGCCAAAAGTAACACATCTCTAGTTTGTTTATCTTTATTCAAGGATACGTAGTTTCTACCTATGTTGAGTAGTTCTTAAATGTTGAGTAGTTGTGTTTTGTATTTTACCTACAGTTTATACTTGTTAGCTCAAGTTATAGCCAATACAATTTACTCTGCTATAACCAGAACCAGAATTCCAAATTATGTTTCTTAGAGTTCAAATAAAATGTTTATATCGTGAAAAACACAACATCATGGTTTAAGAAGCTTACCTGAGAATAGTTTATATATAAAATTTACACCATGTGACTACTCATTTTTGCACATGATGCATTGTATTGTGTATTGTTTATAACTATTTTTAGGTTATTTCCATTAAAATATACAGATCTTCCTTGACTTACAATGAGATCACAACCCAATAAACCCATTGCAAATTGAAAATATCAGAAGTCAAAAGCATTAATACACCCAACCTACTGACTGTCACAGTTTAGCCTGGCCTACCTTAAATGTGTTGAGAAAGGGGCACCTGGGTGGCTCAGTCTGTTAAGCTTCCAACTTTGGTTCAGGTCATGATCTCATGGTTTGTGGGTTTGAGCCCCACGTGGGCTCTGTGCTGACAGCTAGTTCAGAGCCTGGAGCCTGTTTCAGATTCTGTGTCTCCCTCTCTCTCTGATCCTTCCCTGCTCACGCTGTCTCTATCTCTCTCTCAGAAATAAATAAAAAAGTATTTAAAAAATTTAAGAAATGTACCGAGAACACTCACTTTATTTTTTTATTAAAAATTTTTAACGATTATTTATTTTTGAGAGACAGAGACAGAACATGAACTGGGGAGGGTCAGAGAGAGAGGGAGACACAGAATCTGAAGCAGGCTTCAGGCTCTGAGCTGTCAGCACAGAGCCTGACATGGTGCTTGAACCCACAGACTGCGAGATGATGACCTGAGCTGAAGTCAGATGCTCAAAGGACTGAGCTAGCCAGGTACCTCATTCACTTTTATTTATTAACATATGGCCCAGAAATCATGGTCATTTTGGAGCACGGTAGTTAGAAAATGAATAGGAAATGTCATAACAAAAGATACAGATATTTATGCTAAATTTTATAACAGATAAACTGTAGAATAGGCCAGATGTAAAAAAACAATTAAAAACCTGAATTTTATTAAGGTTCTAAAATTAATACAGAAATTTTGAAAAATAAAAAAAATACTGACTTTATATTATGTAAAACTGATTTCAATGTTTTAGGATATGGTTTGCATGAGGTCACTAAGAGAAACATTTCTAGGATGAAGTTATGTGTTTTTGTTGTTGTTGTTGATTTCAGCAGAATTGAGTAGTCAGATTGTTTTTTTTCAAAGTTGTTTTACTTTTAAAATGGGAAAACAGAAGAAAATATAATATAGGAGAAAGTGGGAGTGAAAATAAAATACAAGAAAAAGTATAAGGAATTACAGTTTTAAAAGAAAGACATATAGATTAAAAATAACAAAGCAGGAGCACCTGAGTGGCTCAGTCTGTTAAGTGTTCGACTTCAGCTCATGTAACGTACTCACAGTTCATGAGTTTGAGCTCTGCATTGGGCTCTGTTGACAGGATTTGGATGCTCTGCCTTCACTCTCTCTGCCCCTCCTTTGTTCTCTCTCAAAATTAAATAAATAAACTTAAAAAAATGTATCTTAAAACAGTAACAAGGCAAAATGGAATCAAAACAAGACTTCTATATTGTTGTGAGAACTAGTCTCATTTTTGTGCTGGATACAATTGTGTGTTTTGCTTGGTACAATGATTTGTATATGCATATATATATGTATATATATTTTTTTAATTGAGAGAGGGTGCAGGTAAGCTAGGGCAGAGAGAGAGAATCCCATGAGGTTCAGAGAGAGAGAGAAGTGGGGCTCACCTGAAGCAAGGCTCAAGCTTGCGAACCGTGAGATCATGACCTGAGATCACTTCCGTCAGATGCCTGACTGACTGAGCCACCCACGTGCCTCTGTATGTGCCAATATTAGTGATAAATGTTTTAAGTAAAATTAATGAGCAATATAGCTAACTTCCTTTATTCATTCTTACTATATACTGCATAGGGTGGTGTACTGGAACTAGCTCCTACTAATTTGCAAAAACCGATTATGGAAAGTTCATAAATCATGTAAGTCTGTTGACATCACATTGTTAACTTGACATCAGTAATTGTGATTGGTTTGATAAAGGGCAAATGTTATAAATTGTTTTGGTTCCTTCTCTGAGAGCTTTTTGTTGTTTACTGTTATTTACTAGCTCACTGCTGATTATATGTAGTTTAAAATATTCTTCCTCACATACATACACAGACCTAAAATCTACATTTGCATATATGCATGTAGATATGCATGTGCATATGCATATATATACACACATAAATTATATATATATATTTCAAAGAAAATTTCCATAAGAATAGGGATATTAGTATCAGTTTCCATATATATATGTAACTGATATATATATTATGAGTTGAAATATATATTTGGCTATAGTCAATTTCTGACAACTGTACAATTATTTGCTTTCAACCTGCATACATATTTTACTCTATAAAATACATAGATAGTATAAAAATTCATGGATTGCTTTTCACTAAAGGTATTTGGTTTTTATATTCTTATTTTCAATGTTAAAGGCATAATTTATTCATGTTTTCTTTTATAAAATGAGCAGTTACACTTTTTGCTATTTTTGTACAAATAGTCACTGAGATTTATGCAAAAATAAAGTCTTGTAAAAGAGTAAACTACCAATTGGTTACTTAAGAATTTGTCTTAATTATATAAAAACAATATTTTCTAAAAATAATATATTTGGTGTCCTTAATTCTGAGAAATAGTAGCTAATACTATATATATTTTGAAATGTGTATACATAAAATAGCTTGAACTTTTAAGACCAAGTGGCTGAATATGTAAAACTTTCAGTCAATAATTTTGACTGAAATAATTAACAAATTACTATTGGTTAATATTTGAATATTGAATATTGGTTAATATTTGAAAACACTAATTTATCACAAAACCTCTTTATCAGCCATCAGAAACTAATTTTTCAAAAAGGCTTATTTTTCTACTTAAATTGTAAATGAAACTTAAGTGTCTTTTGGGGTCAGCAATAGGTATTGTGTTTTCATTTTGTTCTTCTAGTTAGAAGTTGCATACAAAGATAAACTCAAAGATATTTTGATTATTCTTGATCTCTTGCACTTAATAAATTAAAGCAACAATGAATATATGTTATATTTTTTAAATGTTGTGCTTTTGCACTGACAAATTATTTTAGGCAAAAATAAAATATTTATGTATTTTCCAATGTTTAAAAATAAAAGTCCATGTAGATGGGCTTTTTTATAGCATGGTGAAAGGAGAAGGAAAAAATTCTTGCCTGATAGACCATCTGCTGATAAATTTTACTTCTGTGTGTTTGTGTTTGTATTTTAATTTCCTTTATAAAGAAAAGTGGAATAAATATGTCTACCTTCTTGTTCATGAGTCCATCTTTGATATGTAAAACTGTATGGAACCATATAAGTTTGGCAGAATTTCTGATCCTGGGAAAAGCACATTTCATTTCTCAAACTCTTATCAATTTATAGATGTGAGTTCAATGCCTCTAATATGTTTACCAAATGGTCCCAAATTCACAGGTGTTCAGTTTCATCTTTAAAATATTTCTCCCTTGCAATTCATTCCAATTTTCATTGCCCCTAATGGTCTCAATTTCACAGATTTTAGAAATCCACTTTAAAATTCCAGCTTTTAAATGATGTGCTTGTCAGCATTTAATAGCTAAGTCCATCACTTCCATGACTTTTTAATTGATGTTTTTAGCAGGTAAGGACTCATTTTGCCCAGTTGATTTCCTGTTTAACACAACTATTAATTTCCACTGGATTCCAAAAGAGCAATAAATGTTACTCACAAGTGTCATAAGGAATTTTATTTTTCTGGAAAAAGAGTGAAAATGGTTTTTACAGGCTGAATTTTTCATTCAGAATGTTTCACTACACATTGTGCTGTAGTCACGTTTTCCCTTAGAGGATGGAGTCTGATTAGGAAAATGAAACAAACAAAAAAAACCCTTCAATATTTATAATCTCTATATAACAAATAGGGTGTTACCTAGAAGGGATCTCTTTTTACTTAAACATAAAACAAACTACTGTTACAAGTTTTACATAAAGTTCCATTTCCATAAGAATTCCTTTGGTTTCTGAAGTTGATGAAATTCACCTCTGATCTATATTGCTTTGCCTTCATGAACATCAAAGTGATAGTAATAGTGCAGCACAGGCAGGGCAAAGAACAAAAATCAGAAGAATCAGCTGTATTTGGGGACTGTTCAAATCTAAAAAACAAACCGCATAATGCTACTATATGAGTAGAGGTTATTAAATAGAATTTAGTAAATTCATTAAATGCAGACATACATATGTTTAGGAAAGCATGGCATAGACACTAAAACCTTTCCATTTCACACAAAAATTTTCATTATTAGCAATCTTAGATTCTACTGATTAAACAAGCTTGTTGGATGAATATAGATGGATAATCATAAAATGGCACTGGTTTAATTATTTTAAAAATTACTAAAATGAATGTCTCATGGATAAACTTATGCTTGAAAGAATTTTATTAATATTGTATTTCTTATTTCAGAATAGACAAAACCACAATTATATTAGTATCAACACACTTTTGTTCATGGAAAGATTTAATGAATATTCTTAACTGTTATAAGTTATTTCTGAAAATCATTGTTTTCTGAATATAGTAAATTTGTTTTCTTGAAAGTTGTGCATGTGACAATGGTGTTTGGAATGACTATATAGAGAAAGAATGGTCATTTGGCAAAGTATCCCTACAGAGGAGATATGCCAGCATTTACAGCTGAATCCAAATGTTCAACAGATGGCAGGCTGAATAAGGTGCAGCTGGAGCTAAAGTATATTTTTTAGAGGAAAAAAGTATATGTTGAAGAGAAGGTGATAATGCAAAAGAGGAATATTAACAAGATATGTTGAAACAATAGTGAAATAAGGTCAGTTTAAGTCATATTATTAATGTTTCATGCCGAGAAAAAATAATGGGACCCTGCTGAACTAATTTCAGCTTTAATTTATGACATGACCTTTGGGCCAAAGTATGACATTATAATAAAGATATGTCTTTACTCTAAGCTAGATTTAGTTCTGTAGTAACAGTAATTTGTTTCATCATAAATCTGTATGAATATTTTACTTTAATGCATGCATTCTTATAAACCCAGGCCATCAAGACATACATTTCCATTCACTTATTCTGTGATCCTGCTTCATGCAAAATTAAATTCCTATTTTTTTTGAAAACTGATTCGCTACACACTTTAAATACTTCAGCAACTTGCAAATATTATCAGAGCTTATGTAAATTATTTGCTGAAGATTAATACTCTGCTCCCATGTTTGTGTTATGACTTCCATTCCTTAGATGGGATTTCTTGAGAATGAGTTTATGTTCCCATTCTTTCAGTGTTCATATACCAACCTTTTTTGTTGCTGACATTTTCCAGTTAATAAATTTGTCTCTGCTTTTCCAAAGGAGTAAGGCAACATCTTTAACATAACCATTACTGTGGCAAGTCATACGTGAAGCCCAATTATGATGGCCAACATGCTTATGAGTGAAATGTGAACTAGTCTCTGAATATTACCAATCAGTTAGGATTTCATTTCCCTACATTTATTCTGACTTGCCCATAAATATGTACATACTAACACTAATTTTTGTAATTATGCTCTCAAGTTTAGCAAAGACGTAATTTAATGATTTATAGTTAATGGAGCATACTAAAAGAACAACAAGAAAATGGATTTATTCATTTTTAGGACTAATTTTGCTCTAGTTTCACAGGTACACGTGTCATGAAATTAAACATCTATGCAGTTGCAATGACCAAAGCAAAAATTTTAATAGTTGTGAGTTAAGTGTCAGTTAAACAAATTGTCAAAGTTAGTCTTCCTATTATATTCAGCATTGTGCAAACAATTAATGGTGTTGTTTTCAGTTGATATAGTGGTTTAGAGCTCAGTTTCTGAAGGAGGAAAAGTTCTCAGATTGACCCTATGCTCACCGCATAGACTTTTGGAAATTCATTCAACTTCCCTGTACCTCAGTTTCTTTCTGTGTGACATACCATCACTTCTATTGTACTCTGTTGACCCTCAGACACACCCTGGCACAAGGTGAGGGGGGCCAGATGACACAAGCATGTGGAAATCAAGAAGCAGGGCTTACTGTGAGACATTTTAGACGTGGCTATGACATTCTCTTTCTGAAAAGAACTCAGTTTGGGGCCTTTGTTATCAAGTTAGTATGTTCTCAGAATTTCTCCTTACTTCCCTGATGATTCTTATATAATTTATCTTATACTATTATTACTATTCTGTAGTGTATCCTCTAGTATAATAACTCATTAAACATATGATAGTGTTAGCTTTTAATAACATGAAATATTTTTTAAAAAATTTTTACATAATTTTTTGAGGGAATGAAAGAGCAAACCGGGGAGAGGCACAGAGAGACAAAGAGAGAGAATCCCAAGGAGGCTCCTTGCTGTTCGTGCCGAGCCCAATATGGGGCTCAAACTCATGAACGGTGAGATCACGACCTGAGCCAAAACCAAGAGTCAGACGTTTAACCTACTGAGCCATCCAGGCACGTCAATAACGTGAAATATTTTATATTTAGCATTCCTTACTACAAAAAGTAAAATGCCTAGTTCAGCCTCCACAATGTAGCCTTTTATGGTTATTTGTTGTTTTCCATTTTTAAGCCCTACTTTACTGCTAACATAATTCAATACACTTTGATACCTTGTTATATCGTATTTTGAATCTCTCTCTTTTTTGCTTTCTTAGAAGCAGTCAAGGAAGTTACACTAAGGGACATTACAAAGATATGGTTCTGATTGACTTATCAGCTTTTCTGCATCAAGGCGGTCACTTTTCTCCATTTATTTGACAAGAACTAGGGTACCAAGAAAGGAATAAAATTGTTTCAACTGAATTCTGAAATTGCCTCTCAGTTTCATCTATGTTTTAAATCTGAGGGAGGCAAATCTCTTCTGTAAAAGTCCGGATAGTAAATATTTAGGACATTACGGGACATGTCATCTGTCATAACCACTCAACCCTGAAGCAAAAAAATAGCCATAGGTAATATATAAAATCATGAGTAGCTTTGTTCCAATGTAACTTAATTAAAAAAAAAAAGGCAGTGGGGTAGTATTTGGTCAGTGGTCCATCATTTGTCCACTCTTGCTTTAGACACTAAAATTCTCATTCATAATTTATTAGATGATTGACCACAATTCTTGTTGTAAAATGTGTTCTAATGTTTTCTTTGTTTGGCTTCTATGAATATAGCAAAGTAATACTAGGGAGAGCAAAATCACTCGTCCATTTATTTATTTCTTCAAATTTTTATGGAGAACCTACAGTGAACTAGGCATTCCTTTCCATATTAGGGCAAGGAATAACTCTTGAATTTGGCTCCAGTTATGGGTCTTGCAGTTTCTGGGATCAAGCTCAGGGTTGGGCTCTGTGCTAACAGCACTGACACCGTGGAGCCTCCTTGGGGTCCTCTCTCTACCTCTCTGTCATGCACTCTTTCTCAAAATAAATAAATAAACATTAAAAAAAAAGAAAATATTATCTGCTTTCAAGTAGCATACATTCTAATTTGCTCATTCCAAAGGTCTTCTGGTAGAATATAAAGAGGGCCAGCATCATGGATATCAGTCAATAGCTAGAGATAAAAATAATTGTTTACTTTAATTATATTTAAAAATTTTTAATCTTTATTATTTATTTTTGAGAGACAGAGAGAGAGAGAGAGACAGCATAAGTATGGGAGGGGCAGAGAAAAAGAGAGACAAAGAATCTGAAGCAGGCTGCAGGCTCTAGGCTCTGAGCTATCAGCACAGAGCCCAACATGGTCTTGGGCCCACGAAGCAGGAGGTCATGACATGAGCCGAAGTCAGACGCTCAACTGACTGAGCCTCCAAGGCACCCCTAATTATACTTTAATTTAGCAGAAAGCAGTATAGTTTGGTTGTTTGGTTGCTGAAAACATATTCCTAAGTCTGACTTCCCATATTAAAATCTCAGACATTTGCTTATTTTTTTTAATTTCTAAAGTCAGAGATTAATAGTACCTACCATATAGTGTTGATTTATGGATTAAATACAATAATACATATAAATTATTTATCTCAGTTTTTGACACTTTGCAAGCACTGAATAACATAGCTATGATAGTCTTAGAAATCTATGATCATTCAGTGCTCTATTATTTCCCAAGAATGGAATATATCTGGTCAAAAAATATTTTATTATGTAAATTAAAACTAACTTTTATTTTTAATAACTACACCTTGATATTGTTATTGAAATCTGAATAGAAACAGCTACACTTATTTTGAATCAGACATCAAAAGAATTAACAGTAAGATATAGTTCATTTATAGTTTAAAAAATACAACAGCAATAAATTTATATGGATAATTTGGGTATCTTTTACTAAGTCTCACTAAACTTCAAGTACAGACTATGTTATTTTACATATTAAATATATAAAAATAATCCCATAAAATAATATTGCACAGGGCTTATAACTAGATTAAAATTTATGAAACTTTATATAGTTTAAATAAAAAGAATCACTGATCAGCCACCTTTAAAATATGCCCATATCAGAATCCCACATATACATGCATGTACACAAACACATGAAAAACACCTAGCAGATGGACAATATAAGCTTTCTTTCTTCAAAAATAGAAAACAGTGATGCTATTTTAAGAGACCAATGATTTGAGGAGAGGAAGCCATTTTGAATTCTGTAAAATATGTTTTTCTAATGTTAACCTTAAAACACTAAAAATGTCTTTTTGACCTGAATAGTTGTGCCATAGTTTCTTTTTTATACTTTATCATGATATCCTACATTGCATTTACATGAAGTTTTAAAACTCAAAAATATTTTAATTTAACTAAGTGAATCAGCCAGATAGAGGTAAGGACCAACTGTCAGTACAGTAAAACCTTGGATTGCGAGTAACTTGTGCTGTGAGTGTTCTGCAAGACAAGCAAACATTTCTAAAAAATTTTAACTTGATAAACAAGCAATGTCTTCAATATGAGTAGTATGGGATGTCAAACATCACATGATCACAACTCAGCCAATGATCCTCTCTCTCTCATTCTCTCTCTCTCTGTCACTGTGAGACTGTAGGTGATCATTTCCCATACTCAGATGTTCAATTTAAGGCTACGGTGTTTAGCAGAAATTGTTGATTTTTCAGAATGCTGGAAGATGCCTACAACTGGTACTAGTGTATTTTTCTTTGTCACTTCACAGTACCAATGGACAGTCCATTAATTTTCCATACAAGAATAAGCTTAGGAATGCTTTGCTTCATTCTAGGTCACGCTGGCTGCAGATATAAACCCTTTCCTCTGCTGCCTTATTGCAAGTTACATTCAATACAGTATATGACAAAAGTTTAATACTGTATTGTAGTCAACATCTGTCCAAGCATATACAATGGCTGCCATGCAGAAAAATGTTGAAAAGAAAGGTGTTAAGAAGTACCCCAATATTCATAGCAGCACTTTCAACAATAGCCAAATCATGGAAAGAGCCTAAATGTCCATCAACTGATGAATGGATCAAGAACATGTGGTTTATCTCTACAATGGAATGCTACATGTCAATGAGAAAGAATGAAATCTGGCCGTTTGTAGCAATGTGGATGGAACTCGAGGGTGTTATGCTGAGCGAAATAAGTCAGGCAGAGAAGGACAGATACCATAGTTTTCACTTATAAGTGGAACAGGAGAAACTTAACAGAGGACCATGGGAGAGGAGAAGGAGAGAAAATAGCTGGGGAGAGGGAGGGAGGCAAACCATAAGAAACTCTTGAATGCCAAGAACAAACTGAGGGCTAATGGAAGTGGGGGAGAGGGGAATGGGGGTCATGGGCATGGAGGAGGGCACTTGGGATGAGCACTGGGTGTTATATGGAAACCAACTTGACAATAATCTATAAAAAAATAAAATTATTTACTGAAAAAAAAAGAAGATGACTACAGTGGAAGTTAAGAAAGAAATCATCAAGAAGTACAAACAGATTATGCAAGTAACCATACAACAGTATTTTATGAATCTACGTCCACATCCTGCCTGCAGAGGAGGAGGAGAAAAAAGCAGATCACTCCCTCACTTCAAATGAGATTAGGGAGATGTGGGAAACAAACGTGAGAAACAGTGCAAATTTTTGTAGAAAAACACCACGTGAAAAAGGCCTTAGTAGTGTGAGTGATGAATCTGTTTAATGAGAATGCAATGTCACATTTCCACAAAGTCCTCAAAAGAATGCAAAATCAAGTGTCATTAGGTGGGTTCTTTGTTAAATTTGCATGAAAAGAAAGATTCCATTAAGCCAATAGATAGCAGTGATTCCATTAGTGACAGTGAAAGTTGTCCTACACAATAACCTTCCTTCCTCTTGTCTCCCTCACCAGTCACAAGGTTTTCAAATGTAAGTTCAGGTTAATTTGTTTATTTTTTCTGTATATTTTATATTTTGTTTATTATTGTGATTATATTACTGTACCGTATATAAATATTTTGGGGTTGTGAAATGAATCATCTGACTTTCCATTATGTCTTATGAGAAAATTTGCTTTGCTATACAAGTGCTTGATTACAAGTATGTTTCTGGAATAAATTATGCTTACAAATCAAGGCTTTACTGTATTTTTGTTGCATCTGCTGGTAAAATCCAAATTGTATAATTCACAAATTTTAATTATTTGGTATTGAACATGCTTTAAACTTAAAGCCTGTAGTATATAGCTGAACAATAAGTTTGATTTTTCATTATCTTACTATTTCTTACTATAGAATTTGAACCTGTGATAGGATTAGTCTGGAGGAAGAAATACAAAGGGGGACATAAAGCTCTAGGCTGTGTTCGGAGAGTTGATTGAAGGAAGGTTAGGTGAGAACTTGATACTGGAGGATTAAGCCATTCGTACAGAAATACCTACATTTTTGACAGTTGCTTCAAATGCTTTTCTCTTAAAATCAAATGACAATAAAATGTAGATTCTCCCTAAAATATAAGATCCTGTTTTGGGTTGAATTGTGTCCTCCAAAACTTCTGTTGAGTCCTAACCCCTAGTACCTGTGAATATGACTTTATTTGGAAATTGGTTCTTTGCAAGTATAGTCAAGTTGTAACAAGATTATCCTGGATTAGAATGATCCTGGATATAGCATGACTTCATTATATGAAGAGGAGAAGAGACACAGCCAAGAAGAAAGAATGTCATGTGATGACAGAGATAGAGATTGGAGTTGTGCTTCCATAAGCCAAGTAATGCCAAGGACTGACATCAACCATCCAAAAGGCATGAAGCCTGATTCACCCTTTGAGCTCCCAGGAAAAAAAAAAAAACAGCAACTCTACCTAATACCTTGATTTAAGATTTCTGGTTCCAGAATTAAAACTAAATAAATATCTGTAGTTCTAAGCCTCCCAGTTTGTGGTAGTTTGTTACACCAGCATTAGGAAACAAATACAGATTTTGGTATCAGGAAATGGGATGCTGCTCCAACAAATACCAAAAACTATGGAAGTGACTTTGGAACTGGGTAAAGAGTAGAGCCTGGAATAATCTTAAGGAACATGATAGAATAATTCTAGATTGATCTGAAGTGATGGCTGGTAGATAGATGGATGTTAAATGCAATTATGGTGAGAGATCAGAACTAAGTGAAGAAAATGGCAAGGATTCCATCTTGTTAGAAAGTATATATGATATCATGAATAAGAATTTTGAGAGAAATAAGAATGTCAAAGCTGCTTTTGGTGAGGTCTCAAATGAAAATAAGAACATGTTACTGGAAATTGGAAGATGATTTTTGCTATAAAGTAGCATAAGACTTTGCTGAATTGTGTTCAACTGTTGGGTTAAAAGCAAAACCTGGTGCAATGTGAATGAATTGTTAGCTGAGGGTATTTCTAAGCAGAGAGTTGAAGGTGTAGCCTGGTTTTTCCTTAATGCTTATAATAATATGTGACAGAAAATAGGTAAGTTGAGGAAGGAACTGCTAAATGAAAAGGAACCAGGACTTAATGGTTTGGAAAATTCTTAGTCTATCCAAATTGGAAAAAAGAAAGAAAGGAAAGAAGGGAGGGAGGGAGGAAGGAAGGAAGGAAGAAAGGAAGGAAGAAAGGAAAGAAGGAAGGAAGGAAGAAAAGCAAGAAAAGAAAAAAGAGCTAAAGCTTGCTCTGGAGAGAACATCATGGTATGGCTGGGTAAACTTTTGATGGAGAGATTAAGTATGTGATTCAAAGACTCAGTCAAGTATCTTGGTAGAAATACTGCTAGACTGGACTGAAGGGGGCAGAATTGGGACAAAATGATGGAAGACTGTCAGACTTCTCGGATTCTACAAGTTCAAAATAGTCCAATAAAAGTACCCAGTGTGTTTACATGTGCTGTACTTTAGGAAGAGGAGAGAATGATTTTGACGATGGTTCAGAGGCCATTAGCATTGCTACTGTCTGCCACAAGCTTAGTAGACAATCTCATCACTAAGGGCTAAGACGATGGGTCTGCTCCCTACTCAGCCTAGAGAATGGGACACTGAGACATACAGCTTATTCTCAGTATAAGAATCTCAGCTCAAGATCTCAAGAAATATGTCCTTCTGGATTTCAACTTGCTTTGGACCTATATCCCCCTTTCCCCATTGAATTCTTCTATTTTGGAATGGGAATGCTTAATGTATGCCTGCTCCACCATGGTATGCTAGAAACAGGTAACTGGTTTTCTAAGTTTCACAGATCCACAGATGCAAAGGAATTTGTCCCCAGATGGAATATGCTCATCAGCCACACCTGATTTAGATGATTTTGAAGATGAGATTTAGGACTTTTTTGAGTTGATTACATATGAAAGAGACTTTGGACTTATGATAGATGCTGTAATGAGTTACGACTTTTGGGGATACTGGAATGGAGTAAACATATCTTTCATGTGGGAAAGGCATGGACTTTGGAGAGTCAGAGAACAGATGTGTACGAACTGAATTATTTTTCCCCAAATACTTTGAAGTTACATAGTCCAATATATATATGAATGTGATCTTATTTGAAAATAGGGTCTTTTGCAGAATGAAACTGTGTTAAGATGAGGTCATTCTGGGTTAGAGTGGAATCTAATCCAATATTGCTGGTGTCCTTATGAGAAAAGAAGAGGCATCTATAAAGGGGACAATTCCATGTGACAACAAAGGAAGGGTTGAAGGTTATTTGGTCACAAGCCAAAGAACACCAAGGATTGTCAGCAATTACCAGAGGCTAAGAAAGAGCTGTAGGACAAATTTAGCTTCTGAGACCCTAAAAAGGCTGCCAACATTTGGATCTCACACTTCTGGACTCCAGAATTGTGAGCCAATATATTTCTGCTGTTTTAGTCTGTGATACTTTTTAAGGTAGCCTTAGGAAATTAACACAAATGCGTAGAACCTGTTGTTAGTGAATATACACTCATGGGGTGATTGCACATCAAGTGCTCAATTATGATAAACATAAAATCACAATTAGCCCCTGAAATGGAGAATTCCCCAACAGAGCTTTAAGTTCTTACACGTTAGACTCCAGATAACTAGCACACACTGACTGGTTAACATAAAACTAAACATTTTCCCTTTACTTTCAGCTTCTCTGCCTACTTTTTTTGTTTTTAACCAGCTGATTAAGTGATGGTTGTGATCCAGTTGTGGAAGATGGCTCTCTTGTATTGTATAGAAATCGACTAATCCTACAGAAATTGACAAAATATTTTACATTTACACGTATAACAAACTGATTAATGAAAAAGATATATTATGAGACTTTTAGACTTAAGTTCTTCTTAAATTTAAATCTTCTACAGGGGAAGATTGGGATCCATAAGATTTTTCAATCCAAAACATATTCCTGAAAATAAGCAATGGTATCTTTCTCCTCTTTTCAAATGTAATTTTGTCATTTAATACAGAAATTGTCCAGTCACATTTTGGGCTTTTAAAATAAAGTCCATTCAATATCACATAGCAAGCAATATGGCTTAAAATAATAGTTAAATGTGAAAAAGAAATGAAGTGGTGCTATTCTTAAAATAACATTATCCCACAAATAGGGTTTACTGAAGGGAAACAGCTCAACAATGTTTCAGTATACATTCCAAAATATGTAGAAATTTGCAAAGTCCTTTGGTGAAATATAAACTAGGTAACTACGAGGAGAGCCAGAGTGTACAATAGCTGGCTCAAACCCTGGCTTCATTATTTGCAAACATCATGCCAGGTTTCATAGGCACTCTGTGGCAGTCTTTCATCCTTAAAATGGTAAAATGATAGGCTTTATCTCATGGGATTAATGGGAACAGCAAATTAATTATGTATGTAATACACTTAGGACAAGTACTGATACTTGTACTAATTCCAAATATTTTTAACTTCCAATATTATTAAAAGTTTTAGCAAGTATAAAACTTAGAGCAAGTATATTAAATATTATTGACATTGTAAATAAAAACAAGATATAAATTGCTACTTAAATAATAATAAAATGATCAGCTGTGGTTTTCTTTCCCAAATATTTTAATTTATTTTTGATTCAGTTAATGATAGCAGATTAAAACCAAGTGTTTGTTTAACATTCAAAAGTGAAAAAGATGATGTATTTAGTTGTAAAACTATGTAATTGGGCTTAAAATTTTATACTAATATTATTAGCAATGTAGTTAAGTCCATTCTTAGTTTTTTATTATAAATCAAGAATAATAGATACTCTTTTTTTTTTTCCATTTTTACACTGGTCTACTTTTGAGGAGAGTCTAGTAACCCCCTAATTGTTCTCCATTATCCCATGTTTCATACTGTTTCTCCATTATCCCATGTTTCATTCTCTGGAGAGCTGGACTTCTCCAGAGAAACAAAACCCCGAGGCAATAGGATATATACCTGCTCCTGCTCCCTTTAATGGAAGTTAGAAACAAAGGGCTGATATTTTTCAAATTCCACATGATAATCCTTCTTAAAACTGATTTGTCTTTTTTCCCCAGGAAGTCATTACCTTTATGGAATAAGAGAAGATTATGAATAAGAGCTTAACAATATAAAGTAGCGTGCCTGAGGTGCCTGTGTAAGGAGTGCCAAGGAGTTCTGTGTGACAGAATTTATATTGTCCTTTGTTCTGAGGGGAGTGGGGAGAGATAAGGAGCCAAGAGAGAAGACCTCCTATTAGTTAGGATAAGTTAATAAATGCAATCTCTAAACTTAGTAGTTTAGCACAATATCTGTTCTTTGTGCACCCCTAGTTTTAATTCTGTCTCTATGTTTCTGTCACAGATTTCTATTGCCGATGAAAACATAAAAATATGAGATGGGAGAATATAAGGTGTTCAAGTTGGCAGTATAAGTGAGGATGGAAGAATAAGCAATATTCACAAGTGTTGTGACTTCGTTAAATTATATTTGTTAAGTAGAGCCCTGAGATGTCCAGTGGTGAGCCACTGTTCAACAAAAGACTTCAGCATAGAGTGAAACAGAAGGTTAGGACTCAAGTCCTGGAGGTGGTGCAAGACAAGCCTCCAGGAGCCACGTGGAGAGATCAAAGTAGGGTGCTGACAAGGTGCTTTGGGGTTCCTGGGCTAAGGCTGATTTGGCCCATTCAAATCCCAGATAGGAGGGCTTTGCTAAGCTCTGTCAGGCTCTTACCTAAGAAGCACACAAAGGGAAGGCCCAAGGAGGCTTGGAGAATGCTTATGGGGAGGGCTCTTGGTGTCCCGTTGGGAACTTAGAATTCCTTGTGACCGCTTTCCAGAGCATGTGCTGGCAGAAGGCAGGTGGCAGTTCCAGTCCTTCACAGGCTGTTTAGTCACACAAAGTGGATGCTGAGACAGCAATATTATGAAGTAGTTTTGTTAGGCTCTCAACAAGTCACTTAAGATATAGATTTAGCTAAAGTTTCTCAAGAGAGGTAGAAAAGGATAGAGGAAAGCCTCAAAGGTGATGTTACAACAGTGAATGCTGAGGTGGTTGACATAAGAAAGATCAGGAAAGAATTAGTCCATCAGCATAGGATTTGATAAAAATTGATTTGGATTTACTTGTGCCTATGCTGAAATACCATACACACTCAGTTAAATGGATGTGAATGCGTCCTCTTTAATTTATTACGAGCTCGTATAATTCAGAGACTATGATTTCTGCACGGTAATTACCCTAGGAAATAAACATAGGGTCTGATTTTCAGTGAGTTAATTATTAATAAAGAAATTGGATTTGTATAATAGTATAGGGTATTCAAAAGTGGTGCAGAAAAGAAAGGAGTGTCTGTGCAGTCAAATAACAGACTTCAGTCAATAAAGGTACAGTCTGCAATACTGTACCTGCAATAATGATCCAGCTTGAATACTATCTCTACCATTTGTTTTCCATGAAAATGTGCTGGAATTTCCAACACATTGTTCGCCACCCAAAAAATGCACATTATGATAAAAGTTGCTCTCACCATTATCTCTAGGGCTGAATTATATAAGATAATGTATAAAGGCACTCAGTAGTGAAACATAAATGCTCAGTAAATGGATCCTAAGTTATTAAACTACATTTTATAATTCTTATTTTATATGATATGATAAATGATTTTTATCTTATTATGCCTGTTTCAAAGCACTTAATCCATCAACACTACAAGGAATAGCAAACTACAGCATATTCAGTCAATATCAGACCATATGACAATTAGACGAAGGATTAAAACTACAAGCAAACAAGCATATATATTTAATTTCACAAACATTATGTTCAGTGAAAGAACCTATAAATAAATGAGTATATACTGAATAATCCCATTAATACTAATATAAACTATGTTAATATAATATAAAATCAAGACCAATACAAAACTATTCTATCTATTAGAAGTTAGGATTGTAGTTGCTATTGTGAGCATTAAAGGGCTCTTAGGGTTGTGCTATTTTTTGTTTCTAGATTTGTTTTTTTAAGTTCTTTTTTTAATGTTTAATTTATTTTTTTGAGACAGAGATAGAGACAGCATGAGCAGGGGAGGGTCAGAGAGAAAGGGAGACAGAATCTGAAGACAGGCTCCAGGCTCTGAGCCAGCTGTTAGCACAGAGCCCGACAGGAGGCTCGAGCCCACAAACTGTGAGATCATGACCCGAGCCAAAGTCATACGCTCAATGGACTGAGCCACCCAGGCCCCCCTTATTTCTAGATTTGAATGCTACTCACACAGGTCTGTTCATTTTGTGAAAACTACTTGAGCTGCATACTTAAGATTTGTACATATGACTCTAAGTGTGTTAGGTGTTAATAAAAAGTTGACATGAAACATGAACTCTAAATCATAATATTGTTAGAAAATAAACAGTTGAGTAAAGAAATAAGGTTTCTATAAGAGGAGAAGTTAAATACATTTCAATTGGTATTAACTGCAACCTTTTGAAAACAGATTGATCATATTGTATTCAATGTGCCTAAGTATAAATAAGCCCACACATTTTAGAATGAGCATCTCTCTATCAGTATAGTAACTTACATGATGATATATTTGTTCAGAAAAGTGAGTCTTCCCAAACTATCACAAACTTATTAGTGAGGAAAATCGTATGATTAGAACTTACTCCATTGCTTTTGGAGGGAAATGGCATTTTTTTGCACTGTCCTCATGTGACTATTGTGTGAGAATATTTCATAATTCTTGAAAAGATTCACTGTGGAATTTTGATGTGTATCACTTATTGACATTTAAGATGTCACTCTAACTTACAATGGTTTTCGAACAGGGAAATTGTCATATAGAATACAGGATACTGAATAAGGTTGTCCATGCCCATGTCAAAGTTTACTGATTGTGTTGCTAGCTCTGGTAGAAATGTAGACAATTCCCCAAAAGAAAGTGTTGGCCTCTTGGCAAATAAGTTTGAGGATTACTGAAAAATACTCCATAACAAATGTTATTAATAAAGCATAAGTGAATAATAATAATGGTGATAATAAGTCATAATAACAATAATGACCTCAGAGATATGTTAAAGGATGACAGGAAAATCACAGGGTACTAGAGCAGTCTTAGCCTTCAAGTATTTCCATAGTTTTAAATAAAATATATCAAGAGAGATACGCCAAAATTTGAGGCATGTAAAGAGATACAAATTGAGCATAATAGGACCCTGGAATTACCAACTAGGGACATGAGTTAAAATATTAGTGAGGAACTAATCGAGAGCACTTGAATTTCGTAAATACTACAAATGTGGCTTAATAGACAAGCCACTTATTTGTTGTTTATTAATTACATGTTGAATAACCATAAAGGAGAGAACCCTTAAGGGATAAAGATAGGATGACTTCCTGATTTTATTTTATTTATTATTTACTTTTTTAATGTTTTTTATTTATTTCTGAGAGAGAGAGAGACAGCATGAACAGGGGAGGGTCAGAATCTGAAACAAGCTCCAGGTTCTGAGCTAGCTGTCAGCACAGAGCCTGACATGGGGCTCGAACCCACAAACCGTGAGATCATGACCTGAGCTGAAGTTGGACGCTTAACTGACTGAGCCACCCAGGCGCCCCGATTTCCTGCTTTTAATCATATGCTCTATGTAACAACCTCTTTATAAAAATGCCAGAAACTATATAATTGCAAAGGAAACACAAAGAAACCTTGATCTGGGTTCAGTAGTATAAGTAGCAATACTGTATTATTACATCATAAACTAGTGTATGGGTGTTGCAGAATTATATATGAACACTATTATATTACTATCTTGGAAACCAAAGTTTTCAACAACAAAAAAAACAAGATGTGTATCAAAGAATTGAAGTTACAAACTTATTACCTTAATATTGAATCAAAAACTATTTTTCCCTTGCTTTGACTGGTAAAAAGTCACAATAATAACAAAAAACTAGAAATAAATAAACCCAGCATCCAGACTCTGGTTTCCAAATATCATTTCCCAATAACTAGTACAGGTCTGATCCAGAGTAAGCCTGGAATACTGTTTTGAGAAACTTCTGATTTGATGTCAAAAGTTTACTGAAAGTCAGGGGTTCCTACTATTGAATAATAAGACAATGGTAAGTACAAAATAAGAATGAGATCCGCTGATTGAAACACATTTAAATATACAGATACACATTAATTCATGTGATATTTAAATATATTCACTGAGCATCATTAACATCATTAATTTTGCCATTATTGCATAAACGTATTTGTGATTAACTGAATAGTTTGAGGGAAAGTTCTTGATAATACTTTCAGATGAAATGATAGAATTAGAAAAAAAACATTATAAAAACTCTGAGTGAAGTAATTTAAGCAACAGTCAGCAACTGATAATAAAACTACTGCTCAGTCACTTGTTAACAGACAGATCAGGCTGTTAAAGACTGAAACCAATGATGAATTATAGCACCCTTAATAGTGGGATTACCATGTCTGTGCCTTTTGTTGTGGTACCCCAAAACAGGCTTGCTGGAGTGATTCAAAATCTTTTCAAACTACTATATTTCTCATTTTTAAGATGTAGTGGGAAATGTCTGAACAACTAGCTACAACCAGAATGTGAAAGTTTCTATAGGAGACATATCCACATTTTTTCAGCAACAACACTGACTGAAAAAAAAAAAAAGTTATTTGCATGGTGGTGGGAATGATTATAAATTAGACTACACTGCATGACAAAACTATGACTCTTGTTTAGATTCTGATAGAACCAAGCACACTGTAAAATGACAGCTTCCAGATACTGAAGGAAATCTGATTATGAGCAGAGATGATGTTATGGAATTACTGCTATATTTATTAGCAGTTTCATGACATTACAATTATGTAAAAAAGTTGTTTTTAAAATTCTGTGACATTACTGAGGTATTCATGGGTGAATGAAACAATAAGTTGAATTTGATCTAAATTACTTGAGGAGACAATGAAGAGAACTAAATAAATACATAGAAACCTACCTGCCTACCAATATGCGTACTGCATACTTACCTGTATGGGTGAGATGAGACTGGATTATAGGTACAGTATGCACCTTCTACTTTCATATTTTTGTTTTATTTGGGAAATTCCGTAAATAATTTCATTTACTTAATTTTTTAGCAAGGTACTTCTATATTAACAGTGATCCATCTCTATCTCTGAACACACACCCTACCACCCCCTCTAATCACCCTGTTTTGTTTATAGTCAGTGCCTTGGGGCTCCTCAAACCCAGGAACACTTGCCTTTACATTTAGCATCTTCTCTAGTTGTAATGCATTACACCCCGATATTCACATCAACACTTTCAAGTTTTTGTTCTAAAATCTCATTCTTGGTGAGACTTTCTTCTATCCACCCTTATACAAGTTGAACCCTTCACTAACATTGTCTCTTATTTTACTTTTCTGTTTTAATTTTTGCATTAGTATCACTATCCACCTTAGTATATTCCTTTAAATTGTTTTATTATATGTATCCTCCAATAGTATATTGAATAACATAAAGATAGCATTTTTTTGTCTCTTTTGTTCAATCTTGAATAATCCAATACCTAGAAAGTGACTGGCAAATGATAGTCACTTAATAAATACCTTTGACTGGATATGTCATGTAATAGAAACTTTAGGCAAAATTTAGTTTGAGATTCAACATCACCAATTACTATCTAATCTTGAAAAAGTAGTTCCTCACTTACGAGACTAGTTTTCTGTATATCCCAAGAGCAATAGCCAATATTTAACAGTAAGCGTTGCTAGGGAATTTAAATGAAATAATGCCTAGCAATGCACTTGGTATATAAGTTTGTAATTCCTCCTTTTATATTCATTATTGCTAGCAACATGATTATCTTCCAAACTTTATACTGTTATTAAAAGAAGTAAACTATTTAAGTGTGACAATTAAGAATCAATGAATTAATATTACTTTCAATTTAGTTACATTTCACTGTATGGCTTGCTATGACATTTCTTGGGAGGATGATTCAGCAACTTGAAGTTAAGTAACTATTTTTTTTTTAATTTTTAATGCTTATTTATTTTTGATACAAAGACAGAGAGATAAAGACATTGACAGAGCGCAAGTGTGGGAAGGGCAGAGTCAGACCCTTAACCGACTGAGCCACCCAGGCACCCCTAAACTTACTTTAATAAAAGCAGTCAGTTGATATATTTGGCTTAGTTTCAAAAAACTATTAAAATGCCATGATCTCTGTATTCTCAAGATCTTTGTGGATTCTTTAGAGGGATTATTTATTGATGAATATATTTTGTGTTAAAAAATTATTTCTGATTTAGTATTCTCATTTTTCTTCTGTTTTTCTCCTTATATTTCATTGAAATAAAAGTAAATTAAATATATTTTCTAATAGTATGCATAATATAGCCTTGTTTACTATTATCTACATGTATTCAAATATTTATTGAAAATTTAAATCAATGATCAAGCTTCTCACTGTTTTAATGATGGTTTTGGTCTATTTTGATTTATCATGTTTATTTTTATATGATGTTTTTGGAACATGTCTTTTATAAAATGAAATCTATAGGCCCATCATGTCTAATTAAGTTCCTACATGGGTAGGAATTCTAAGCATTTAATAAATTACTAATTATAAAAACAAATTATTGTGCCTTTGGCTCCCAGTTAAAAAAAACTTCAAGTGACTCAATTGAGAATAGTTATATAGTTTTTAGCATATTATACTTCCCAAGATTCCAGGAATTATCCTTTATAAAGTATATGATCTCCTATAACACATTTCTAGCACCATTACAAATGTACCCATTTTTTTCCAGAGTATAGCAGCCCACAAATATAGGTTGAATCACAATACTGGTAGAAAAATAAGTATTTTGATAATTTCACTACTTTTCAGAGTGCATGGGATCCACCATTCTTAAAATTTCCTAAACAATCTTTGGTGTCCTCATAAATTGCTCTTGTGTGTTTATGAACTTACCCTCTTAACTCATTTAAGGAGATCCTCAATTTTATTATTTTTCTGTTGCAGTCTTTGAAATGACTTATGTTAACCAACAATTCTGTGCTGAAATATCCACTCTTGCCTAAATATGCTAAACTCACTCATTAGCTACTGGGATGTTGCCATAAAACCACCAAAGCAAGATGCCCTTCAGTGCTTTCTTTTCTCTGCTTCAGTTGTAGGCCGATTTACTCTATGCTCATAAAATGCATAATGTTCCTAATGCAATGTCCTCACTCCCAGAGCAGTTCTAAAAGGAAAGATACCTTTTTTCCACACTTGCTTCTACTGCACATCTTAAAAATAAGTGTTTATTATGTCCACGGCATTCTATGGAGATTTAAAAAGCAACCCCTTGGTAGCACTTGCTTTTCATTGCAATTCTTATTTTCTGAAGTCACATGAAATCATGAGCTGGGCTGGTTCTTCTAAGTGGGAGTCCCCTTTGTATCAATCACTCCAGGCTAGAAGCACTGGTCACATTATTATTGGATAAAACATGTGTACTTAACACTTCCTTCCTTTGTAATGAGTTCCTTGTTACATTTTGGGTCATACCATTTACAAAATCAATTTTTCTTTTAAATGTTGATAAATCGAATTAGTTGTTATCTCAGTTAACTTCTCAGTATTGATTTGCTTTCCTTTTTATCTCCCTCCATCTTTAATTTTTTGGGCACCTTTATTATCTATTCTCATGTGTGGTAGGTTAGAAATTTATCTTTTCATATAGTTTTCTGGGCCAAACTATTAATCACATCATTACATAATCAATATGTAATCAATTTGCTTAACGTGTCTATCTCTCAGGTATGGAAGATAAATTAGTGCTGGATTCATTATAGTAAGTGTGATTATAATTTCAGTAGTACTAGCAAATTTCTTAAGACAATTATTGGTATCATAAATACTCAATAAAAATTAGGTAGTATTAGTTTCTTATTTGATTAGTCAATTTGGATTCCCTTCTATGGACAATTTACCTCCTCCCTTAATTCCACAATAGCTATTACCTCTATCCTTGGCTTTACTGTGCTTTTCAAAACAGAAGATGCTTACTGGACATGATCTCAAGGTTGATGACATCAAGCCCGCCCTGAGTGGGGCTCTGTGCAGACAGGGCTGGCATGCTAGGGATTCTCTCTCTTCCTACCCCCCCCCCACTTGTGCATGTGAGCACTTGCGCTCTTTCTTTCTCTCTCAAAATAAACTTAAAAAAACAAAACAGAGGCAGAATAGACATGTACCCTGAAATTATTGAAAATCAAACCATCCAAAGGAGTTGAGTTTAAGTCTCCGCTGCCACCAGAGTGGTATTTGATATAATTTATTTTTTTTTTTTGGATATACAGTTAAACCAGTTGAGTAAAGTGATAAGAAATCTCCCTTTCCAGATACTTCATCCACCTTCTTTGTATGTCTTGGCATCATGGGACTATCATAGCTTGGCAGTCTTTTCTGAGTCTCTGTTTAATGCTTTATTCTTAAATGTTTTTTCTTCCTAAGGAAGTTCTAGATTATCATCTGAATATTCTTTGCCAATGCATTGTTCTTAAAACTACTGTTCAGGTCACATAAAGAAAGAGGAGAAGAAAGGTTTACAAATTTTAAAAAAACACATTTCTTTCATTAGAAAGAAAAATATATGTAACAATGTCAGGGCAAGAGTATGTAATTTTGCATGAAGATCTTTTCTATAGTAAAGTAATAAGACTATAACCCCTAAAACCTTTAATTCCTCGTTCTTGGTATGTATATTACATGTTTGCATTTTCTCTTCTTTATGGTTCAATTACTTCATCCAGATGGCTTATTTATGTCAATACTAATATATGACAAGTTTGTGCATTATAACCATTAATTTTTCATCCTTAGAGACTTTAGATAAAAACTAGAGAGTTTCCAACTCACAAATCTTTGTCAAAGAATATATTTACTTTCTTGAGGTAAAGTATTATCCCTCATTCCTAGTGCTCAGAATATTTTTCATCTGTACACTGAAGACAAGCAGATTGGGTTTACATTCCTTTACCCATGATCTCATTCGACTAAATATCTACAATGTACTTTCCAATATATATTTTTAAATATATTAAACATGGCTGAAGTAAAAAAGGAGAAACAACAAATGTTGTTGAGGATGTGGAGAAAAAGGAGCCCTCTTACACTGTTGGTGGGAATGCAAACTGGTGCAGCCATTCTTGAAAACAGTTTGGATGTTTCATATAAAGTTAAAAATAGAACTACCCTAAGATTCATTAATCCCACTGATTCAGTAATCCCACTGATTATTTACCTCAAAAATACAAACACATGAATTTAAAGGAATACATGTTTGTTGCTGCATTGTTTATAATAGCCAAGCTATGGAAGCAGCCCAAGTGTCCACTGATAGATGAATGGGCAAAGAAGATGTGCTATGTGAATAGATACACATGTATAAGAATGGAATCTTGCCATTTACAACCACATGGACAGGGCTATAGTGTATAATACTGAACAAAATATATCAGTCAGAGAAAGACAAACACCATATGATTCACTGTATTTGGAGTTTAAGAAACAAAACAAATGAACAAAGGGAAACTAAAGAGAGGGAAGCAAAGAGGAAACAGACTCTTACTCTAGAGAACAAACTGATGGTTTCCAGATGGGAGACTGGTGGGGTTTGGGGAAAATAGGTGATGGGGATTAAAGAGTGCACTTACCATGGTGAAAAACAACAACAAATGGCCAGACAAAATAACGTAAAATACATTAAATATATTATCCACATGTTGAGTATCATTTAACCCTTAATTTAAAAATAAAATTTCTTCTTGAACTTTTCAAAATGCATATATATTTAAATTTCTGAATAGTATTAGATTTACAGAAAAGTTGCAAGGGTGGTACAGAGAGTTATATATACCTTACTCTCAGTTTTCCCTAATTCCTAACATCTTACATACCGTGGTACATTTCAAACATTAAGAAATTAATAATGGTATATTACTATTAACTAAGTTCCCTACTTAGTTCGGGTTTCACCATTTTTTCTACTAATGTCCTCCCCAACCCTTGTTTTCTATTCCAGGAACCAATCCAAGCAACACAATCCATTAGTCAACTTTTTCAAGCAACCTATTTTTCTTCACTTGCTTCCCTTAGGGTCTTAGAGAGCAAACTTTATAAAATGTAATAGTACGATTATATTAACTAACTTAATGCCAAATGTAAAGCAGGTATAAAGAAGATTCTTTTAATTCATGCAAATGTGTCAGCAAAGTAAATAACAGAGGACAATCCTGTACTCTTAAAACAAAATGTTCAGTGCTTCAGTTTCATAGAGTTCTTTTTTTATATTACCTAGACAGTTGCAATAACTACAAACATTTTATAATACTGATTCCAAACATATGAAAATAATGCTCCCCAGTGGAAATAATATCCAGATCATGGTATCTATGCTAGATTAGTGCAAAATGCCAGGAGATATGTTATTATAAAATAGAAAAAAAAGCCTGCTGCCAAACTATGTCACTAAGACATAAATGACCAAATAATTTTGCAAGCCTACTGAAATAATGGTTATTTCTCAGTAATAATAACATTTAGTTGTATTGTATCTTAATATTTAATTGCATGAACTTCATTGGATAGAGGTACATTTAAATTCACATACCTTACTTTGATACACAATACTGTTTATCTTAATTTATCATTGCTGCTTACCGATATGCTTCAGTTATAAGAGAAGGTCAGACAGTCCTCCTCAGGGCATTTCAATCTCTGGCAACAATTTTTATTTGCTGATCATAAACGTACTTTAGATTTCTGCATTGTTATTCTATGTAATAATGTCAAGGACAAACATTCTGAAGCATGTCTAATAACATTGAGATCCATTTTCTTTCCACTACAATTCAGCACCCCATTAAATTTAAAGATAACTGAACGATTCTTTACCTTGGTAGGGGGTATTAGATTTTCTTCAAAAGATTTTGTTTTTGTTTCCTAATTGTTCTCATTCCTCTTAGTTTGGAGAATGCCTGTGCATAGAATAACATAAAATATAAGAGAGAAGTCTGGTGGAAGAAGAAAATTCTACTATATTTTCTATGCTATCCTTGTTTTGATTCTAGTGAAGCAATAAGGAAGTGTAATGATTCTGGGTGTAAATGATGCATTAATTAAATGAAAAAAATTTAATAATTTAGAATAAGAAACCTGTTAAGAACAAGACAACAGATCCAAAATGGAGTTGCTTGTGCTAAACCTGATGTCATCTCACTGAGACTTAATTACAGTTTTGACTCTCTCCAAAATGGAATCTTACACTAGTCAGTCAGGAATCGCCTAATTAACATCAGGCAGGTAATCTATCTGATATACCCTGCCATACTCTAAAGAAAAATAACCTTGCAATAACCACTTTTTTGCCTACTAAACTTCTTTCTGCCTATAAACTTGTTTCATTTTGTACAGCTCCTTAGAGCTCCTTCTTATCTGCTAAAATAGATGCTGCCTATCTCATAAATTGTTGAAAGAAGCCAATGAGATCTTTAAAATTTATACAGTTGAGGGGCACCTGGGTGGCTCAGTTGGTTAAGCATCTGACTCTTGATTTCAGCTCAGTTCATGATCTCATGGTTCATGAGTTCGAGCCCTGCATCAGGTTCTGCAGCATGGAGCCTGCTTGAGATTCTCTCTCTCTCTCCCCCACCGCCCCTCCTATGTGTGCTCTCTCTGTCTCTTTCTGTCCCCCTCTCAAAATAAATAAACTTAAAAATTTATTTTTAAATTTACACACTTGAATTTTGTTGTTTTAAATACAACTATATCCTATATTCTTGTTAAAAACATTTCCTGGAGCACCTGGGTGGCTCAGTCGGGTAGGCATCAGATTTCGGCTCAGGTCATGGTCTCATAGTTTGTGAGTTCAAGCCCCATATTAGGTCCTGTGCTTACAGCTCGCAGCCTGGAGCCTGCTTCAGATGCTGTGTCTCCCTTTCTCTCTCTGCTCCTCCTCCATTCATAGCTCTGTCTATGAATGATTGAATTATCTATCCTTCTACCAAAGACTTAAAAGTTTTCTTTTACTAAAGCTGAAATTTCATCTATAAATTGGTCTATTTCTGCATTACTTATTTTATTCCACCAATCTTTTTATTGATATGTCATTTATGTACTGTTTTAATTACTTTAAGCTACGAATCTTGATGCCTAGATACTCAAGTCATTCATCATTCCCAAATATCCCCTTTTCTTTTCCCCTCCCTCTCTCTTTCCATTACTAAAATTAGATTAGTTTATTAACAGTTATGTTATTGATAAAATAAAAAATAACATTAAAAAACATTGGAATTTCAATGGAAAATGATGGAATCCATAGGCAAATTTTAAGATATGTCAACTCTACTCTATTGACTCACTCAAAACACAAATATGTCATGTATTTATTGATTCATATTTTTGTATGTTCTAGTAAAAATGTCATTGCTTTCTTAATGTGTAATCTGATTCATTTAAAAAATAAGTCTACACTTCTGGTTGCTATTTTAACAGGATATATGAAAATATTAAATGAATTCCAATAAACTGATCCTGAAAATAAAGTAAACTTAATGTCCCCACTGACCATCATACAAAATTCATGATACTTTCATAGATTAAACACTATCTTCATTGCAATACACACATATTCTACAGTTAGTATGTTTCAAGTGTATGTGGGTACTATAGAGCAACTATTGTCACTCAGAGCTTCATACAGTGTTGGCCACAGATGTTCAGAACCATTGATGAACACAGGACAAATACCGAGGTCACAGAGTGAAGCATTTGTTCTTTCCCTCCCGTAATTCAATCTGAGAAGCAGCAAGTGGGAGCTGCTGGCTGTCCTCTTCCTACCAATCACTTGATACTGGATAATACATGCCAGAGAGGAAAGACCTGAGAAATGGATGCAGACAATAGCTGTACATATAGTACTTTTAAAATTTTAGGGTTGTGAGAAGAAAATAAACTCCTATTTGTTTACAACAGTTTAGCCAAAGTGTATAAAAATATGAGGACACTGGTGCAAGCATGACCTAAATACAATACAATATTCTCTTATATGTATGTGTGTACGCAGGTATGTATTTTTATCTACTTTTTTATTTTAGAGAGGGAGAGGGAGAGAGAGAGAGCACGAGTGGGGGAGAGGGGCTGAAGGAGGGTGGGAAGAGAGACAGAGAGACAGAGAGACACAGAGAGAGAGAGAGAGAGTCTTAAGTAGGCTCCATGCTGCACATCCCTGGGGTCATGACCTGAGCAGAAATCAAGAGTGGGAAGCTCTGGAGGTGCCTGGGTGGCTCAGTTGTTTAAGTATGTAATTCTCGCTTTCTGCCCCCATCATGATCTCAGGATTAGTGAGTTCAAGCCCCATATTGGGCTCTACGCTGATGGTGTGGAGTCTGCTCATGATTCTGTGTCTTTATCTCTCTCTTTCTGCCCCTTTAGTGCTCACTCTCTATCTCAAAATAAGCTTAAAAATAAAAAAGTCAGACGCGCGACTGACTGAGCCACACAGGGGCCCCTCTCTGGTTTTTCATATTCATTTTGAGATATCTACTCTTCAGGAATCTAAGGGAGAGAAGTAATGTGACACTATTGCTAATAAAAGCAACCCCCCAGCCTTAATTATATATATTAAGGAGGAATAACGAATGAAAGAAAAGCAGAAAAGACTGAATTTGGGATCAATATATCTTAGTAGATTGTTTTTTAATCTGTATTTTCTTGTACCTAATTCTTTTCTTTAAGCCATATAATCATACACAGTTGATAAATGAAATTACTTCCAGGCTCTATCTATAAAATAAATGTAAAATTTCCCCAAATTCCCAAGATTTATTAAAGTAATTAGATGTACTGACACTTAAAAAGTGTTGTCAAGGCTCAAACATAATCTTCGGTTGGCAATTCTTAGTCTAGCACAATGAAAATACAATTTGATTTCATAGATTAAAACTCAGTTCTTAAAACACTACTTTTATTATGGTTATTGTTATTATTAATCAAAATTCAGGTAACATGTAAACAATTTTACTGGAACACAAATCAAAGTAATGAAACACCTCAAAAAGTAATACATGCATTATGAAAAAGTTTTTGTTTTCTTCTACGTTTTTCATTCAAAGGAGATGTATATGCATATATGTGTGTGTGTATGTATATAGATGTATATGTATATATGTATATATTAAGTTAACTGAAATGAAGTCAATATGAAAACAATGTTAAAGGAAAAATTGCACTGGAAAAATTTAAATAGACAAAAAATTTATTCAAGGTTTGTTTTTGAAACAAAGTGCTGAAAACTTTTTAAAAGTTGATGTAGGGGGACTGTAGTGCATTTGTTTGGCAACTGATTTTGCACAAAGAAAAAGGTTTCTCACATCTCTATGACAGGAGGTAATTTTAAAACTGGAGCAAGACACCTGCCAAGTTTAGGCTTCTGCCCTCCTACAAAAATTGGCGGGTCAGGGCGTCATCTTCCTTAATGATTACATGTCAAAGGGGGTGGTTCCCAGGTCCTAGAGAAAGACTTTCCAGGTTGTAAACTGGCAACGCCTTTCACTGTGGACAAAATTTCTTCTATGTTTCTAAGTATACCACAGTTTGCAGAGACTTGTAGGAGAACATGACTAAATTTTTTACTGGAGAAGATTTTATAAATGTGTCAGCAAGTACACTAGGCAATTATTACTGTTCAGAGTTCTAACAATCCTGTTTTGAATTTTAATTCTGTCACCCATAGTTATTCAAATTCTAGCTGTTCTCACATCACCAGAAACAAAAGTGATTTCTCTATATGTATCTGGTGAAAATAAGCACCCCTTCAGTTTCTCACAATTGAAAGTCAAACTAGTGAGCTTCTAAATGTGAAACACCACAGATTGGCTGGCTTCTTTGAAAAGCTAGTTGCCAACAGATTTTTTTTCTCAGAACTTAAAAAGCCCACATGTACAATAAAATAAATTTGTTGTTATGATCTCTGGTCTATGTTTTGGTGCTCATCTGGATAAACAAAATGTTCCTGCTCATAAGAAGCTCACTATTGTCTATTGGAGTGATTTGTAACCATTGGCACATATTACAATGACCTGAAGAGTAATTCCCACATCAGAAATGATCCAATCAGAATCATATAAGAAAATGTATGACATCAGTATATTTTGTATTGTTTAAAAAGATCCTGAGAATATTTTATTTATTGAGGCTGGGACTAAGATGGATGATTTCAGAGACTATGGTAAGAAAAAAAGAAGAGTCTGGTACATTTACACTAAAAAAATCATTATTCAATATATCAGGACTAGCACAAGTACATATTTACATAGGCTTTCTCTTAATAAAATGTACCTAGTAAATGAAAGAAACCAAGTAACTAACACTTAGCATTTAAAAAGTGTCCCCAAGTTCATTTGTAATGATAAGGAATGATACTTTAGAAAGTTCTTTTTCAGATTTAGACATGTTATAAATTTTGAGAATTGGGATAGAAAGTAAATCTGCTCTGTCCTGGCTATTTGATAAAATGCAAAAAAAAAAAAAAAGGCATACAATGATTTCTTTACTAATTGAAGTTTTAATGACATTTGAGTTGCCTATCCACAGACTTTTAAGAATTGTTCTTCAGGGGCGCCTGGGTGGCTCATTCAGTTAAGGGTCAGACTCTTGATTTCAACTCAGGTCATTTCCTCACTATTGTAAGCAATTGGGCTCCATGGTGAGCATGGAGCCTGCTTGGGAATCTCTCTCCCTCTGTTTCTGTCCCTCCTCCACTTGCACTCTCTCTTTACCCAAATAAATAAATTAAAACATTAAAAAGAATGTTTAATAAAATTTTTTTAAAAAGAATTGTTCTTCATATTCTTTCACTTAAATTTTTTACCCAAATTGCTTAGATTTACCCTTAGTTCTAACAATTGCTAGGATGTGTATTACTAGGCTGTGGTAGTATATTGCAACTACTGATAACAAGATCTGGAACCATAATGGAAAAAATGACTGGTCTATCATAAACAGAAAAAAGGTATATAAGCACCTATTAATTGCTTTAATTTGCTATGAGACATGATTGTCATCATAAATTGCCAGCATTTTCAAAATTAATCATTCATTCTGCTTGTACTGGAGATATTTTAGGGAAATTAATACCTTAACTAAGTTTATTTGATTAGTAAACTGTAATGAATACTTGACTTGATCCCTTATTCTTGAAACATCTATATTACTGAACATTTCAAAACTGAGACTAATAGAAGAAGTCAATATATTATACAGTTTTAATCTAGTTTAATTCTGTTCATTCTACCACTATACTTAAAGGATGATATTTTTGAAATTATATCTTTAATTTCACTGAAGTTACTTAGCAAAGTCAGAGGCCATTGTGTTGTGAGTTCTTTGTGTCTCTCTTTGAATAATAATACTGTATAACCAAATAAAGTCAGTGAAGTGTATACAATCATATTATCTAATGCTGTTTGTGATGCTTTAACACATGCTTCCTGGGAACTAAAGAAAAATGTGTCCTCATCGTAGGAGTAATAAACACAGGCAGTTATGCATAATTACGGAGATTAAGTTCCAATTAAGGCTCAATTTCAATAATATCCCTGTCCACAAATCTTTTCAAGTTTTCAGTGACATGAAAGAAGATCAAGGTAACTCAAGATACTAATCTCTATTATGGTTAAAGATGAAATAAGTTTGATTAGGGAGTTCTGCACGTATTTCAGTATTTTAGCAGCATGGCATGTTCAAGAGCGTATCTCCATCTGCATCAGTATTTGCACAGTTATCTCTTGTAGTATTTCACAGCCAGGAAAGAGGTTTTATATCCCCAAACTCCATTTACCACTTGAAAACATGCAAAAGAATCAGTTGTCGAGCAGCTCCTGACTAGCTCAGTCGGTTAAACATCTGACACTTGATTTCAGCTCAGGTCATGATCTCAAGGTTTGAGATTAAGCTCCAAGTTGGGCTCTGCACTGACAGCACAGAGCCTGCTTGGGATTCTCTCTCTCCCTTTCTTCCCCTCCTCCACTCATTTTCTCTCTCTCTCTCTCTCTCTCTCTCACACACACACACACACACAATAAATAAATGCATAAATAAACTTAAAAAAATCAGTTGTCCACTTGGTTTTACATATAAAAATATGTATTAAATGTCAGTTACAATTTAACCCAACAGACTTTAGAGTGTTTTCAACTTAAACCTGATATTATTCTTTCATAACACCAATGAAAGTCTTTGTATTTTACATTGGTAATAAAAATAACATGACACAAAACAACATAAGAAAATGTCTGGTATATCATTCTATTAAGACAAAAGGAAAATAAAGTTATTTCCCTGTTTGCTTATAAAAAGCCCGGGAACCTAAATATGATTGCTATTTTCATGTACATTCATTGTTGGAAATATCAAAATTATACAATGATTTGCACGTTCTAAATTATTCTATAAGTATTAATTATTTATTGTACTACACCTTATTTACAATTATAATATTACGGTCATTACACACATTATTTTTGAAATAAATCACTTTTGAATGACTATGTTTTAGGCAGTGATCTAAATTGATCTGCATCCATCCCTACTAAGTGTGTGCTATTAATATCACCTTATACAGGTAAGGAAACCATGGCTTATGAAATTTAAATAATTTGACCACTACAACACAGCTACTGAGTGGTATAACTGAGTGGTATTTAAACCCATGTAATAGTCTTGTATGTTTAACAAATTTCCTTATTCAGAGCAAGCAACTATATTGATTTAAATGTAAACATCTATTTAATGTGTTATTACAGTATTCTGTAAGCTGAGAGCAGAACAGAAAGGGCTATACTATATGCTCCACAGACATGTTCAAACTTCATGCCATATTTAGGACTTGTCTAAAGAGTGAATAAATTAATTATAATGAATTGTCTACCTGGAATTCTAGGACCAGAACCAAAAAAGTTTCTAGGCTTGCACCTTTACAGCAAAATATATTTCTTGGTCTGCTTCTAACATCTTTTCCACTCCACTTTCTTAGTGTTTCCTTACACAGATTACTCTCCTTTGCCTATCACATATGCATACCCATATCCACATAACATGTTATAAAAAAAAAAACATAGTTGAAAGTGCAGGATAAAGAAAAAGAAAATATTTAAATAAGAGAGTTGGAAGGAATCACAATTCTATTTTCTTTTCTTTTCTTTTTTTTAATGTTTTATTTATTTCTAGGAGAGAGAGAGAGACAGCGTGAGCAGGGGAGGGTCAGAGAGAGAGGGAGTCACAGACTGAAATAGGCTCCAGGCTCCGAGCTGGCAGTCAGCACAGAGCCCGACATGGGGCTCAAACCCATGAACCGTAGGATCATGACCTAAGCGAAAGTCGGACGCTTAACCAACTAAGCCACCCAGGCGCCCCACAATTCTATTTTCATATGCTTACTTTAAGAGAAGTATTATCTTCCATAGTCTGACATTCATCTAATAAGAAAATGTAAGTTATATTGTTCCATTTATTTATTTTTTTAATGTTTATTTTTTTGAGACACACAGAGAGAGACAGAGAAAGAGAGAGAGAGAGAGAACAGAGGAGATGCACAAGCAGGGGGCAGAGGCACGGAGGGAGGAGAAAGAGAGAATCACAAGGAGGCTCTATGCTGTCAGGGCAAGCCTGATACAGGGCGCCATCCACAATTCATGAGATCATGACCTGAACCGAAATCAAGGATTGGATGCTTAACTGACCAAGCTACCCAGGCGCACGTTTCATTTATTAAAACAATTATGGGGGCGCCTGGGTGGCTCAGTCGGTTAAGCACCTGACTTCAGCTCAGGTCATGATCTCAGAGTTTGTGGGTTCGAGCCCCACATCAGGCTCTGTCCTGATGGCTCAGAGCCTGTTTCAGATTCTGTGTCTCCCTCTCTCTGCCCCTTCCCCAATCATTCTCTGTCTCTCAAAACTGAATAAATGCTAAAAAAATTTAAAAACAAGCAAACAAAAAAACAATTATGCTTCTTCCTTAATGGGAGCATACTGGATAATAGCAAAGGAAATAAAAATCATACCTTTTTTAATTTTTGTGATGAATTTTTAAACTGTGAAGATATGTAGGTGTATACCACTCACGGCATATAGCAGCCAAGAAAATTGAATGTTTACCCGGTAAAAAATTAATTAATGAACAAATGTTTAACAGGGAGGCTGACACTTACTAAACAACATAAAGCCAATTATACTACAATAGCAGGCATTTTGAAGTCCTTTTGAGGAATAAATAAATTAAGTCTAGAACACAGTAAGATATCATACAGAATCAATTATCTAGTAGCAGCTGAACTTAACAGATATGTGGAAAAGATAGGGTTAATGCTTGAAGGTTGTCATTTTGTTACAGTGCATTTTCTAATAACCCAATGAAAATAAAGGAGGGGTGTGCTGTGGACTCAATGCTTGCATTCCCCCTCTGATTCATATGTTGATGCCCAAACCCATAATATGAAGATATTCACAGATGAGACCTTTAGGAGATAATTAACATTGGATTAGGTTATGAAAGTGAGACTCTCCTAATGAAATTAGTGGCCTTATTAAAAGAGACCAGATGACAGGCCATGTAAGAATGCAGCAAGGAGGTGGCCGTCTACAATCCAGAGAACTCTCACCAGACACTGACCCTGTTCACAATGATCTTAAACTTCTAAGACCTGTGAGATCTCCCAGAACTTCAAGAAATAAATTTCCATTGTTTAAGCCAACCAGTCTTATGGTATTTTGTTATGATAAACTGAGCAAAACAAAACAGGGTGGCAAAGTTCAAGACTTTATGAAAGTGTATTTATTTTCCTCTCACACTGAACTGATAGTAAGGCTGGGTGTAAAATTTTATGTGGGAAAAATTTTACTTCAGTATTTTGTGGGTCAGTGTTTCATAGCTTCCACTGTCACTGGCAAGATCAATGACTTCTTGATTTTTTACTCTTCATGTGAAAAAAAATTGCTTTGCTTATATTTTTCTTATCAGAAGTTTGTAGAAATTCCTTTTCTTTCATTGTTTGATGCCCAGTGATGTATTTTCTTGTAAATCTATTTTAAATAATTGTGCTATTACTCAGTGATGCCTTCTTTCAATTTGGAAAATGTACATATTTTGTTGAACTTTACTTTATTATCTGTTACATGACTTATTTTCCTTCTGTTTGCTCCATTCTCTTCCAATGGGATGATTCTTTTCAAGATATTGTTATTCCTGAACTGTTTCTATAACTTTATAGCTAACTTTAACAGATATTAACAAAAATTTGATATGATCATAATAAACTAATGCAACATTGTTCAGAGTATGTTTTACAAAATATGAAGACTCCAAGTTTGTTAATGGGAATTATAGGAAAGAAATGATTCAGAGTCCATATTAGCTTGGGAAATGCATGGCTGAAAAAAGTAATCAAATCTCTTAACTATAGGTGTAACATCATAATATTATAATCTCTTAACTCTAGAATATTTAGGGTACCATGTATTTTGGGGCTAGATTTTGAAAAAGAAAACATGCTATAGAACATATACCTATGAAAAATGTATCTTTTAAAGGATTATTCAGAAAACTAGTTGTTAACTGTAGAATGTGAATCTAAAGAAATCACTTCTAATTTCTTAGATGTGTTCAGAAAGCTTTCAATATAAAACATCATTAATTTAAAATTAGTTTTAAATACACAAATAGGATCATATTTCATTTTTGATTTTTTAAAGTGTATTTGTTTTGAGAGAAAGAGGAGGGAGAGAGCACACACACGTGAGTGGGGGAAAGGCAGAGGAAAAAGGAGAGAGTTCTAAGCAGGCTGTCAGTGAAGAGCCTGACCTGGGGCTCAAATCCCTGAACTGTGAAATCATGACCTGAGCCCCAACAATCATATTTTAAAATAAGAATTAACAACTTAATTTTTCACTTCAGAGAAATAATTTATTACTTCTGCTCCAGAAAAAAAGAAAAAGAGGGATCCTGGGTGGCTCTGTAAGTTGGATGATGAACTCTTGATTTCTGCTCAGGTCATGATTCTAGGGTCATGGGATTGAGCCCTACTTTTGTTCTCTGTGCTAACAGCATGGGGCCTGCTTGGGATTCTCTCTCTCCTTTTCTCTCTGTCCCCCCCTTCCCAAATCATGTTCTCTCTCTCTCAAAATAAATAAATAAATAAACATTAGAAACAAAAACAAAAGGAAAACAATGAACTCGACTGAAATAGCACCTGTAGAGACTAACAACTCCTTTGTTTAATAAATATTTAGTGAAAACCAATGGGTTAAACTATCAGAGTCTAGAGAGCAAAGATAGTCTACCACCTGAAGGAGTTCATAGTGTGCTATTGGGCACATCCCCAGTGACCATCCTAACTTCTACATGGCATTTGGGGCACATACATTTTTCTGCTCACAGAGGCAGACACTAAGACTGGCTAACTGGCTCTGATTAATAATAGCCTTGGGGTGCCTGGAAGCTCGGTTGGTTAAGGATACAACTTCTGGATCACAGGTCACAATCTTGCAGTCCCTGAGTTTGAGAACCCCATCAGGCTCTGTGCTGACAGCTCAGAGCCTGGAGCCTGCTTTGGATTCTGTATCTCCCTCTCTCTCTCTGCTCTCCCACACTCACTCTGTCTCTCTCTCTCTGTCTCTCCAAAATAAAACTATTTTAAAAATTAAAAAAAATAGTCTTGCTGAGCAGATGATATCTAAATTTTGAACTGTGATTTGGCCTTTTGTGTGAAGGAAACAAAGTTGGGAACGGGGTATGTAAACCTTTCATTCAGAATGAGAATTCTTTAGCACATCAACTTCGGGGATTTAGCTAAGATTTACTGTTCTTTTTTCTAGTCGACTTCTGTTACAAATAACCTCATCACTAGGGAGAAGAGTTTTTGTTTTACTTTGTTTTTTATTTGCTTGCTTTGCTGTGTTTTGCTTTTTCCCCCCTCATGTAAGCAGTACTCAACATCCTGAAGTAGAACTGAGTTAAATGCAGATGTTCAAGTACCTTACTGGTTCAGAAGCAAATTTACCACAATTTACAGTGCTATTGAAGTTATCTAGAGCAAGTTTGGCTAATTGCTTTCATTTTGTATTTGTAGTAATATATTCACTAACTAAGGTTAAAGATTAACTGTTTGTTTTCTTATATATTGGCAAAAATTAATTAGTACTGTTTTGTTTTAAAAATAGAATATTTTGGGGTGCCTGGATGGCTCAATTGGTTAAGTGTCCGACTTCAGCTCAGGTCATGATCTCATGGTCCATGGGTTCAAGCCCCACCTCAGGCTCTGTGCTGACAGCTTAGAGCCTGGAGCCTGCTTCAGATTCTGCATCTCCCTCTCTGTCTCTCTCTGCCTCTCCCCTGCTCATGTTCTGTCAGCCTCTCTCTCTCTTGCAAAAATAAATAAACATTAAAAAAATTTAAAAATAGAATGTTCTTCACAAAGTCCAAATTAAAAGCCTTATTAATTATCTGTTAAAAGATATTATAAAATAAAAGATATTATAAAAAGATATTTACAACATTCCCCATATTCACTATGGAAGCTTTAGAATATAACATTTTCAATTCAAGATCTTCAGCAAAGGGTACAATTCTGCTAACCTCTGAAAATGTTTCACTTCAAGTATGTATCAGGTATAGTCTCTCTGCCTGACCACATTATACTTAGCAGTTGGTTGTGTCAAGGTGTAGTGAATTATAAAATTTCCATTTTGTAGTCCTTCCACTAAAGATCAGGGATCATCGGTTTGGAAGTACCAATCGATCACATCAGACATCCTTATTCAGTAAGTTTGTCTTTTTCATCTATGATTTGCTGCTGCTGTTTAAATCCCACCCCCTCATAATCACTGTGATGAAATCCACAGACAAACTTTATTTGTAAGAATATGTGAAACATAGTAGTTTTATAAAAATAGGAGAAATGACTTTTATGGTGTAAAGTGTAGTATTTCTTGGAGGGAGGAGGATATTTGGAGGCAGGCTGTTGAGTTATTGAGGTCATTAGAGTAATGAAACAACTAGTGAAGAATCCACTATCTTTGTATATCTGCAGTTATGGGGGTACACAGTTTAGCTTTCTGACTTGAAAAGTGCTTCATAATGCAGCATCAAGAAAATAGACTTATTTAAGGCATTATAATACGTCTTTGATATATCCCTTGCTGTTTAAACCAAGCAACATTTTACTGAGTATGTGAATTATATTTGTAAAGTAAAAAGACAAATTAAATCTTCATTGGATTAAGATTACTTATTCAGGAAATTACATTTCTCAAGGCATCAGGCATGCAGGGAGAAAGGTTTTATTTGTTGTAGACTTTCATTACTAGTATCAGAATATCTAATGGTGAAAAATATATTCAGTAAATTCACATTCATTTACATACTCTTTATTCTTAAACATTCCAAAGATAGTCATGTGTCTAGACTAAAGAAGATCTAGTAAATGCCTCATACAATAATCCTTGAGTCTTTTGCTTTTTCTTATTACTATTTACTCCTCATCCTGAGGCTTATTTGAAGCCAGAAGGGCAGAACAGCATGGTTTCCCATGCCTGTAGTTACTGCTTCTCATTCTGACAAATCAATATAAAATGTGAGCCTTAAACCTGATATTATCAACCACATTTTCTCAGTTCCACAGCAGGAAATAAAGTCATTTCAGAATCCAGGGCATCAAATGCATAAGTGTTTATCATAACATATTTTTGCCAGGCAAAATACTGAACTATTATTTTCTTATAATACTGTGGCTTAAAATAGCTGATTCCATATTTTTGTAAGAATATGCTGTAAAGTATATGTCCCTTTTTATATACACACTTGTCGATAATATCTATTATTTGAATGTAGGTCAGTCTAGTGCAAATTGGAAAAGAAGTAAAAAGATGTTTTCAATAGTTTACCTTTAATGGTTTTATTGTTTATTCTATTTTTATGCACATCTTTTCTGTCCCTTAGCATATCTTGCTATTGTAGTCTCTAGTCTATTTGGCATTTACTAAGACTGAACAAGAAATCATTTGTATGAATTTTTAATAAAATGACCTCACTTTTGGTACAATTTCAATCAAATCAAGGAGATATTTGACATTGAGTGGTTTCCCTTTATCCATAATATCACACTACAAAGATCATTATTTATAATGTATGTTCTAATTTGTAAACCTCAGTGCATGATTGTTAAGATTTAAGAATTCTGATATTTTGAGTGGTAGGTATAATGGTTATGGCATATATTGTAAGCCAAAGAATCATCTCTCTAAATTTCTGCATCTTTGACATTCTGAAAGGAAGCTGGGTGAATAACATCTTGCCGCTCAAATATTACACTGGATTTCAATGTCTTTCCCAGAAAGAGTGTACTGGCATTTTTCACATTGTGTGAAGGTTTTGGAGTAACCTGGAGTCAACTTTGAATGTGAATATCAAGATCTCTATGACTATACTGAGCCAGAATTGAGAGTCATAAAAACAATGATACATTGTCAAAATAGAGGGGAGAATACATTTTGAAAATGCTAAATATTTCTTCCAATGCATATTTCCTAGATGGAATGGAACAGAATGAATCTAGAATTTGGAATTTGAGAGAAGGCTTGTTTGTTTTGTGATAGGGTTATTATCACATCATATAGATGAGTGCATAATTTTAAGTATTATATCCCATTTTCTTTTTTCAAAACAGTCTCTAGGAATTTTAAGAACAAGTTTTATAACTGGGTTGAATGTTATGAATGTTTTAATGTTAAAAGAATTTCAGTGTCTGTAACTTTGGATTATTGATCACTCATTATTTATTTGCATTTATATTGCAACAGCACGCAAGATCTATAATTTCTCCCAGCTATTCTGAGAAATTGTTTCAATTTATTAATTGGCTTATTCATGATATTTTCTTCTATTAAATGCAAAACACTTTTCTCCTTTAATTGTATGGGAAAAGCAGTGCCAATTATATACAAAAGGAATAAATCAATTTGTGATGACGTTAGGTACTTCATCAGGTAGTACAGCTCCAGATGTTTCAAACACTGTTTGTCATTTCTATAGAGTGAATAAAAATATATTCAATAACGAGGAAAGAGGTTCAGTGAAGAGGAAGGAGAGACTTGAAATAGCATAATAGGCCCCAAATAATGCACATGATTATTTCTTAGAAGTTGAACCAAAGTTCATCATTCAAATAGCTCTCAACAGTTTAACTATTCAGAAGGATGTTTATGTTGTGTGTCAAGTATGAATACATTGGAATCATTCCTTAGACAAGCCAGATTTTAGCTCAGTAGGCATTGGAGTTGATCCAGGAAGCTGGCACAAGGCCCCAAATAAATACATGTTGAAGAGTAGTACACTGAAACGGCAATGTTAAATTAAACTTGACATTCTTAACAAAAAGATTCATTATTTGTATACTTTTGGGAAATCTGATTTGTTCCCTAGTTCCCTTCCCTTAGTATTCTGAGCAGCTGGTATAAAATAAAATCTGTTTCTGCCACCTTAATCTATTACTCATAATTAATACTTATGAAAATACAAATATTTACAAATCATCCTAATTTGCTAGTTAAATTAGTTAGATCATAATTGGAACCATAATTTGAAATCACATTATTATGCAGCTATTAGCCATTTAAAAAAATCCATTAACTTGTATAATACTAGGTTGTGTTTCCCTAGACCATACCCATCTTTATGTAATAATGATGTCAAAATAGCACTAAAATATTTATTAAATTCACCTCTAGGGGCAAAGCTTGCCCTTCAGCTTCTTCAAATTATTTCTGGATAATGTTTGAGGACCTCTCGGGAGTTATTATTCATGCATTCACATAGTATTTCGTTTTGATGCTCTGTGGTAAATGTCAGTTTCTCCTCTAGCATACTAGGGTGACAAAGACTGCGGATATCAACAACAAACGGCCAGATATGTGGACGATGATTTAGTCCCAAAATGTCTTCCTAGAGCATCCAGACAAGCAGCTCCCTCAAGAGATGTTTTCTCCCTAGTAAGTTGTACTGCTTCCCACTGCTTTTTTCTTAATTCAAATTGTTCTACAGTAATAGGAAAAGAAGTGCCTTTTTTCCCTACCTATGGAATTCTCCATTATTTCATATCTACTGCTTACAAGTACACACCATATATGCCTGGATCTACAAAATATATGTGAGTGTATATGTCTATCTTAAGTTAATCTATCTATATCATTATCTAAATATCCTTATGAAATGTAAGTCAACTTATTGCTGGACTTGTTTTTGGGAATTTATTTTATAGAAATATATCACGATTAAAAATTATTTATCTTTAATTATCTAGGAATATTTAATTTTTCAGATATAAATAAAAGAGAAAATTACAAAAGGGACTGGTAAAATATGTACATTTTATAATAAATAATTTGGTTTGTTATCCAAGAAAGCAGGGGCACCTGGGTGGCTCAATCAGTTAAGCATTCGACTTCAGTTCAGATTATGATCTCGAAGTTTGTGGGTTCGAGCCCTGCATCGGGCTCTGTGCTGACAGCTCAAAGCCTGAAACCTGCTTCAGATTCTGTCTACCTCTCTCCTTCCTGCCCCCCACTTGTGCTCTGTCTCTCTCTCTCTCAAAAATAAATAAACATTAAAGAAATTAAAAAAAGAAAACATTTCTTGACATTGTTTTTAATGAGACAGTGTATTTGAAAGAAGAGTTAGACTAAAATATGATGTCCATAAATTCAGCTGCACAAGTATTCAGTCTTGATAACATGGAAAACTGAAGAATGAAGATAATTAAAGAATATAAATTAGAAATCTATCAAAAGTCTCACAACAATATTTGACAGTAGAAAATGACTCAATAAGTTGCTTCGATTTTAAGAGATCAATAGCAATAGTTGAAAAAGACAGCTTAATTTATCTCACAAGATAATCAACTTGCATAAAGGTACAAAGGAAGATAATATTAACAATCAATAAAATCACAATGTTTATTTTTAAAAAGAAAGAAAAGAGTACAATAAAAAGAAATTGTCATAATTTCACACTTGTCATAGAATAATACGCATTTGCTGTTGTAGGGGAAATAAGGTTCAATCTCCTCAGTTTGAAGATGATATAATATGACCCAATATATTAAATGATTTATCTAGGTTTAAATACTTAACTAATACTAGATAATTGCTGGTTTCCTGAGCCATGTTTCAAATGTCTTTACTTTTACTATTAGGACATTTTTATCTATTTGTTTTACATTAAAATAAACTATGATTTCTAATAAATTTTTCTGGCAATATTAAGTTACAGAGGGACAAAGTGTAACTAAATGCACAGCTGAGTGCACACTTTACATTGTACTGCAACAAAAGAGAAAGAATTTTACAAGGAGAATGTTTGAATCCAGACCAAATAGTCATAAAGGAAGAGTTATCCATAGTAAAAGTACAGTACCAAAGCCTAAAGTAGTGATGAGTAATTAAATATAAGTACCTGTGCTCAGCCACATATTTATGTATACACATCAGCCTACATAGCTTCTCAATTTTAAAAAGGTGGGCTTTTTTTTTTTATTAACTGTCAACTCTGTGACAGTTGTTTTTTAAATGGAAACATCTGCTTGCATTCACTTAATATCACCTTTATTCAAGCTGTTGAAAGGAAATTGATTTAGAATTGAATTTTAGAGTAAATGTCCAAATAAAACAGTTGTGATACATTTAGGAAAGTCTTTTCAGTCAATAAAATACTCCCTAAAGATATCAAGCACTTGGTCAAACTGCATTAACACTTACATGACTTTAGGGAACCAAGAATTTATTAATACTTTATTCAGTAACTGACAGAGAGAGATGTTTTAAAACTCACTTTCATAATATATTTGATTTTAGCAAACAATAAACATTCACTTAAGAAAAAAGAAAAATTAAAATATGATATATCATAGAAATCATTAGTCCATATTTCCTTAGGATTTTAGTGTATGAAATGCAAGTGCTAACAAAATGAGAGGAGTCCGTCAATGGTAATCTAGCCTGACTGGATAAGCTTAATTATGTTTATAGGTCTTTATATATTTCAGCAAATAAATTAAAGGATCATATTCTAATAAAAGGGATATATATTGTCCAAACTTCACTTTCTTTGTGTCTTATTTCAAGTAATTTATCAGTTCTGGATCCAGTGAATACATGTGAAGCAGAAAAACTTAACATAATTCTCTTAATTCTAAAGAGTCATGAAATTTTTGTAAATGATGTACCTGGGGTAAAAAAATAACAAAATAATAATCCCTCCTATGTGCAGTTTCTTCACTGTAGGTTTACTTCCTTTGTTCAAGAACAACAGTAAACAACCTTACTAACTGCCTGTCATAAGTAATTACTTAATTTATGCCTTAATAAATTTCATTTCTGTATGTACTAAAAAATGTGATATTATTATTTCCCACTGTGTACACTTCAAGAAAACCACAAGAGAAATTTGTTTCTCATTTTTACTATCCAGTAGGAGGAGTCTAAAAATTCATTAGAATGAAATGTTTAATTAATTGTCCAGATCTTCTAAAGGCTATGTTTTTTATCTGTTTGATATTTGAGCTTTCAAAATTGTGCATTAAATTTTCTCTTTATGGTCAAAATATAGATTTGTCAATTTATTACAAAAATTCTGAAATTTTTAGTCTATACATTATGAGAAAAACCATTGATTGCATTGAGTTTAAGGGTATTTATATGTTTTGATAAAGTGATCCTTTTACCTTTTGTAATAATTTACTATTGATAGAAAATATTTTTGTCTATTAACTCATTTTATATATATATAGTATATATATATAGTTTATATTTGTAAATGTATATGTACATACCCATATATGTATTTCCTTTTGTAAACCCCTTTGTCGATATTGATCTAGGTAATAAGTTGTAATTACCTAATGTAGAGTTGCAATACTTAATGAGTTGTAAAATAAGTATACATCCATGAAACCATTACTCTGATCTATGCCATAAATATAGCCATCATCTCCAAATAATCCTCCTGCCCTCTTTATTTATTTATTTATTACTATCATCATTATTATTATTATTTTGTGACAAGAACACTTCACATAAGATCTACCCTCCTAACACATTTTAAAGTATACAATACGATATCGTATTCATCTTGCAAAGCCTGTACCTTTGACTAATACCTTGTCACTCCTTCTTCCCCTGAACCCTTTACAACTATTACTCTGCTCTATTACTATAAGTCTGAATATTTCTGATTTCTCATATAACTGGTAACATATAACACTTGCCTTTCTGTGTCTGGCTTATTTCACTTAGTATAATGTCCATTATGGTCAACCATGTTGTTTCAAATGATGGGATTTCCTTCCTGTTTAAAGATAAGACTAAATGTTGTGTATGTGTGTGTATATATACCACTACATACATTAAATTAAACTAAAAGCTTCTGTACGGCAAAGGAAAAATCAACAGAATAAAAACCAAACAGCTTCTAAATTATTTCTTTCATGTATCATGCCTTAAGAACTGCATTTAAGAAGTCATTGCCATGCCTAGGACCATCTGGGTTTTCTCCTATAAAATTTTTTAGGACTTTTATAATTTTGCTTTTTACATTTAGGTCTGTGACCTGTTTGGGGTTAATTTCTGTAAAGGTATAAGATCTGTGTCTAGATTATTATTATCTTTTTTTTGCAAGTGGGTGTGCAATTGTTCCATCACCATTTTGGAAAAGACAATCTTCATTCCATTCCATTGCCTTTGCTCCTTTGCTAAAGGTTACTTGATTGTAATTATATGGGCTTATTTCTGTGATCTTTATTCTGTTCCATTGATATGTCTATTATTTCATTGATATCTCTCTATCTTGATTACTGTTGCTATACAGTAAATCTTGAAGTCAGGTAATGTCAGTCCTCCAACTTTATTCTTCTTCAATACCACGTTGGCTATTCCAGGTCTTTTGCCAGTTAGCTTCTGTTTTTGATTTCTAGTTTAATTCCAGTTTCGGTCTGAGGGTAGAAATTGTATGATTTCTATTCTTTTAACTTTTAAGGTGTGCTTTACGACTCAGAACGTGGTCTTTCTTCGTGAATATTCTACGGGAGAAGAATGTGTATTATGACGCTAATAAATGAGTAATCTATCGATTGCTAGTGTTGAGGAATTCGACTCTATTTTCACTAGTTTTTTTGATTGCTATATCTGTCCATTTTTGATTTGAAGTCTCTAGCTATAATAATAGTTTCATCTATCTCCTTTATAGTCTTTATTTTTATTGATTGATTGATTGATTGATTGAAAGAGTGCATGCAAGAGAGGGGCAAGAGGGAGACAGAATATTAAGCAGACTACACACTCAGCTCACTGCCATCGCAGGGCTCCATCTCATGGTCAAGAGATCATGGCCTGAGCTGAACCCAAGCATAGGATGCTTAACCAACTGAGCCACCAGGCACACCCATCTTTGTAGTTTTATTGGGTTTGTCTCACACAGTCTGACACTGTGTTGTTAGGTGCATGCACATTAAGGACTGTTATAATTTCTTAGAGAATTTGCATCTTTATCATTATATAATGCCCATCTTTATCCCTGGTAATTAATGTTCCTTGCTTAGAAAGCTGTTCTGTCTGAAAATAATACAGTTATGCTTGCTTTCTTTGATTACTGTTAGCATGGTATATTTTTCTCCATCTGTTTACTTTTAATATATGTGGCCCCATATTTAAAGTGTGTTTCTTGTAGACAAAATATACATAGGTCTTCTTGTTGATCACTCTGACAATCTCTTTAGATCACTGAAATTCAAAGTGATTATATGATATAGTTGGATCATGTCTACCATATTTGTTACTCTTTTCTGTTTTCATTTTTTTCAAATTTTGTCTTCACTCTTATTATGCCTTTTGTGATTTTAGTCAAGTATTTTATATTATTTTCTTTTCTATTTTTTTCTTAGCATATCAGTTATATGCTTTAGTGGTTGTCCAAGAGTTTGCAATTACACATTTACATTATAGCTAATTCAAGCCCACTTTCAAATGATATTCTACCATATCATGGGTAGTGTAAGTACTTTAAAGTAACAACAACAGCAACAAAAAACCCTATTTACTTCCTCTTGTCCTTTGTATCAATGACATTCATTGCATATTTGCTTCTGTATGTATATGTAATATGTATAAGATATATTCTACACACAATATATACAATATACAATGCTTATGTAGTATATATATAATTTGTATATATACATATTCTACATACACAACATATAATATATACATACATAAACAAATACATTACTTAAGTATATCTAATTAAATATACAGTTGCTATTTTCTCCAACTGTTATCTGTGGATCAATTAAGAGTAAGATCAATTAGAATTTTTATTTTACCTTAATTTATTCCTTCATCTAGTCTCTTTTCTTTTTGTAGATTTGAGTTTCTGCCCTATATTGTTTTTCTTCTCTACATATCTCTTTTTAAAATATTTCTATATGACAGGTTTATTGACAATAAGTTCCTTCAATTTTTGTTTGTTTGAGAAAGTTTTCATCTCTCTTTCATTTTCGAAGGATGATTTCACAGGATGCAGAATTCTAGGTTGTTTATTGTCTCAACACTTTAAATATTTTATTTCACTCTCTTCTTGTTTGCATGGTTACTGAGAAGTCAGAGGTAATTCTTGTCTTTGTTCCTTTATAAAAGAAGTTTGTTTGTTTTTACTTTTCTGACTTCTTTTAGGATTCTTTCCTTATCTTCAATTGTCTGTAGTTTGAAAATGATGTACCTATCTTTAGGGTTTTTTTGGGCAGTTATCCTCTTTGGTGTCCTCTGAACTTCCTAGATCTGTGGCTTGGTATTGGACATAGATTTGGGGAAATTCTCAGTTATTATTATTCCAAATATTGCTTTGATTTCTTTCTTTTGTTGCTATTCCTAGTACATGCATATTACACCTCTTGTATTTGTCCCACTCTTCTTGGATGTTCTATTCCATTTTTTTTCAATCTTTGTTCTCTTCGCTCTTCAGTTTTAGAAATTTCTATTGAGATCTCAAGTTCAGAGACTCTGCTTAAGCATTCAGTCTACTAATAAACTTAATCAAAGGCATTCTCCATATCTATTTCTGTGTTTTTAATCTCTAACATTGTTTTTTGGTTCTTTCTTAGGAATTTTATCTTTCTGCTTACACTAATCACCTGTTCTTGCATGCTGTATATTTTATCCATGAGATAATATTAACCATAGTTGTTTTCATTTGTATGTCTGATAATTCCAACATCCCTGACATGTCTGGTTCTGATGTCTGGTTCTGATATGTGCTGTCTCTTTGAATTAATTAATTAATTTGTCTGTTTGTTTGTTTATTGTATGTCTTATCTTTTTTTTTTTTTTTCCTTGACAGCCAGACGTGATGTGCTGGGTAAAAGGAATCACTGTAAGCAGAACTTCAATAATGTGGTGGTAAGGTGTGGGGGGAGGGGAAGCAATCTGTAGTCTTGTAATTAGCTCTAAGTCTTTAGGTGAGCCTATGCTTCTGGACTATTAACTTCACAAGTGTTTTTCAGGGGTTTTTTCTCCCCCTTTAGATGGGAGAGCATGACTAGAGTATGTTGGAGTTGGGGATTTTCCTTCCTCCAGATAAATTATGCTCTGATAATACGGCAGCAGGTTAGAATCTAGTCATCTAGTTTCTCCCAAGGGCAAACCTTGTTGAGAAAATTTGAATAATCCAGCATATTTAAAAATGGCTCCTTTAACCCTCTCCCTGGTGAAAGCAAGAGGGAAATTTTCTCTGATGTTTACCGCAAGGATCTACTAGAACTCCTGGAAGTAAATTTCACAAAATTGTTTATAAACTCTTATGACTGTATCTTCCTGGAATTTTTAAAGCTCAGAGCTATTTACACTGAGCCTCCAATAGTTCCTCAATTACAGTTCAGGTTTTCCTAGGAGTGAGTCTTTTTTCCCATTAAAAGACCCTTGTGCAAAGACCTGGAAAGTGAAATAGAAGCCGGGTTTGTCCCTGCAGCAGTGGTAACTGAGCACATTGGCTCTGGCAGATGATAGAGGTGAGGTTTTGCTGGTAGGCCGTAGGCATCCTCTTCAAATCCCCTGAATGGATGCTGCCGGCAGCTCATCTTATCTTCAGAGACTCCTAGTGATATCTGCCTTTCCTGATTTCTTAAACAGGATTTATAGATTCTTTGACCTTCTCACCTCAACATTTCTCATATTATTTAAGACTGTAATTCCTTATATTACATCCTTGGCAGTTTGAAATACCTGAAGCAGTCTGTTTTCTTAAACCAAATGCACATTCCCTCAAAATTAATAAAAAAATAAAATTTAGAAATAGAAATCCTCACATAATCCAAAAATAATGAAAAACTTTATAGAATATTACTATAAAAGCAAAATTGTATGACCTTTAGAATGAAAGACCTATTTCATTTTCCAAAGACAAATGCTAATTGATGTTCTGTTATTCTAGCTTCACATTGTACTGTAAAATTTTCTGAAGTGATACATATCAGAAAGCATTAATGTGAGAGTCTTGTCAACTATGGATTGATAGTTCAGAGAACCCCATGGATTAAGCTCACTGGCAGGTCTCTATGTCTTCAAAGTGATGTTGACTTTAAATGAGAAAAGTTAAAAGAGGCACCTTAGTTGGTTAGAAAATATTTTACATGTTAGATTATTTCATGTGAAACAAACTGAGACGGCTGTCAAATTGATTTTATCTTCTAGAAAATTATGCTACACTTTCTATCACAATACAGACATTTATTATAGAAGCAAAGTGAATCTAGTGCATAGTTGTCATAAGATAATAACTACTCTTGGGATTTACAGATACTTGGTTAAGTTTAGTATCTCTTACTGCCTTAGGGATGTGGTTATATTATGACAAACAGCCCTCATCATTTATTTTTAAAATATATTATTAGTATAGTAGTTTAATACTATTAAATTTTAAGTTTAAATTCCCACAATGGAGCATTCTAGCTGTTAAAACAGTTTAGAATGGTTCCTAAACTCTTTAATTTTGCTATAACTGCTATGCTTTTCATAGACTGAGCTGTACAGCGGCATTCTGTTAGTCTAAATTCTCAGTCAGTCCTGGCTGCTGTGTTTTCCACAAACTGCATGCTGATAAGGTTCAAATTTGTTTGGGGAGTTATGTTCAAGCTGGATCCTTAAAATGATACATATATTCAGGATTAGAAATAGCTGCTATTAAAAACTCATTTTCCAAATAATTCCAAATTGACGATGCTAGGACATACCTGAGTGAATGAGGGTGCTGCGTTGTTCAGACCTCCATTAAGTCCATATTCTCTGACAAGCAAGTACTCAATTGTCTTTAGGGCTTTGTATTAGGTAGGATAAGTCTATGGGTTTGCATATTTATGATTAAGGCTGATTTGTTTTCATCCTTGTCACAGAAAGTTCCCTATCAGACAAGTATGTTTAGTGAGGTTGTAAAAATAAAATTAGGCAGGTTCCTACTTCAGGAACCTTGAAAGTCAAGCAAGCACAGTACACTTTTTTCTCTCCTAGTGATTTGGCTATAAAACCTACACAGAGCACATGGGGGAAATAGGTGAGGACTCCAAAAAGTAAATAAATAGTAGCAGACATATTCGGAAGATCAGAATTTCAAATATCATTGAATTCTCATTTTTTCTGTTTTTTTTTTTTCCTCAATCTGTTCTCAAGGCAATTCAAAAACTAGACTTGGACATAAGCACAATCAGAAAGAATGGCAGAAGAAGCCGTTCTGTTCAGGCTTAATGTGTAGGAAGAGATTCTTCTGGTGAGGGCAGTAGCGACAGTGGAGGCTCATAAGACCTAAGACTCTGTAAGACAGGAAAATTCCTCTTCAATGCAAAAAGCAATCTTACCAGATTTTAGGATAAGTCCCATTGATGTTTTTCTCCCCCTGTCTTTCTGCCACTTTTTCGAGAATGGAGGTGCAGTCAAGAAATTGCACACTGGTAGTGTTCGGGGGTAAATAGTCCTCACTGTCTATCCAAAAGACCTAAAAGCTGGCACTAGGAAGATGACAGTGAGGGAGGACCTAGGGAAACTAAACTCTTGGTTCATCCCTAATGAAGCATGAGTGACTCTAAATGCTAAACAGAGAGAAATCACTGCTCATTTCCCAAAAGTGGCTACTGGCTAGTGCACACACGGAGCCGGTCAGAATAGCCCTGCAAAATCTTTGAAAATTGAAGTAACATTATAACCAAAACCCATAGGAGCTTAAAAAGAATGTGTTGGCCAAATTCAGCCACGTTCATTGCCAGCCGAAAATAAAAGTGAACATTTTCCACAGAAATTAAATAAGTCTCAGTATAAGCTGTCACAAAATTTTAATTTTTTTAAAATGTTTTATTTATTTCTAGGAGAGAGAGAGAGAGACAGCGTGAGCAGGGGAGGGTCAGAGAGAGAGGGAGTCACAGACTGAAACAGGCTCCAGGCTCTGAGCCGGCAGTCAGCACAGAGCCCGATGCAGGGCTCGAACCCACGAATCGCGAGATCATGACCTAAGCGAAAGTCGGACGCTTAACCGACTAAGCCACCCAGGCGCCCCTGTCACAAAATTTTAAAAGGTCCATGCTGTAACCAAAAATTTCCACAAAAAGAAAAACCAAGAAAATTCTACAAATATCAGAAAACAGACAATCAAAAGATAAGGACAAGATAATACTAATGTTGGAATTCTTTCAAAAATATTTAAAAATAGCTACTTATAAAGTCCTCCAACAATCATTAAGGAAGACTGTTGAACAAGGGTAAAAATGCCAGCAAAGATATCTATCTATCTATCTATCTATCTATCTAAATAGGAGACAAGCAAAGAGTCAGTGCCATTGATATTAAAATAACTTAAATAGATAGATAAAAGATTGAACAAAATAAATAAATAACTGCAGCATTATAATCTGTGCAACTATAACAAAGAAATCTAAAATTAGTATCAATGAAATCCAAGAAAGAGAGGAGAGAAAGAAAAATGAAAAGAAAAAAAGAATTAATAACCAAAAATACCCCATGTTTAGTGAGAGGGAAAAATCTACACATATATGAAAAATGGGGAAAAAACAACAACAACAAGCCAAATACTTGGAACTAAACAACAAACTTTACATAACGGTTCCAAGAGGGACAATTCTAAGGAAAATTAGAGAATATTTTGAATTGGAGACAATAAAAATACAACATATCGAACTGTGTAGAATAAAGCTAAATCAATGTTTATAGGAAAATATATGCCATTAAATGATTCTTGCAGAAAATGAAAGGTCTTAGATAAGAAATGTAATGTTCAATCTTAAGAAATAAATTAAAAAAAGAAGATTGGAAAGGAAGACATCAATAAAGATAGATGTAGGAATAAATGAAATTGAAAACAGAAAGTAGTAACAAAAATTCAGTGAAATAAAGTTTGATTCTTTTATACACTTATAAACTTTTTAACTTCTCACAAAACAGAATGAAAAAATAAAGACATAAATAATCAATATCAAGAATGGTATGGCAAAATCACTAAAGACCACAACTGAAAGCAGTATAGGCATTTGAACTATATTGAAAAGTCTTAAAATTCTAATGTTAAAAATGATTAAGTAATGAAAACAATAAAATAAGGACTAAATTAACAGAGAGACATTATGAGTCTATTGATTCAAAGATTCAACATAGTAAATAGCTCAATTCTTCCAAATTGATCTACAGATTTTATACAATGTCCATCAAAATTCCAGCACTATATTTTGTAGATATACCCAAGCTGATTCTATTTTTTTTAATGTTTATTTTTATTTTTGAGAGAGGGAGAGACAGTGTGAGCGGGGGAGGGGCAGAGAGAGAGGGAGACAGAACGGGAAGCAGGTTCCAGGCTCTGATCTGGGTCAAGAACCATGAGATCATGACCTGAGCCTAAGTTGGAGGCTTAACCACTGAGGCACTCAGGCGCCCCAGCCAAGCTAATTTTAAAACCGCAAATGGAGGGGTGCCTGGGTGGCTCAGTCGGTTAAGTAGCCAACTTCAGATCAGGATATAATCTCACGGTTTGTGGGTTTGAGCCCATTCTTGGGCTCTGTGTTGAGCTGGGAGCCTGGAGCTTGCTTCAGATTCTGTGTCTCCCTCTCTCTGCCCCTACCCCACACGTGCTCTGTCTCTCTCTCGCAAAAATAAACATTAAAACATTTTTAAGTAAAAAACCAAAAGCAAATGGAAAAGCAGAAATACAGAATACAATACAAGAATATAGTTGGAAGACTCACAGTGCTTGAATTGATAACAATATAAACCTACAATAAAAAAGACAGTATAGTATTGGTGATGTGAGAGACACATAGATCAATAGTACAGAATAACACAGATTTCTGAAATTGCTCCACGTGAAAATGATCTGTGACCTAGGTGTAAAGGGAAAAACTACTGCTACTGGAACAAGTGGGCATAAGTATGTATAAATATGGACCTTAGCAAAATTCTCACATTTTTTAAAAAAAAATCAACCAATAACAGATAATAATGTAAACCTCCAAATTATAAAAATTTAAAAAGAAATCAAAAGGAATTTTCATGATCTATAGCTAGGCAAAGAATTTATAAACATCACACTGATGGTCCAAACCATTAAAAAAATACAAACGGAAGTTCATCAAATATTAAAATCTGTTTTTTCTTCTGAAAGACTCCTTCGGAAAATGAAAAGACAAGCTAAACATAGACTGGAAGGAATCATTTGCAAGCTATATATCTGACAAAGATTTGCATCCAGACTTAATAAAGAACACTCAAAAATCAATAGTAAAAAATAAGCAAACCAATGGGGAAAGGGGAGAGTAGACAAAAAAGACATAGACTCTTAACCAAATAAGACACACATACATATGCAAGACAAATAAACACAAAGAGAGTGTGAGAATAAATAGAAGGCAAATAAGTAAATTTTCTAAATAAATAAGTAAATAAATAAATAAATAAATAAATGTAATTAATTAATTTATGATTAGATTCTAGTACATAATTGTTTGACCGGCTGAAGAAATAAGAATGATGACAATATCAAGTCCTAGTGAGGATGCAGAGCATACAGAACTCATACACATGGTCCACTGAAATGAAAATTTATTTAGCCAATACGGGGGCGCCTGAGTGGCTTAGTCGGTTAAGCGTCCGACTTTCGCTTAGGTCATGATCTCGCAGTTCGTGGGTTCCAGCCCCGCGTCGGGCTCTGTGCTGACTGCCAGCTCAGAGCCTGGAGCCTATTTTGGAGTCTGTGTCTCCCTCTCTCTCTGACCCTCCCCTGCTCACGCTGTCTCTCTCCCTCTCCTAGAAATAAATAAAAAATATTAAAAAAAAAAAAGAAAATTTATTTAGCCAATATGGAAACAGTTTAGCAACTTTTTTTTTAATAAAAATTGCCCATACACACACCATATGACTCAGCGATCCTACTTACTACAATTTAGTCAAAGTAGTGAAAGTTATGCTAACTTAAAACAAGTACTCAAATGTTGATAGAAGTTCTATTTACAAGATACAAACCTGGAAAAGACTTAAATCAATGTAGTTCAAATTGTGAATGGAATGGATAAACAAAATGCAGTACCTCCATGCAATGGAATAATATTGAGTAATCAAAGGGATATTTATGTTTAGATACACCAAATCACTTGACTCCCAACACAAGGTTTTATTGATGCATACAACTTGTGTGAATTTTAAAGACTAATTGAAAGAAGCTGTCTCAAAAGTCACTTACTTTGTGATTCCAGCTACATGGCTTTCTCACAAAGGAAAAAACCTAATGACAGATAACAGATCAATGCCTGCCAGGGATTAACAAGGGGGCAAGTGATTGATTACAAAGGCATAACAAGAAGGAGCTTTTGGAGGTGATGGGACTGTTCTGTATCTTGATTATGGTGGTGTTTATGTGAATATATACACATGTCTAAAAATTCATAAAAGTCTACTCAATAATAAACTTAATTTTACTGCATTTTAATTTAAAAAGTTATGTCATATTAATTATATATGTGAAGTGATGTTATCATTTTATTATATGAGTAATCTAAAGACTGTCAATTTCCAATTAATATTTCAACTGGGATCTCTTTTCTAAGTTTCACTTTTGAAGAGCCAATTATCTGTTTGACATCTCGAAGGGTCATGGGACTGGGGTATTCATATTTATTTAAATAAAATATTTAAACTCTGAATTAACAAACCATAGTCCCCATTTATAATTTTTCTCCATTCTTGTCCAATTCTGAAAAGAGCAATATCACTACCCAAAATTACACAATAGAAACAGTAAATCCATCTTGGCATCTAGCTCTCTCATCTCACATTGAATCAAACATCAGATCTCCCTGGTTACACCTTCATGATAGGCACACACAGACACAAAGTCACACACACAAACAGTTAATTATCTTCCATCACTAGTATTTATTTTAATCCTAATGACCTATAGTTTTTGCCTAGAGCCTTCTAAAAGGTTTTTGTTTCTGTTGGCTTCATATTTCATTCTCTTTAAATCTATTTTTTAGACAACAGGCTAAGGAATATTTTGATAGTTTCTCAGATATTAGCACGCTAGGGTTTAAAGTCTTTCCATAAATTTCTACTGAGATTTATAATAAAATACACATACACAAATAATAAAAGGATCTAGGAGCTCCTATATGATCTGGCTCCTGCCAGTTTTTCAGGTATCCTTTGATACAGCTCTCTTGACTACTACTCACTAGGCTCTCTCACTCCCTTTTTCATTTTCCTTATTAAAAGAGTTCCTGCTTTCTCTGTCTCTTTTTTTCCCTCTTTGTTAATATCAAAGCCCTCATGTTGGTCCCTTTGCCTATAGGACCTGTATCACCTTCTACACCTCAACTATGTAACTGTTACTCATCACAAATATGTCTGCCTAAATAGTATTTCTGGAAAACCCCTTGACTCCTGCCTTTCAGAGAAGCAACTAATTATGTTCTTTTGTGCTTACCTGTTATTTCCTTTAGAGCCTCATAATTACATGATTATATACAATGTTATGGATTTTTAAAATAACTGAAGTATTAGTGGTTAGTAAGTTCCTATAAGACAAGAATCACAAAGTCTTGTTCTAGCATAGCTCTAGCCACAGTGTCCAAAATCATCTTCATTTAGCAGGTCTTTAATATTATAGTTAATTAATAGATATATTTTAAACATTTGATTACTTGTGTTATAAATTATTATTTTATTTCTTTGGAAAAGACAATAGTGTAGTATATTTTGTCATTTTTCTAATGTAATTTTGCTAAATATAAGTTGATACTATAAATAAATTAATACATAGGTTGAAATCTGCTAAAGCCCCTCCCAGTAACTGACCTGCTGAGTGTCCATGCCAGTTTTCAATGAGTAAATGCTTCTGTGCTTGCAGTTTTCTTTAAATAAAATAATCTAACTTTTATGATGTAAAAACACTCATAAAAGTGAGCAATTTAGAGGTAAATACCTCTTGTGTCTAATTTGATATCTCAATGTCCTTTTAATTATGTATATAGCATGTCATAATGACATGGCATGTAAATGGTCTGCATTTTTTTTTTTAAGTCAAACTGGAGAATTAGTTTCATCATGCCTCAGTCAAGAAGGACAGTATATTAGTGAGGATTTTGTGTTTTAAGTGACATAAAACTTAACTCAAAGTACATTAAACAAGTGGAGCATTTAATGGCACATGTTACTAAAACATTTAGAATTAAGACCTTCAACTGGAAAGTTTAAAAACTTTACAGGCTTCTGGATTGTGCTGAGTGGTTCAATGCTTTCACCTCCCAGCTGTTTGTTTCTGCACTTTGCCGATTTTAGCTTTAGCAAATAATTGGCCATCATTTTCCACAAGGGATTAACCAATACAGTGACATTACCTCTTTGCTCGACAAGAAGAGAAAGGGCAATATAGAGAGGAAAAGAAGAGAGGAGGGAAGGAGGAGGAAAGAAGTATGGGGAGAGAAAATGATTCTAATCAAAATACTACTACTACTACTACTACTACTACTACTACCACCACTCCTACTACTACTATGCCTGCTACTACTACTATACCTACAATTCACTGTGATGGGACCAAACTAAGACAGGCATCCTTACCGAATCCAATCATATGTTTAAGGAAGAACCTTGGGCTAGCTGGGTGAAAAGGATTATGGATTAATATTTAATACCATAGGCTAATGGGGCTTCTCTTAGATCTGAGGTGTGATGAATTTAATTCAAGCTATATGACTGCAATACAATGTGGGTGTTACTTCAAAGAAAGAAAATCTGAGGCATGCAGAAGGGAAGAAATAAAAATATAAATGGTAAAATATAAATGTCAGTCTGGGTAGATGCTGCTGCCTATAACAAATCACGGGCAATCTTTTATATATTTGATAAAGTGGCTAATGAAATACTACCTGAAAAATCCTTAATTATATTTAATAAAGATGCTTTCAACATACAGCCATCTATTTTTTTTTCAATATAGCTTTCGTTAGGATAGCAACTATGTATTCAAATGCATTTGGATTCAAAAGCCCATGAGTTTTGACCCACAAGATGATTGCTTATTCCTTATAAATGCTGGGTTTTCTCTTAAAAATTGCATCTATAGGGGTTTCTGGGGGGCTTAGTTGGTTAAGTGCCAGACTCTTGGTTTCAGCTCGGGTCATGATCTCATGGTTCGTGGTTCAAGCCCCACCTTGGGCTCTCTGCTGACAGCCCAGAGCCTACTTGGTATTCTCTTTCTCTCCCTCTCTCTCCGCCTCTCCCAAGCTGGTGCTCTTGCTCTCTCTCTCTCTCAAAATAAATAAATAAACTTAAAAAATTATGTCTATAAAAAATCATATATTTGAAATTAAACATATTGTATTAGGTAAAAATAACAATAATATTACTCTCTACATCTCCACAAACATATTTCCATTGTATACTGTTACAGTTCTACTTCACATAAAATGAAGTATATCACAGACATCTTGCGTCAATGTATACACAGAAAATGATAAAAGCAAAAGACACCCATATGATAAAAAGTGTAATTTCAGTTGTTCTAATTTTGCTAGAGTAGGCTTTTTCTAAAAGGATCATTGCTTACACAAATAACACTATCTACTAAATCTAATTAACTCTGAAAGAAGGTTTTATTGTACTCTTTTATGTAGAAGACTATCCCTAGCAATGATTTGCATGATCCATGTAAACAGAGATGATGTTTCTAAGATTCTCTCCAAAACAATGAGAGATCCGTTCAATACACATTAAATGGAGGACCTTTTGTAGAATTAATCATTCAACATTGTTTGGATGGATATTCTTTCTTTCATGCTGAAGACTGGGACCTGAAGACCCTGTAGCAGCTGTTTGCCTTAAAAGTTTGTAGATGTTGGCCTCACACACAATTCAGTTTTGTTGCTATAGCAATCACTACAGGGAAAGAAAAATAAAAGAAAATTAATCTGCCTTACAGTTTAGGTTCCTAGAGTGCACCCACTATGTGGTGAGTGAAATAATTAAATCTTGTTTACTGTTTTCCTTAAAACCTTTGATGTACCTGATGATATCATCACTGCTTGATTGATTTTCAGGTAAAGGAAACAACCAAAATTAATTGCCCTAATCTTCACTCAAGGACAACACAGACATTTTAAGCTGAAACAAATTTTGTGTGTGTGTGTGTGTGTGTGTGTGTGTGTGTGTGTGTGTGTTTTATTTCAGTTTTAAACAGCTGGAGATTTTGAATTTTCTTTTTCATTTCCTTTTCTGTATTATAAGAAAAGACATTCTCAGGGAGGGAAAAATTGTTGTTATCCAGAGGTTGAGATTTTGTATGTGAAGCTTGAAATGGACAGAACAAAAGTGTTTGCTCTTAAATTAATAAAATTTCCCTCCTGATACAAAATGACAGCAGGCAAAGAAAATTCTTTTCATACCAAAAAGCTGTATTTAAAGGTAGACATAGTTTAAGGTGGACCTGATATACTAAATTCTAAAAGCAAATAATTTTTAAAACCGATTTAAATTTTTCCTCAGATTTTTATGTAACATTAGTACATATTTTAATGATCTATGTAAAGTACTATATAGGACTATTCCAGAACAGCAAAAAGAAAAATAACTTACAACATATTATTAGTCTTCTTTTGACTGTACTGCTGTTGTAAGTTTAGCATGAAGATGAAAACTTTCACGTGTCACAACATAGGCATGAGTTTCTATTGATTAATCAAAGAAAGAAGTCTGTCTTTAAGAAAACTATCAACTTTCAGTAGCCAGTTCCATGGCATGCTAACATTTACTGTGATTACCTAAAACAACATAAGATGGTTTTTCATCCTCCTGTTGATTGTTTCACTCATTCTTAATTGCCAATTTCCTTTTAAACCCTTGATTAATTATTCCTATTTTTTGCCACTATCATGTTAAATTTATATCCTTTTCATAAAAACAAAGCCTAGCTTCTCATTTTCTAAACAAAATGGAGATTGTTGCTTATGTAGTTTCCTACCGTTTGCTATATTGCAATTATTATAGCCAGACACATTTTGTGTCTCCGTTTCTCCATGACACTGGAAATCCCTTCTGCTTTAAGGCAATCTTTGCACCTATTATTGTTAACTTCCCCCCCCAACACACCTCAGAGGTTGTACCTTCTTCTATTACCCCCTCTCAATTTTAACCCCATCTTACTAGCAACCAACATCCTTTGTTTTATCAAGCATATTTCTAATAATGTTTGCTTCTAAATCCATGGGAAAAAAGTGCATGTTCTGGAATTTTGTGTTTTCCCTAACAATATTAAATATACTCCTTGTTAATACAGAGTAATTTCTGGTTATACCTTAAGTGTTATTTGAAAATCTCTGCAACCATTTATGTACCTCTCCTCAGTTTGGCCAGTTATCGAGTCTAATTTAAAGTTTACATAAAATGATTGCCTTTTTTTTTTCCCTCCTGAATTCATCGTTAACTAGAAGTGGCTTATATTCATTATTTTTACTTAACTCTTGACTTTCCTCCATGTTCTCCTTTCTATCCTCCTGTGTATAAACTCCTCAAGTAAGGAGAAAGGTTTTATAATCTTACACTGAGAAAAATCAATATCAGTACATCAATATACAAAATGGGATCCAATCTCTGAAAGCAACTACAAGAATATATAGAGGGGTTTCTGAGGCTAACTTCTATTTTTTTCTTATTAGGAAATTGGTGATAACAATTAGAGTTCATCTTTCAAACCAGCACACTTTTGAGGAGTGACAAATACTCTTTTAATTATAATGTCAAAGCAACAAATTAACAACAGCAAGTAGGGTGTCTATAATTCCGGGCCTTATATTAATTTCTCTCTAGGTCTAGATGTTCTCTCATACATTTTTCTTCATCAATGAGATTTGTACTGGGATTCCCAGTGTGAACTCATTGTACTTATAACAATTGGTTTTTTATTACATGTTTTTTTAAAGTTTAGCTTTTAAAATATTTTGCATCCATATGTAAAAAAAAATTCTAAAAAGCAAAGGCATAAGTATCATGGTGTTTAATATACAACCTCAATAACCTTGTTAGGAGTGTATCATGGAGACACCGTGACCCACAGAGTTAATGAGGTTGAGACTAACAGAAAATTTAAAGCTTGTTTTTCAGGGAACTATTTCCTCCTAATCAGGTATTGTGTCTTTTCAAACCCCACTAACAAATCCATTAGCTGTCTCTGCAGCAGCCTGGACACAAGGTCAGCTGATACACTTCCAGCTTATGAACAAGCAAGGCTCTTCATTCCTGACCCAAGAGAAGGAGCCCAAGTGCCCAACTAGTTTATAACTGCTCTGGAGGCACGCTCACCGCCCCTTCCCCTTGTCCTAAAAGAACTTTGTCACATCAGGGGCTGAATTTTGCCTTGTTCTGATGCCAAGTCTCTACTCCAAAGTGAGCATATGTTACATACATGTGTGCTCAATGTGCTTGCTCCATCTTTCCTTATGAGTAGTCATGTCACCCCACCCTTTTCATCAATGTTATATAAGCTCCATCCTGATTATTACAAACTTATTGGCTCCCTCTTTAGGGAGGTGGATTTGAGGCTTGCTCTCTCCTCTCCTAGTTTGGCTGCCTCTGGAATGAATCCTTTCCTAGAGGCATACCTAATGTCTCAGTGATTGGTTTTGCTCTGCATAGGGGCAGATGGGAGTCACTGTGTATAACAGTTATTAAAATAAATAAACAAGGAGACCATTAGACTGAAGTGTCTCTAATGCCTTCAAAGCTTAAGTAAGCAAAATGAAACCTTACCCAGAACAAATGCCAAAAAATACGTTAAAATTATGAAATCGCATGCTAAGAATAACTAATCACGAACAGCCAACTCAGCTTTCCCAAATAGGGCAGCCTCTTAAACTATAGTCAATCAGATGATTGCCTTGCTTTGTTTCTGCTCCTGTCAGTAGAGTGGTTCTAGCCATTTTTGGTTTGGCGCCACCCCATTCGAAACCCATGTTTGCTCAAATGAAGTCTTGAAAATTTCACTGTGCCTCCATTTATCTTTTAACACAACATACCTCATAGATGAGATCATATAAAATGGTATGTGATGGCTACCTAGAATAGTCTGCAATACTCTAAATGGAAGCGAAAAAAAGTACCATTCCAATGATTTTGTTTAATTATTATTTTTTGGATGTGCTTGCCAATGAACTTTTTCCTTTCTTCAAAGGTTTTCAGGCTTTCAGATCAGAACAAAAAAGATTTCCAATATTTATGTATTGTTTTTATAAGTCTTCTGATTAGCTTCACAGATAGAGTTATAGCTAGTTAGCTACACATTTGCAAGCAACACACACACACATATAAGTATATAAGGAGAGATTTTCTTATATATCTACTCATTTATTTTTTAAATATTATTTTTTAAAGTTCTTATTTATTTATTCTGAGAGAGAGAGAGAGAATGCAGGAAAGAGAGAGAGAGAAAGAGAGAGAATCCCAAGCAGGCTCTGCACCATCGGCACAGAGCCCAACATGCGGCTCCAACTCACAAACCATGAGATCATGACCTGAGCCAAAACCAAGACTTGGAGGCTTAACTGACTGAACCACCCAGGCACCCTTTCTATATATATTTAGTAAGTGTAAACTGACATAAACCAAATCGGTGTATTTACACCTCTGAATTTATATGGCATGATTCAATTTTTATTTGTACAGATGTTGCTAAAATAATATTACATGATAATTAAATTAAGTATGTGTGCCTGTTACTTAACAATTAGGGGTCAGTTTTCTTTTTAAGTTTATTTATTTATTTTGAGGGACAGAGAGAGAGAACACACACACACACATACTCACATATGGAGTATAGGGGGAAAGGGGTCAGAAAGGAGAGAGAGTGCATCCCAAGCAGACTTTTCGCTGTCAGTGTGGTGCCCAAAAAGCTTGATCTAACAAACCATTAGATTGTGACCTGAGCCGAAATCAAGAGATGGATGCTTTACCCTCTAAGCCACGCAGGCACCCCTAGGCATTAGTTTTGTTTGTCAAACATACTAACCAGTTTCATGATAAGTCCAAATCTTATATACAAACTGCATGTTTTATTTTTTTTATATTTTTATTTATTTCTAGGAGAGAGAGAGAGAGACAGCGTGAGCAGGGGAGGATCAGAGAGAGAGGGAGATACAGACTCTGAAATAGGCTCCAGGCTCTGAGCTGGCAGTCAGCACAGAGCCCGACGCGGGGCTCGAACCCACGAACTGCGAGATCATGACCTAAGCGAAAGTCGGACGCTTAACCGACTAAGCCACCCAGGCGCCCTGCATGTTTTATTTTTTAACTGAATAAGAAATAATGCAATGACTTAAAAGGTAATAAATTTATCCTTCAATCTATGTAGATGGTCTTTCATGATTTAAAACTTTTTAAGATTAATGTAACAATGTTATATTTTAATATTGAGAATTCATACATGTATAAGGTACAAAAAGTAAACTTGACTTTTTTCCAAATGTTTATTAGAATAATATTTATTTATCCACTAAAGCTACTTATAAGTATTTACAGATTTTATTAAACATAAACAATTTTTATATCTCAATTGTAAAAAAAAAAAGTAGCATGATATTCTGTTTTGAGAACAACCAATTTAGGGACCCCTTGGGTGGCTCAGTAGGTAAAGAGTCCAATTATTGGTTTTGACTCAGGTCATGATCTCACAGTTCATGAGTTCAAACCCCACGAAGGATTCTGGCAGTGTGAGGCCTGCTTGGGATACTGTCTCCTTCCCTGCCCCATGAGCTCTCTCCCTCTCTATTTCTCTCTCTCTCTCTTTCAAAAATAAACAAAAAAAATAAACTTTTTAAGAAGAACCAATTTAAGAAAAATAGAAGAAAATTTCCTTCATATTAAAGAAACATAGGTAATTTAAGCCACACATTTAAATACATGGTAGGTATCATTTTCTCACACCATGCACAAAAATAAACTCAAAATGGATAAAGGATCTGAACGTGAGACAGGAAACTATTAACACCCTAGAGGAGAAAGCAGGAAACAACCTTCCTGACCTCCACCGCAGCAACTTTTTATTTGACACATCCCCAAAAGCAAGGGAATCAAGAGCAAAAATAAACGATTGGGACCTCATCAAGNGGGGGGGGGGAGGGGGGGGATGGGCATGGAGGAGGACACTTGTGGGGATGAGCACTGGGTGTTATGTGGAAACTAATTTGACAATAAACTATTTGTAAAAAAAAAATTAAAAAAAATAAATACATGGTAGGTTAATGTCTGTGCTTACTGTGTTAGTCATAAAATGCAATGTTGAAAAAGAGACTGGAATCTAATATATCTTGAATCAAATAATAAAAAATATTGTCATCAGAAGAAATACATGAACCTTGATGGTCAATCACATATTTGTTTAATATCTAAAGTATGCTACCTATTGTGCTTAATTTGAAAGCAAAGTAAATTTGATAAAAAAATTCACTGTGTTTTAAAGAAACAACTGAAACAAATACCAGAACTGTGCCTAAATAAGAGCAAGCTGTGGATTGTGCAGGGGGGATGTACCCATGCTGTGTGTAGAATAATATTAACTAATTCCCTCACGAATATGTATTCATCAGCATCATGAAAGCTTTTATTAATTCCCCACACACCTTACATTAATTCTTAATTAGTAACTAAAAATGTCAAAGCCAAATGGGAGATGCTGTAGAAATTAAAAATAAATGAATTATTAGCATTAGTCACCAAAAAAACCCCCAGAATTGTTCCTTATTACATGGTATAGGGTACTGCTAACATTCATAATGAGTTTAATTATGTTTGGATTAGTAAATTTATGATAATTTTTCCAATGGTGAATTGTAATTATGTATGAGTTGGTGATAAAAATAAGTAAGATGATTTGTTATATGAAAATATATCAATCTGAATATCTACAAATCCATGTTAATTTTCTAATAAAAACCTTGGGGACTAAGTAACCTCTTATATGCAGAACATCATTTTGAAAAACAAATAAATGAAAGAAGCATCTAAGGAGGAAATAAGTCTACATATTTGAACTCAAGTGTCTAAATATTATAAATCTACACTATAAGATGTATTATATTTGTGCACCTGAATAAATGTAATAATTTGACTATTTTAAATAATCTTATTAGAAGACACAGAGAGGTGAATTGGCTAAAAGCCAAACAGTAAATTACACTAGGAATGAAAAATGGGAAAAAAACAAACAAGGCAAGGAAACTAACAGTAAAGCAATAAATCTTGAACATCTTAATATATCTGTAGATTCTAAAAGCAGTAAATATTAAATGTGATTAATACAAGGATATTAATGCCAGCGGAAAAGAAGTATGATGCGTACACTTTCAGTCTTGGGCTAGGAAGGGAGGTCCCTGACATACAAAACAGTTTTTAAAGACAAATACTGATGAAATAGAATGCAAATGAATACCGAAAATGTGTGCAGGTAAAGAAATGTATTTAAAAAGGCAATAATCGATTTGGGAGAAAATGTTGCAACAAATTGCCAACAAGAGTTTACATCATTAATGTATAGTTAAGTCATATAAAAACATTTATATATTTATTCATATATATAATATACTTCAATAGAAGTATATATCTACATATACCGCATACATATGTCTGATAGAAAAAATAGACAAAATCAGAAGTGCACACAATTAATAAAAAATACAAAAGTCCAATAAATAAGTAAAAAGATAATATCGTTCATTTGTGCATTATTTATGTGTATTTTACAGATCTTAATTTTTAACATTTAAATGAATACATCAAATTAATAGAAAAATCAAGCTCTGGAACATTATGCATACATATTGATAACATTTACCAAAATCATTAGTGTATAAATGTGTGCAACATCAGGTTTTGCAAACCATTGACATAGAGCATCTGTATTAGCATCTCTTTGAATATCTTTGTAGATTTCAGTGTGCAGGTCTTCTACTTCTCTGATTAAATTTATTACTAAGTACTTTATTATATTTGTTGTAATGGCTTTAGTTTTGAAATTTTAATTCAATTATTACTGGTATATAAAAATATGACTAATTTTTGTATGTCAATGTTATATGCTGAGACCTTGCTGAAAAAGGCCTTGTTAGTTCTGGTGGTGCTTTATGACAACTTTACAATTTTAGATATTCAGGGTCATGTTGATTGCGAATAAAAACAGCTCTATTTCTTTCTTTCTGAATAATTTTTAATTTGTTTATTGACTTTTTTTTTTTAACTTGCTGCATGAGGTAGAGCCCCCAATGCAATGTTGATCAGAAGTGACAGGAATCAAAATTTTGCCTCATTCCCAAATTCAGAGAAGAAAATCATTCTTTTGCTATAAATGGTAATGTTAACTGCAAGTTTTTCCATTCTGCTTTTTATCAGGAACAGAAAGTTTCCTTCTATCACTAGGTTGTTGCAAATTTTTATTATGAATGGATTTTGTGAAATGATTTTGTGCACCTGTTAAGATGATCATGCATTTTGTCATTTGTATTATAAATATAGTATATTACATCAATTGATTTCTTTGACCATTAAAGGTATCTTCATTCCTGGAGTAACATCACTTGGTCATTTATATACACGGTCACATATATTAAAACTATGTATAATCCTTTTTAAGATTGCTAGATATGGTTTGATAATATTTTCCTGTATTTTTTCCATCTATATTAATGAGGGAAATTGATCTTTGGCTTTATCTTCTAAATTTCTCTATCTGTTATCAGAATAATATTGGCGTCTTAGAAGAAGTTGAAAGTATTCTCCCTGCCTCCATTTTCCGAAATAGAATATGAAGAATTTATATTATCCCTTTTTAAAATGTTTGATAGAATTTTCCAGTGAAACCTGGATTTTTCTTCATACAAAGTTTTTGTTTTTGTCTTAATAATGCAAACTCTTGTCATAGGTCTATTCATATTTTTCTATATTTTACCTGTTTTGGTATTTTTGTCTTCTTTAGGAATTTATAAATATCATACAAGTTGTATAATTTATTGACAAAAGTTACAGTGTTCCTTTACAGTTTTTGTTTTTGTAGAACATTTAGTTATATCCACCTGTATTCTTCATTTTGTTCATTTCTACATTTTTCTTTTTCTATGTAATCAGTCTATCTAATTTGGCAGTTTTTAAAAAATTTTTTTCCAATGATTAGATTTGTATTCAGTGTTTTCTCTCTTTATTTTCTATTGCCTGTTTCATTGATTTCTGCTCAAATTTTTATTATTTTCTTGACTGTATTTATTCTGTGGTTAGATGGCTCTTTTTTGTAGTTCATAAAATTGGATACTTGAGTTAATGATTCTTACTTCTTTTCTAGTATAGATCTTTACAGTTATAAATGTCCCTCTAAACATTGCTTTAGCTACATCTCATAATTTTTGATGTGTTGTACTTTTTATTTCGTTCATCTCAAACTACTCTCTAGTTCCCCTTGTAATTTCTTCTTTGACTTCTTGGTTAATTTTCTTTTAATTCATAAATATTTATAAATATAGTTACAAATATAGCACTTCAGTCATTGATTTCTAAAACCATAAAGATCATACAACATATAGAGTTCTTTCAATCTTTTAAAACTTATTGAGACTAGTGTTACAATGCAGTATTATGATTTATCAAGAGGAATATTCCCTGTGTCTTCCAGAAAAATCTTCACTCAGCTGTTGATGTAACAGTGCTCTCCTGATATCAATTAGATCAAGTTGGGTAATTGTACTGTTCAAGTCTCCCATACTATTGCCGATTTTTTGTCCAATTCTTCATCCATTATTGAGAATGTAATATTGAAATCTCCAGCTATTACTGCTAGACTGCCCATATCAACCTTCAATTTTGCCAGTGTTTGCTTCAAGTATTTTGTAATTCTGTTGTCAGTTGAAAAGGAGTTTGTAATTACTATAACTTTCTGGTGAATTTGTCATTTTATTATAAAGTGTCATTCTTTATCTCCGACAGCTTTTTTCTTAAAATCTATATTGTCTCATAATAGTATAGCCACTTCATGTCTCCTACTGTCTGCTGCATACTGTATCTTTTTCCATTTCAAAACTTTCAATCTGTTCATGTTTTTGAGTCTACATTGTGTCTCTTGAAGACCTCAAAATGTTGGCGCTTCCCTCTGTTTTTGTTTTTATTTAGTATGGTTTCCCCTCTCCCTTGTGGGTAGGGTATTTCTCCTCACAGTTTGAATGTGTAATGCTGTGCCTCTTCATTTTTTTAAATAAAAAAATAGAGATTAATCATGTGTTGTGCCCATGTAATTGATACATCACTTTTCTCTTGACTTATTCAAGGTTTTATTATTGGTTTCAGTTTTCAAGTTTTGCTATGCTCTACATAGATGTGAATTACTTTCTATTTACTGTAATCAAGTTTTTAAACTTCTTAGATAAGTACATTAATGTTTTTCATCAAATTTGGAAAGAATTTAGCCATTATTCAATTATTTTTATTTTTCTTATGATTTTTTTTCTCTATTTTCTATTTTATTTTTAACATTCTGAATATGCTGCTATTCTTATACTGATGTACCTGATACTTTCAATTTTCTAATCTCTTCTCATTCATTATTCTTTTTTTTTTCTCTTCTTCAGATAGGACAACTTATATTGATCCATCAAGTTTACTGGTTATTTCTTCTGCCATCTTTAAATATGCTTTTTCATTTTTTTTTCATTTATTGTGCTTTTCAACTAAATAATTTTCATTGGCTCATTCAATATTTTTCTTTGAGTCTCTCATTTGATTTCTCATTGTCATTATGTTTAATTTTAAACATCATGTCCTTTATTTCTTTACACATGTTTACAAAAGCTGCTTTAAAGTCTTTATTAAATGCAATCCATGTTTACCCTGCTCCAACTAGGTTTCTGTTAGCTGCTAGCTGCTTTTTTCTTGAATATGTTACCAAATCTGCTTTTTTTTCCATGTCCAATGACTTTCGTTGAAAAGTAGGCATTTTAGATAAAATGCATTAAAACTAAATTCTGATCGATGGTAGGTGCCTATGGTGGTTGTTATTTTGTGAATTAATTGTTTTTTAGCTACACGGACTAATTCCATGTAGCCTGTTTACCTTGTCAGAGATAGATGCTGATATCTTTTCAGTTTTAATTTTCTATCTGTGTGTGTGTGTGTGTGTGTGTGTTTGTGTGTGTGTTTTAAGACCCTTCCTTCCAAAGGGTAATTTCTAAGTCAGCTTTTTACTTTTTCCCAGTTTCTATCATGTCTCCTTTGCATTTGCATATGACCTCACACTCTGAAAACAGGTGCTGATTCCTAGGGCACTTTCTGTTCTCTTCTACATTTACAAGTAGAGGGTCAGGATACGTATAAGTTTTATAAAGGTTACCATGGCTGTTTTATGGCCCTCATTTCCCTCTGAATTCGTTGGTTGATCTGCCAGTCTCTTGCTCGCTTTGACCAGGACTGCAACTTCAGTTTTGCTGGGGTGTCGGTCTCCCCAGTTCATTTGACATAGAGATTTCAACTGTTTCTGACAAAGCCCAGAGGCATCTATTTTTTTGCTACTCTTGCTGCAAATCAGGGAACTCCTTACTGGTGGCAGAGCTGCCTGTTTTCACTGCTTGCCCCAAACTGCAAGAACCACTCAGCTGACAGAGCTTGCTGGGATGGCACTGGGTATTGTAAATAATCAAATTAGACAATAAATTATATTCATAATAATTTTAAAAAACAGAGGTAGGACAACGGCAGCAACCTTCTGTTCTTATTTTCTCGTGTCATGTATCTCACGGCTATTGGATGCAAATTCAACTAAATTATCACCAGATTTTAATTTCATTGGGTGTAACACCAGTGTATTAACATCATCATAGTATATAATAGGTATCTTATAACTATTCAAGGGAAATAATTTCTTGTCATGATCATATGTATTAGGTAACATTCTGGGTAAATTTAACACCAGACAGATCCAAAATTAAAATACACAATAAAAATGGCATTATTCATTTCTGAATATTTTGAAAAATATTTCCAGTACCATCAAAAACTTTCCATACTCAAATATTCCACTCATTATAGCCGTTTTTCCTTAAAAAGTAACAATCAAATTAATTTATTTTTTATTTATGTTTTATTTATTTCTAGGAGAGAGAGAGAGAGACAGCGCGAGCAGGGGAGGGTCAGAGAGAGAGGGAGTCACAGACTGAAACAGGCTCCAGGCTCTGAGCTGGCAGTCAGCACAGAGCCCGCCGCGGGGCTCGAACCCACGAACCGCGAGATCATGACCTAAGCGAAAGTCGGACGCTTAACCGACTAAGCCACCCAGGTGCCCCAATCAAATTAATTTAAATATACCTTATTGCTAGATTTTATTCACATGAAAACCTTTATAAATATGCATCTTTCATCACTGCCTTAACTGATATTGTTAAACTTCATCTTCCTTACCTTGAGGATTTTAAATACTCTGTGAGTCATTAAAGGAATCTTATGTTATGACCAGTAAATTTTATTTTTAGTGACTTCTCTTGAACATTTATTGAAAATGACCAAAGACTGTATGTTGAGACTGTATTAATCACAGTATCTGAGTAACTAGAATATTCAAATTCTAAAACATGCTGGCAACTATGGGTATTTGACTTGACTATTAAACTAGCTTCCTACAACATTTAGAGTTTCATAACTTAAGTCAGAATTTGAGAGCTTAGGTTTTGTTTATTACAATAATCATTTCATACCATACTGTGTGAATATTTGAATTGTTTGGTGAAACAGAAGAGGGGAAACCATCATACATGTGACTCCTGTGTGATTAAGAATGACTTAATAAGTTCGAGTTCAGTTTCATACAATATGCACCTTAGCAAATCATGCATATGAAAAGACTTCCTCTTTAGACTAGGACCTCTTTTGATTATAGGATGAATGCGAGGACAGGAGTCAGCAAATGCCAGTATACATCACTAGAATTGTTGCTACTATTTTTAATCTAACAGAAACAAAATTGATGTTAAGTGGGAAAAATTCCATTTTCCCACTGCAATAGAGATTTAATATACGAAAATTTTGCATAGGCCTTGAGAATAACCAAACTTCTTAGCATGATGGACACAGAACAATTTGTTTGTTACCCAGGAAGAAGGGTCAAAACTGGAAGCTAAAACAGAGTTGAAACACTGGAAAGAATCCAGGGAAGAGTGGGTCCAGGCACTGAATTTTTTTTTTTTTTTAAAAAGCAGAATGTAGTTAAAAGAAACTCTAAGATCAGATATTATGGTCATCAAAATTATAAGGGAAATTTAGTGTTTTGCTTTGTTTTATTTTGTTTTGTTCTGGCTTGCTCTGGTGGTACTTTTGCTATGTACTATGTGATATGAATCTTCACAAATGCCAATCAAAGAATTGTTGAGTCAGAATCTTCCTTTAACTAGTATTTTAACATGGCTTCCAGGTTATATCAAAGCAAATGGCATTTCCAAATAATTACTATATATAATGATAGTTCCTTTTTCTTGAGGTGCATTTTCTTCCCTTCTTACTTTTGGAATCATTTGGTCCAAGCCCTTCATCAATCTTGGTCTTGAGGGGTCCTACTGTCAATTCCTGGGCAAGACCTTGAACACAGGTGTTCATTGGGAGGCTGAGAGGGGAGATTACTAATTGCTACTCCTACTATGCTCACATTTTTAAATTCTATCTATGTATAAAATTTATTAATTTAGGGGTGCCTGGGGGGCTCAGTTCATTAGGCATCCAACTTTGGCTCAGGTCATCCTTTCACAGTGTGGGTTTGAGCCCCACATCGGGCTCTGTGGTGACAGCTCAAACCCTGGAGCCTGCTTCTTATTCTTTGTCTCCTTCCCTCTCTCTGCCCCTCTCCTGCTCGTGCTATGTCTCTCAAAAATGAATTAACATTAAAAAAATTTTTAAGCTATAAATTTATTAATGTATAGAAACTTGGAGATAAAAATAAATTGTCCAGTCGTAGGGTATTTTCACTGGCTATGCTTCCCATCCCACTTCTTTATTTTCTCAGCAATATCCTTGATCCTTGTAACAGATCTGTTTTATTGAGCTTCTAATGTATGGTAGTTTTTATACTAAGAAGTCCTTTGAACATGGTTGGAACATACCTACACCTGTTGAAGAGGATAGCTGTCTCTTATATTTAACAATTGATGAAACCCTTTCTTATTCAGAGAGATTTATTATTAGTTCTTCTCAAAAGTGTCACATGTTTCACAGAGATTTGATAGGTTCAGCTGTACTTCATGTCAGGTTAAGTCTGTTGTGTCCAATGTGAGCAGCAGTATCCAAGAACCAGTGGAGAAAAGATCTTAAATTTCACATAACACATCTTCCTGATTCTGAGAGATCCTGAAACAAGCAAAACTATGTCAAAAAAATTTCCCCTTGAAGGTTTAAGTATAGGGCACGGAATAGCCATACCATGACATTTTATCTTGTGACTTTAAAACTCATTTGTCAGAAAAAGTTTGGATTTTAGAGAAAAAAAAATCACCTCATACTTGACATTTCAATGAACTTATATTTAAATTATATTTTATTCACTCACTGAGCAAAATTGGCTATAAAATTAATTCTGATATATTTTCAGTTGCACAGAAAAATCTGAGTTGTAGATTGTGACATTAACTATATAACACTGATCAGGTTATACAGGGAGTTTCTCAGATCCTTCTTTTTGCAATGATGCTGCATAGTACTTGCTTTACTGTTCAGATCTGTTCAACTTTCCACTAGGGAAAAACATCTACACTGCATGCTCTATACCATGTCAAGAATATTTAACACAATATCTGGGGCGCCTGGGTGGCTTAGTCGGTTAAGCGTCCGACTTTCCCTTAGGTCATGATCTCGCGGTTCGTGGGTTCGAGCCCCACGTCGGGCTCTGTGTGGAGCCTGTTTCAGAGTCTGTCACTCCCTCTCTCTCTGACCCTCCCCTGCTCACGCTGTCTCTCTCTCTCTCTCTTAGAAATAAATAAAACATTTTAAAAAAGAATATTTAACACAATATCTAATGCAGAATCTTTGCTGCAAGGCAAAAGCTTGCAAACTGTGATTCTAGAGGGATAGGACTAACTAGAAATAGTAACAAGTTATCTAAAAGTCACCTTTATAAAAGTATTTTGCAATTTTATTGAAAATATATATGTATAAATTGCATAGATCCACTCAATCTTACTGAAAATGAGTTTTTGATGGTAATATTTAAGTATCTGTATGTTTGCCAAACACAACTGTTGAACTACATGTACACTAATGTTCAAGAACACCCGACCTAGAATCACTGAAATAAAGATTCCATCAGGCTCATTACATCTCAAAATCAATGATAATAAAAAATATCCCTGACTCCAATAATATCATATGTACCTTAAGAAGATACAAACCTTGGTACTCTGAGCTAATATAATGTACTCTAGTAGGACTTTATAAAATACTGAGTATAATAAATTAAGACATCTTTCTATTGTTGGCTCTTTAGATCACAGAAAAAAAAACAGAACTGTGAATAAAACTTTCCCCCATTTTCTAGATATGATGAACTTCCATTTAAATTAAAGTAATTAAAATTTGAAAGTTATGTGGTGTCAATAAACATAATTATATTTCCACAGAAAATGGATACAATGTATCTTTTCTCTAACAAAGGTATTATTCAAATATGCAATTTAAGTTGTATTCTAGCCCAGCACAGAGATTCTTTGTCCAGCATAGTTAGAGAAAATGATAAATCTGAAGAAAAAAAGAAAAGCTATTTTAACTTTAATAAAGAAAGATGATATTGAATAGAAAGTACATTTATAATTGATTTTTGAATCAATTTCACTTTGTGGATATTTAAAACTGAGAGAACAGGTGCTTTTGTACGGCTTCTACTACTAAAATGTGCCAATTAAAATGATTTAAGTGATCAAAGTCCTCTGAACTATGTGGAGTTTTCTCACATAACATGCTTGGGGTTTCTAAATATGAGCCACTTCCTAAGAGAAATGGAATGAAACTATGTTAGAAGCAATTCTTAAAAATAACCATTGTAGAATAAAATAATATAAATTAACAAATACAGCACTACTTTTAGGAAAGCATTATAGGAAATGCTTTCATATAAAAACATAACTTTCTTTCCTTATTGTTATTTTTTGACAGGCAGTGTGTGTGGTAGGTAAGGTGGAGGAGGGGCAGAGGAAGAGAGAGAGAGAATCGTAAGCAGGCTTCAATTCCAGTGTGGAGCCCAACGTGGGCTTGATCTCACAATTGTGAGATCGTGACCGGAGCAGAATTCAAGAGGCAGATGCTCAACTGACAATATCACTCAGGCACCCCTGAAAACATAATGTTCTTATTATTCCTGGCAGTTCATCAAAATTAAACCACCAGAAAGAATGACTGAATGAGTTTAAAACAATGGGTGTGTTGTTTTCTATCATTATGAAAGACAACACTCTTAAGGATCACCTTGACTGGAAGAATCAATCTGGATTTTGGATATAACACAATTGTTGAAGCTTTTCTTGTCTCACAAAATATAAAGAAATCTTCCAAACGTATCCTCTTAAAAACATGAAAAAAGAAAAAAGGAATTTGAGAAACATGGAAAATTACTTTGCGAACCCTAGGAGAGACAGTAATTTTCAGATGACAGAATTTTGTGATAAAACTGTTAAGTAGTGAGGGCCATATGTAGGTAGTAAAATTTTAGCCTAAGTTTGTGCCTTTAGAAAGTGTGGAAAGCAAGGATTATTTGTAATAAAAATATATAGTATTGAAAGGATGTAAGACATCCATGAATAATTTCCTGGGTTTCAGCACCATTGTTTTACTCTAATTGTTAGAACAAGTCAGCAAAAAATTAGTAAATATATAAAAGACGTGAATAATACTAACAATCAAATTGACTTCATTGATATTTACATTCCATTCCATATCCATACAATAATATAACACTTTCTTTTTTTTCACTCATTGTATTTTTAGATTTTTTTATTTTTTAAAAATATAATTTACTGTCAAGTTGGCTAACATGCAGAGTATACAGTACAGTACAGTACAGCATACAGGATGCTCTTGGTTTTGGGGGTAGATTTCTATGACTCATCATTTACATACACATCCATTGCTCATCCCAACAAGTACCCTCCTCAATACCCATCACCCATTTTCACCTCTCTCCCACCCTCCCATCAACCCTCAGTTTGTTCTTTGTATTTAAGAGTCTCTTGTGGTTTGCCTCTCTCCCTCTCTGTTTGTAACTAATTTTTTTCCCTTCTCTTTCCTCATGGTCTTCAGTTAAGTTTCTCAAGTTCCACATATGAGTGAAAATATATGATATCTGTCTTTCTCTGACTGACTTTTTTCACTCAACATAATACCCTCCAGTTCCATCCACGTTACTGCAAATGGCATGATTTCATGCTTTTTCATTGCCAAATAGTATTCCATTGTATATATAAACCACATTTTCTTTATCCATTCATCAGTTGATGAGTATTTATGCTCTTTCCATAATTTGGCTATGTTGAAAGCACTGCTATAAACATTGGGTTCAGATGCCTTTATGCATCAGCAGCACTCCTGTATCCTTTGGATATATTCCTAGTAGTGCTATTGCTGGGTCATAGGGTGGTTCTATTTTTAATTTTATGAGGAACCTCCACACTGTTTCCCAGAGTGGCTGCAACAGTTTGCATTCCCACCAACAATGTAAGAGGGTTCCCGTTTCTCCACATCTTCTCCAGAATCTGTCGTTTCCTGAGTTGTTAATTTTAGCCACTCTGACCGGTGTAAGGTGGTATCTTGGTGTGGTTTTGATTTGTATTTCCCTGATGATGAGTGATGTTGAGCAGTGTTTCATGTGTCTGTTGGCCATCTGAATGTTGTCTTTGGAAAAGTGTCTAACCATGTCTTCTGCCCATGTCTTCACTGGATTACTTGTTTTTCAGGTGTTGAGTTTGGTAAGTTCTTTATAGACTTTGGATACTAAGCCTTTATCCAGGAGGCACAGAGAACTCCCTTCAGACATAACAGGAATCACTTCTCCATGACATATGATAGTGAAACTCGCAAAATACAATGATAAAGAGAGAATTCTGAAAGTAGCTAGGGACAAATGTGCCCTGACCTACAAAGGTAGACACATAAGGATAGTAGCAGACTTATTCAGGCCTGAAACTTGGAAGGCCAAAAGGGAGTGGAAGGAAATATTCAATGTGCTAAATGGGAAAAATATACAGCCAAGAATCCTTTATCCAGCAAGGCTGTCATTTAAAATAGAAGGAGAGATCAAGGTTTCCCCAGACAAATAAAAACTGAAGGAGTTCATTACCCCTAAACCAACCCTACAAGGGATCCTAAGGGGGACTCTGTGACTGGAATGTTGTAAAGACTACAAAGACCAGAGACATCACCATAATCATGAAACCAACAGATAATGCAATGACACTAAATCCATATCTTTCAATAATAATACTGAATGTAAATGGACTGAATGCTCCCATCAAAAGACATAGGGTATCAGAATGGATAAAAAACCAAGATCCATCTATATGCTGTCTACAAGAGACCCATTTTAGACCTGAGGACACCTGCAGAGTGAAAGTGAGGGGATGGAGAACCATCTATCATGCTAATGGAAGTCAAAAGAAAGTTGGAGTAGCCACACTTATATCAGACAAACTAGATTTTAAACCAAAGACTGTAATAAGAGATGATGAAGGGCATTATATCATAATTACAGGGTCTATCCATCAAGAAGAGCTAAGAATTATAAATTTTTATGCACCAAATTTGGGACTATATATATATTAATTACAAAAATAAGCAATCTTATTGATAAGGATATAGTAATTCCAATTATAGCAATAGCAGAATACTTTCAAGTTCACAATTCATATTTACTATCAAAGGCCATATGTGGGCTATACAATATGTCTTACTAGATTTCAAAATACTCAAGTTCACAGCAGAATTAAAAGAAATGAAAATAATAAAAAGAAAAAACTGGAAAATTCCTAAATATATGGAAAATAAATATACACACAAATAACCCATTAATCGAAAAAGAAATCAAAAGAAAAATTAAAACTATTTTAACTAAATAAAAAATGAAAACACATTAAAAGTATGTGGGATACAGCTAAACAATATTTAAAGTGAAATTTATGTCTCTAGATTTCTATATGAGAATTGAAGGTCACAAGTCAATGACATCAACTTTGAGGTAATAAACTTAAAAAAAAAAAGTCTAATGAACAGAAGGGAAATAATAAAGTAGCCTCATTTTAAGTGGATAGTAGAAAGACAATATAGATCTTTTTTTTTTTTAATGTTTTATTTACCTCTGTGAGAGAGACAGAGTGATCAGGTGAGGGTCAGAAAGAGAGGGAGACACGGAATCTGAAACAGTCTCCAGGCTCTGAGCTAGGTGTCAGCATAGAGCCTGAACGCAGGGCTCAAACCCAGAACGGTGAAATCATGAAATGAGCTGAAGTCAGACGCTTAACCGACTGAGCTACCCAGGCACCTCAAGACAGTATAGATCTTAACAGAGATCAGTGAAATAGAAAATGCAAAACAATAGAAAAAATTGATGTCACCAAAAAATGTTTCCTTGAGAAGACACATCACATTTATGGTAATACTTTCTATAATTTAAATAAAAGGGGAAAAATACAGACCACAGAACCATAGTCAAGATAAAATAGATAAATGAAGATGTTTTGTAGTTATTAAAAATACAATCTTTATTTCAAACAAATAATTCTGTCCAAGCTCCATCAAAATTGTCAGGGGCCAGTTCTGGCCGGGTCCAGGGGTCCCTAAAGGATGAATGGTGTTGGCAAGGGAGGGATGAGAGAGGCCTGAGAAATTATTTCTGGTCACCAGGCAGGCATCTCTACTTTGACTGGGGCTCAACTTTATTATATAATTAAGTGTTTGGGGGATGGCATAGAAGTGGCATTTGCCTTAGACAATGATTTCTGATGACAAACTTCTTTGATATGTAAGAATTTCCCAGAACATAGATTTGTAGAAGACTCCTGCATAACCTTTATCAATAGTGATTGAGGTAGGGGATTTAGATGCTTATCCTATGGGGAAGGAAGGTATCTTTAGCATACCAGCCAATGTTTTTAGCATAAAAATGGTGAAGTTACTTCTTTGTGAGCACGGGTCAATAGCTTGTTTAAGGAGAAGTGTTAAGGAAAACAGGTCTTTCAGGAAACACTTTTGCTCCCATAATCACAAAAGAAGAAGTTCAATAGGTTTCTTCACAGGGTGCAATCAGCATTTTCAAGGCCAGAATAAGTCACTCTAAATACTGATCTCAAATGCTTCGGTGGGTGGGGTGTGGTGCTCCAAGCAGAAACAATTGGGTGGGGGTGGATACTGTCCTTAACTCTAAATTAGGCTCTTTGTCTCAGGGCCAGACTCAACTGTAACTCTTGTGTTCTTAGCCTCCTTTATTATGTACGTCTTGGATCTGCAAGGCCCATAGGAAGAGCCTTTTGACAATCACCCATAATGCTTTCATCTGAAGTCTCTTTTGAAATGGCAGGAATATGCTTTTCCTTATGAGCAATTCGTGTGGGGAATATCGGTCTGATCTGGAATATTGTGAGGCCTGGTCAATACCAGCAGCCTCATTTCCAACATGAGCCAGTAGTAGCAGAAGGAGATACCAGTTTTCGTTTCTCATGGCAGGAGCTGTGCAAACGCTGCCATTTCCTCACTGTGACTGTCATCCAGCAAGGCCAGTGCGGCTCCCAGCACAAAATATTGGGGAAAAGGGACTATTTTGCAGCTTTTTCTATGAAGTCATAATTACACTTATAACAAAAGCAAAGAAGCTATCTACAAGAATACAAAACCAGAGAGCCTCTTGTATTGATGCTGATGTGAACATTTACTTCAAAAGAAAACAAAAAAAACAAAAAAACCTCTTATAAATAGAATACAGCAATAAATAAAACAGGGTGATTTTTCATGACAATTAGACTTTATCACAGTAACGAAAGGTTGCTTTAATATTGGAAAAATCAATGTAATTCATCATATTAACAACTTAAAAAGGAAAAAATTATGTATATTTATATATATATATTTTATGACAACCTGTTTCATAAGGATCAAAAATGTCTTTACATTTTAATATAAATATAATTTATATTAAATTATAAAATGTTCTATTTAAACTATATTGATGCTCATATTATTTACTCAAAAAGTATATAAATGTATAAGTATAGATATATTAAATACAAAATTATCCATGAGATATTTTCATAATTATGCATGTTTTACAACATAGTGTCTTTTTTAGAAAATGTAAACTTTTAGGGCTATTTTGACGGTATTAAACATATCTAAAATGTTTAAATATTTTAAATTTAAAATTTAAAGCAGATAAAATAATACAATTTTATGATTAAAAAGCATATAAAATATAAGCTATCACACCAGTTTTTCAACTGCAGACCTTGAAGACATTGGAAGCTTCCTGGGGGTGCCATTGGTGCCATTTTGGAGGACATGGATATTTGATAAACTCTAGACCCCACCACCACTTAACAAGAACAATCCACCTTGTGTTTATTTTATTAATCAAATGTCTCTAAAATTATCTTAAAAACATTTTCTACTGTTAAAATCCTGAAAAACCGCTAACCTAATGCTATGACTCATAGGTTGGAGCAGTTGGCCAGAGTGGTTGTTTCATGGCAAACATCTACCAGCCAGACAGACAAGGAACGAGACCCCAAGTTCTTGATTCATGGTTCTGGGTTCCTTAAATTTTAGTTAAATGAAAAAATGTCATTTTGTTATTATTTGAAATAATTACTAAGATTAGCAACAATTGAGAATTCTATTTTAATAATTCTCATCCATTAGGTTTTTGCTTCCTCTAGTTTTGAAAAATAAACCAGACCATTGACGTAGAAATATAAATGACAATTACAACTCTAGGAAACAATTACAGTTGTATTTCTGTGCAGTATATTAAATCAGTAAGATCTTTCTAGTATTTAATTATCCTCGAGTCATAGTCGGTGAACCAGATTCTGTAATAATATTTGCTTTCTTTGATCATGAAATTTTCTATTCAGTAGAGTAATAAAATAGCTTATTAAGAATATCTCCAGCTTGAGGGAAAGACAATAATGAAACTTGTTCCTTAAGTACATTATGCACATACACCATAAGACACTGGAAAATAAATTGCTTCCTTTAGGCTACCAGGTTATTACTTAATAATGCACCTTAAACACTCATGACTTTATTCAACACATATTTATTGAATGTCTGCCATGTGGTAGGCAGAGTGCAAATCACCAGATACACCAAGCCAATCCATATAGGCACAATGCCTACCACCATCCTCAACCTTGTATTTTGAGGGAACAGGATAAATGAACATGTTAATATGTAATTGCAATTCAATCTGTTAAGTGGCCTATAACATAAATGCAATGGTTATCAGCACAGATGGGGCAGGAAGTGAGAATTTCTGGACAGAAAAACATTTCTGGAGGGAATTGCTAAACTTAGAAATAAAGGAGCCTGCCTTGTTGGGCAGTATGTGTTGAGAACACTGAGCCTTTCTTCCTAAAACATTCAGAAATCTGTCTTTATATTTTCCACTTATACATAAGACAGAGAGAGACTGGGAAACATGCACAAGGTCTCACAGCTCCTAAGGGTAGAGTCTGGAGGCTCAACCAGGACAATCTAATTCTGGAATCTTACTTTTTTCCTACCACCTAGCAAAACACAAGAAGAGAATAATGATAGTGTGTAACAGTAAAACATAGCTAGACACTCACTGAATTATATGTGTGTGTATGTACATATATATATATATAGTATTATGATTACACTGATATCAGCAGTTATTTTCATTCTTATTACACATATTCACACTCTATCAAATTACTTTTATCGCTTAATTACTTCCAAATGATTACAAATAAGTGGATCAAAAAGTATTCATTGTTTCATTAATTCTGTGTATTGCTGTTCATAAAGTTGCTTTATGTATATTTAGATTTCCTTATAGATGTTCATATTTCTCTTACTTCTCCAACAATAGATTTAAAGAAAAGTATGCCAGAATAGCTTATTCTTTTTTTTTTTTCAAGTTTATTTATTTATTTTAAGAGAGAGGGGGAGAGAGCAGGGGAGGGGCAGAGAAAAAGTGAGAGAGAGAACAAGCAGGCTCCATACTGTCAGCCAGAGCTGGAGACAGGGCTCCATCCCATGAACTGTGAGATTATGACCTGAGCCAAAATCAAGAGTGGGGTGTAGCCTACTGAGTTAGCCAGATGCCCTAGGAGAGCTTATTCTTGATTTAACAGAAGGAAGTTTATAAATGTAACAATTATGTAAACTAGTGAGCCTTCTATTCTTCATTGGACATGACTGTAAGAGCCACTGTTCCCTGTGGTATTTCTGACCTCGTAAAGAGCCTCTGAATCTTGAATTCCACATCTACCCTGAGAGATATCCTTATTCAGCCTTTCAAAGAGCTGGAACTATAACTATGGGATTTGATTTTTAGCCTGATTAATTATTATTATATTTACCCAATCATAATAACAGAACATCAGGTATAATTTCCTAGAAAATCTAAACTAATCTTTATTTGCTCTAGAATCTTTTAGCAGTAGTGCAAATTTTATATATTTTGTGTAAATAGAAGGAGCACCAATGGACTTTTACTGTCTGCTTCCTTTCCTGGAATTCAACAAAAAGTCTCCCTTTCTGACTTTCTGAACTCATTCTCATTTTCCTTTTTCTCATAAATTGCTCACTGTGAAGCAATCTTTCATTTATTTATTTATTCTTTACTTCAAATTGAAACATTTTAGTTCAGTGGATAATTTAATAATGGCCATACATACAGGATGATAAGCCACTGTTGGGTCTTAAGGGCTAAACCGTGCCACCCCATTACCAAAATTCATCTGTTGATGTTCTAAGCCCCATTACTTCAGAATGTGACAATATTTGGAGATAGGATCTTTAAACGAGTAATTTGTTTAAAATGAGGCATTAAAGTAGATCCTAATCCAATGTGACCATGTCCTATAAACATCATAGGTACATACACAGGGAAGATGATGTGAAAACAGGACAAAAATGACTATCTGCAAGCCAACCAGAGAGGCCTCAGAAGAAATCAAATCTGCCAACCTCTCGTACTTGGACTTCAAGCCTCTAGAGCTGATAGAAAATAAATTTCTGTTCCTGAGCCACCCAGTATTTAGTACTTTGCTGTGGTAGATCTAGCTCACTAACACATTAGGAGAAGGGGAATATTATGTTCTTTTCAATCATAGCCACTGCTTCGCTCCCTATTGAAGTTTGCCATTGTGAAAAATGCATAAATGTTAGTCCTGTAGCCAGCATTCATGAATGTAATCAATATTCATGCCAAATTATAAGCTCTGCAATAGCATTCATATTAACCGTTCTCACCAATTTCCTCACAAAATGAACATGTGAAAAGAGATCAAAGTGGAAATAAAGAAGCATGTGAATTTTACTTACCTATAATTTTCAAGTGTCTGTCTCTTGACTTTATCTCCAACAATTAGTGCTCATCTAAATTAAAGAAAACAATAGCCTTTAAAATGCTAGTCCTTTTGCAATGCAGGAAGATAAACTTGTGGTTTAGGTATATTCACATTGATGTGATCACACTTGTCGAACTTCATGACTTAAAAAAACACAGACTATTATATGCGGCTCCTTATGTATGTTATGTTTGTGGTGTTCTTTGGATACTTTTCACAAGTGTCTTGTAAATGTCGTAGTCTAGAGGAAGTGTGCAGGCAGGAAAAGGGGATGTTGAAAAGAAAATTAGGCCCACAGGGACACTGGTTCTGATATTTCAAATTGAGTCTACAACTTGAAAAGTTCTATAATTCTACTGCCACATTACACTATGTGAGGAGTTGCTGTAGTTTATATACCGAAGTAATAGAGGAAAAGCATAAATATTTGAACACTTCAATTAAATATGTGCTAAGTCTAATTCTTATTTTTATCTTTTCCCCTGGAGATGTCATCTATTATCTTAGTAAATAGGATTTATTTAAAATACTAATCTGAACAGCAGTCAAATAGGTTATAAAGCATTTAGGTATTTATGCTAGTAACATTGATTTTAAAATAAAGGACTAGAAATAAAACAGAGACAAAAACAGAAATAAAACAAAGACAAATGAAGTTCTGAAAATGTAAGCAAAATATTTCAGACATCTAATAAAATATTAAACAATAAAAGTTGCATTAATAGAACACTAATATGAACAGTTTATTATTAGGACGTTTTGTAAACATGCTATTTCAGAAAGGACATTTTGTAAAGATGCTATTAAATGTTATTGTAAGCAATCATATATTTTTGAAAAATGTATGGGTTTCAAAGACATTGCTAAAAGATATTTGATGTTTGTAATTATTTGATACTCGCATATTTAAAGTTTCTAACACTACCTACAGATTAAATTATTCATTTTTAAATGAAAATGAGTAGGGCGCCTGGGTGGCTCAGTGGCTTAAGCGTCCGACTTCAGCTCAGGTCATGATCTCAGTTCATGGGTTCAAGCCCCGCGTCTGGCTCTGTGCTGACAGCTAGCTCAGAGCCTGTGAGCCTGTTTCAGATTCTGTATTTCCCTTTCTCTCTGACCCTCCCTCCTCATGCTGTCTCTCTCTCTCAGAAATAAATAAAACACACACACACCCAAAAATGAAAATGAGTAGAAGTACGTAGTTTTATTGTTTCATATGATGATAAAGCAATAATAACAAAATATTATTATTTTTAGTTTTTATCTAAATTCCAGTTAACATACTGTGTAATATTAGTTTTAAGTGTACAATTTAGTGATTCAACACATATATACAACACCTGGTGCTCATCACGAATGCACTCCATAATCCACATCACCTATTTCATCCATCTCCCCACCAACCTCCCCTCTGGTAACCATCAATTTATTCTTTATAATTAAGAGTCTGGTTCCTGGTTTGCCTCCCTTTTTCCCCCCTACGGTCATTTGTTTTGTTTCATAAATTCCACATAAGTGAAATCATATTATATTTATCCTTCTCTGGCTTATTTTGCTTAGCATGATACTCTCTAGCTCCATCCACACAATTATAAATGGCAAGATTTCATTATTTTTGATGACTGAGTAATATTCCATTATATACACTACCTCTTCTTTATCCATTCATCAGTCCATGGACATTTGGGCTCTCTCCATAATTTGACTACTGTAGATAATGCTCCTATAAACACTGGAGTGTAAGTATCCCTTCCAATTAGTATTTTTGCATCATTTGGGTAAATACCTAGTAGTGCAATTGTTGGATTGTAGGGTAGTTCTATTTTTAACCTTTTGAAGAATCTCCATATTGTTCTCCAGAGTGGCTGCATCAGTTTGCATTCCCACCAACAGTGTAAGAACGTTGCCCTTTCTCTTACCTGCCAATACCTGTTGTTTCTTGTTTTGTTAGTTTTATCCATTCTGACTGGTATGAGGTGATATCTCATGGTGGTTTGGTAATAAGTGTGGTCGGCATCCTTTGTTGGCCATTTGTATGTCCCAATAAATGCAACTTAGTTAAAGAATACATAATGTATGTATGTAAATCAAATGTTGATATTACTGATTATGATTAACATATCAAAAAAGACAAAATTAATAATAATAATGAATATGTACTGTAAGTTTTTGATTGACAAACAATTCATGAAGTACTTATACAGATTAACTTAATTACTTCACAGGACAAATAATGAAGTAAGTCATTATTACTATCAACATCTTTTTAGATGAGGAAACTGAGGCACAGATAGATGTAATATCTTGCCCAAAGAACACACAGGAAATAACAGAAATAGGAATGGAACATTACACTTTACTTTTTTATCATTTATACTACCTTTCCCCTTTAATAATAATAATATACACACATATATACATATATAAACAACTACCTGTCTATATCTATATATACATGTTTATAAATATGTATACATATATATGATACTTTATACATGGAAAGAGTGTATTTTGTGTGTTATATACAGAACAATGCCTTGCTATCGCTTGTTCATACAGTTATATTCATTTGCTTATTAAGCTAATGAACTGAAATGAAGATATGTAAATGTGTGAATAACTACAGATATATGAACATACATGTAAAGTATTTATACATTTAACTAGTGAAAATGACTCCAAGCGATTTTCTATTTTAAAAAGGAAACATGTAAACACACTGTGCTATCACATTAAATCATTATAATCAGAATTATTTTAATCACCCAAAAAATACTCAAATAATCTTTCATCCAGTCGATAGTCAAGATTTATAGAGAATATAATAAAAACTAGTCTAGATATGAGCAGTCTCTTATTATTGTTCTCTACAATGAACACACTTTATATAAAAGGGATTTTATTTCTAATACATTTAATATTAGGAGTAAAAGCCAATCCTGATATTTGATATTTGTAAAACATATTTTTCTTGTTTTCATATAATTCCTTAGAGCATTAGTTGTTATAGGCAGCAAAGTTTTCTGTAGTGTTTTTACTAATTCCAATATTTTCTTCAAAAAATTTTTACTGCAAGATAGCCAAGCTGAAAATGATGCCCTAACCAAACTACATTCCATTCACTGATTTCTCCTAAAAATGGACTCATTTCTTCTTCTTCTTTGTTTAATGTTTATTTTTGAGAGCAACAGATAGACAGAGTATGTGTGGGGGAGGGGCACAGAGAGAAGGAGACACAGAATACGAAAGGCTCCAGGTTCTGAGCTGTTAGCGCAGAGCCCAATGCAGGATTTGAACCCACAGAGCAAGAGATGATGATCTGAGGCAAAGTCGGAGGTTTAACCAACAGAGCCCCCAGGCACCCCTGGAATCATGTCTTCTATAATTTCTTTTGATATCAACCTAAATCAGTGGAGGAGTATCACTATCTTTGCAAATTTTCACTAAAAAAATGAGAGTATATATTTAATGGGGAGACTGAATTATTTTTTAAACTTTATTATCTTTTTGGATACCAGACACATAAACCTTTGATTAAATATCAGATAAACAATTCCATAATAAATAGATTAATGTGTAATATCTGTTAATTTAAGAAGCGTTTATGGTAAACCCACTTACTAGTTGCTAGTTTTTAATAGTGTAATTATTTTCCATTTATCATAATGATAATTATTAAACCACACAGGCCCTGTGAAGTCACATTTTACTGCAAAATGACAGTCTTTAACTCCTATTGCTGTACTATGGAGATGGTTAATAATGCCAGATTAAAAAATAACCAAGGGGGCACCTGGGTGTCTCAGTCAGTTGAGTGTCCAATTTCAGCGCAGGTCATGATCTCCCGCTTTGTGGTTTGAGCTGCACATCAGGCTCTATGCTGACTGCTGATGGCTCAGAGCCTGGAGCCTGCTTGGTATCCTGTGTCTCCTTCTCTCTCTGACCCCACACCCCTCCTCTCTCCTTTCTCTTCTGTCTCTCTTTTTCAAAAATGAATAAACATTAATTTTTTTTTAAGTAACCATGGATAAAATAACAGTTGAGTGTTAAAGAGAACATTTCCATGCAGGCCTCTGAACAGAGATCTCTTCTATGATTAAGAGTCCTCTAATGAGACATCTTATTTCTTTTCAAATTGGTTCTTTGAAATCCACTGTGTATTTTACACTTCTAGCATATCTTACTCTATATTAGCCAGATTTCAAGTACTCAATAGTCACATGGGGCCAGGGGTTACGATATTACAGAGGACAGATCTAAAACTAAGAAAGCCACCTTCCTATTACAGACTCCTCCAAAAAGGATGACATTTAGCAGTATCTAGCAAACAATGACTTAAACCAAATCACAGGGAAAAAAAAATCACCATTTTAATTAAATATTTGATATCTGCCCAGTAAATTTTCTAATGAAGAAGAAAAATACAACAAGTAGTAAGTATTCTTTAACTATCATTCTTGAAAAGAGCTGGATACTAAGACTATAACACATTAAAAAATTAAAGTAACCTTTTAAAGTAACCTATTTCTGGGGCACCTGGGTGGCTTTACTTTGAAATGATATTTTGAATTTATTAGGTTAAATAAAACATGTTGAAATTAAAAAAAAAGTTCTCTGCCATCAGTTTCTGCAGTACAGGCTTCTGTTTTATGAAAAAAAACATGTGCCCAACAAAGCAATGGGATTACAAATCATGTTATACAAACAAACAAACAAAAAGCCTATAGATATACTCTGAAATTTATTCTAGATAAACTGTGTTTTATGAATATGCCTTATTTGTATTAATAATATGATTATGAAATGTGCTGTATGCCTACAGCTATGCTGATGGAGCTTTTGAATTTTTTTTAAATCTGCTGGTAGAGAACGATATGAAATTGTTCAAATCCTGCAACTCTATCAAATGCACTTTTAAGCATCAATAAGCCTCCATTTTCTCAAATTCATTCTGATATTTTTCCCAATGGTGAATAAAATAGAATAAAGTTAAGCAATCATCCTAAAAATTGGATTAATAGGAATAAAAGGAAAGAATGTTGTTGCTGATTCTATGTGGGGAGAGGATTTCAGAACAGGTTGGAGGGGGTGAACATATTAGAAATATATGTTGTTTTGTGTTTATGATGAAAAATTAACCAAATTATTTTTGGTATGTAGGAAAAAAAATTTGTATGTTGAAGCAAGCTGCTATACCTTAGAGATTCGAAAAATCAATCTGTGAACACAGTCACTTGGTCTTTGATCTATTTCTACCTTTTCCATACTCTCAGCATGACAAAGTGAAGGAGAAGGAACACTTTTTTAATGGTAATTTTAACACTGGTGTTTGTGTGAAAAGCCATTTTGGACATTTCAAAAAAAAGTAGCAACTGAAATACTGTACTCGACTACTGAAAATTTGTAATTAATGTCATATTTAAAATAAAACTAACATAAATCAAAATTTCAAAATAATAGACATATTCCCTGAAAAATAACACACACATATGAATTGTTATGTACTTTTTACTTGTCATTGGCAGATATGACTGCTCTAGTCAGTAAAGCTCTTTTGCAGTGAAAAATGATTTATTAATTTTTTGCTCTATTTTTTGAGGGTGCTATTATAAATTCTGAATAGAAACATAATTGCAACTTCCTTTTTTCTGATGGGTATATTAACTTAATTGCAATAATCATTTAACAATGTATACATATATTAAATCATCAGGTTGTACTCTTTAAATATGTGTAATTTTATTTGCCATTTATACTTTAATAAAGCTAGAAAAAAGGCAAGAGTATTTTTCTTGTGAAGAAAAGTTTATTATCACAAATTTTACCTGCTCCTTTAATGTATACACTGTATTATAGGCTTGGGGGCTTTCTAACATTGAAATTTATTTTTCTATACTATATATGAGAAAATGAACAATAAAATACTAGAGTACCATGAAACTTAAAAAAATAGTTTTATCCTCTTTAAAAACTCAAAACAATCACGGAAAAGCAATCCTCCATGTTATGGTGGGTAATGTACTTCTAAAGAATATATTCTAATATTCTCTTGGTGTCAAATTGAAAGGTATTGGTCAGTAATATTTGTGCTTTTAAAACACAAATTAAAAAGAAACTTTGATTTGTACATTTCAGAAATCAAGAATCTTCACCAATACCACACACTTCATTCTATCTTTATCCTCCACTCGGAGCATTTAAAATCTTCCTAACAGAGGTACCCATGTCTCTTAGTTCACCAGTACATTTAATTTTACATGGAGCATAGTGTTTTTACAGACCTATGGTCATGTCACTTCCTAGTTTTAACCGATTTAATTAGTTCTCTTTGCTCTTTCATTAAAACCCAAAATCCAACACGTTCTATAATGCCATAAGTGACATAATTCAGTGTCTGTCTATCAAGCCTCATCTCCTCCACTTCTGCCTAATTCTAACTGCTCCCGTTGGCAACAGTTAAATTAGTTATTTGTGTAAGTGGCACCATTTCCCTTACATTTTTGTATTCTGAGAAGACATCCTAATTACTCTTCAGAACCAAAGAAAAATCAGCATGCCTGACTATTAGTAGATACATTTTCTCTCATCTTTGGAAAGAATATGTGAGCATCTGCGAGATGTATATTTTATAGACCACATAATGACAGCTATTTTTCATAGAGCCTTCTAACCTAACAAGGATATCACTGATTTAAAAGGAAACTATGTGAATAATTCCAATTTTCTCAGGGAAAAACTTTAAAATAGAAAATGAGTTAACATAAAAAATACAAAATATGCTAATCTCAGATTTTTGAAAAATATAAATTTTATATTTGCAGAATGTATTCAGTTTTCAAATACTGTTAGAATTTCCCCATAAGATGAAGGGAAGCCAAAATATGTTTGATTTGATCTAGACTATGTTAAGATTACTGAATACAGAGAAACAAGTTTATATATTATAAATAATAATGGATTTATAAACATTCAAAACTTATGACATCTAAAACATCTGAATGATTTTATTTTCAGATTAATAATACTGTTTCTTTTTTAAAAGTTTCTTTTTAAAATGTTCATTTAGTTTTGAGAGAAAGTAAAAGCATGGGGACAGAGGATCCAAAGCAGGCTCTGCTCTGACAGCACAGAGCCTGATGCGGGGCTCAAACTCACGAACTGTGAGATCATGACCTGAGCCAAAGTCAGATGCTTAGCCAATTGAGCCACCCCCAAGCACCCTGATTTATAATACTGTTTCTTCACATAAGAAATGCTACGGTCTAAATGTTTGTGTCTCTCCAAAATTTATTTGTCAAAATTTAATCCTTCCTCAGTGTGATGGTATTTGGAAATGGGGCCTTAGGAAATTGTTCTCTTCACAACCTTGATGGTAGTTAGTATCATTTTTAGATACTGGCATTTCTTATCACTTCCATTTTGGTCAATGTCACACTCATAATTGATTTATCACAAATGTTACTTTAAAATTCATTTGAAGAGGTTGAGGATGGGCAAATGGATGAAGAGGAGTGGTACACACAGGCTTCCAGTTATGGAATAAATCACAAGAACAAAGGGAAATAAGGTCACGGATACTGTAATAGTGCTGAAGGTGACAGATGGTAGCTACACTTGTGGTGAGCATAGCATACTGTGTAAATTTGTCAAATCACTACATTGTACAACTGAAACTATTGTGACATTGTGTGTCAACTACACTCAAATAAATAAAAAATTATGTGAATACCACAAAAGAACTTTAAGTAGATATTTTTACTTTTTTTGGCGGTTGTAGTCTGTCTTGCCATAGATGATTTTTTTTAATCACTGACACTGTTTAGAATTACTAGTCCAGGGTGATAAAAAGACACACTTCTAGTCTTTATCATCATCATTATTATTTATCATTACCATTTTAAAGTCTCTCTATACAACATATCCAATTCTTATGTACACTTGAGGGCAGACTGCTCCTACCAGCCCAAAAGTATTACATCCTCCTCACAATTTATTCTTTTTTTGTAATGGCTGGCAACCACATTTAATATCACCTTAAATTTTGACAATTTTTAGAATTATTAATGCATGAAAACACATTCATGAATCTGTGAAATAGAATATGTATATTATAAGGTATAATATAGGGACAAAATTAATGTTAAGATATATGTGTATATATATATATGAGCTATATTAAATGACCTCATATATGATTAGTGTTACTAGAGTCACATTTTGTAAATTTGCATCATATAATTTTATAGGTAAAACATGTTTAAAAAGTAGTGGATAGAGATGAATTTATAAATAGTATATTGCCCAGCACATTCCAAAATTACAGAGCATTCATAATAACATAAGCATTTAACAATATGTACTAATGGAAATTAGTAAATTTACCATCATGTGAGATCTATGGAGTACATGAATCATTTAAACTAACATAGCAATCCTTTTGCTCTTCATATAGTTAATTCTTCCAATTGCATATGATTTTCAAAACCATCTAATTATTTTAAGGTAGGATATGTGTTCATTACAATATAAGACTTCTCTTCAACAAACCATCTGCTATTTGTAAAGTTTAGAACCTATTAAATAAATTTTAATTTTATTACTATTTTATTATCTTAATTTTATTGCTATTTAAGCAATTCTGTAAGCAGTAAGTATGAGCTTTCATAGCTTTCTTCTCTTTTGATTTTTGCTATTTTGAAAAATAAGAATATGTTTAAAGACATTTAATTTCCCTGCCTCTATGTAACTTAATGTGGATGCATCATATTCAGAAGTGGTTTTGTGTGGTTTTAAAATTTTTCTCCTACAATGTTAAATTTAATTATGGAAGTTCTGCCAGAAATACAATTGTAAAATCATGGCTTGAGGTAATTTTCAAGTAAAAATCTTTGCTATACCTTTTCAGCTAACTCTGTGGTTTTTAAAGTTGAAACTTTACTAGTTTTAAGTAGTAATAATTTTTAATAATTTTTAACTTTAGAAGTTTTAAGTAGCTAAAGACGAAGGAAAACATCTTTAAACAAAAAGCCAGATATATATAGTTCCAGACAAACTAAAGTTAACCTAACATTCTCACTCTTTTAGTGGCAGAAAGGGGCAGAGGAAATAGCCTTTAAAAGTAGAGAGCAGCTGAAACTTATCAGGTATATCTTGTATTAAAATGATCTACTATACTGCCAAGAAACTGGCAGCCTTGAATTGCTGTTCAGATTTGTTGTAGTTAATAATTCTGAGTGTTATAGGGTCATCTTTGAAACATATTAACTGTACTACACTATTAAATGCCTATAGATGAAATGCATGTTATTATGAATGAAGAATATGGGTCTATGAGCATTTAGGGAGTAATTTGGTTTCTTTCGCCATGATTTATATGTATGCATAGAGATAACTTAATCCACAAGAGATGTGCAAGTAATTTATTTCCGACCATTGAAGTAAAACTGGACAATAATTTATATGACTTTTAATGAGATGCTGCAGCCAAGGCAAATATGACATTGAGTGATACAGAACTATTGTCACTGCACTGTTTATCTTTGGCCTGGGGCACTTGGACACTTTTGTTGTAGCATCAAATTATTCCCTTTTCATACAACACACACACACACACACACACACACACACACACACACACACACACTGAACATGCACATTCTCCTGGTTTGGTTTTCAAAAGAAACTGATTAATATTCAGTGTTGGCTGTTTTTACTTACGTTCGATAGCTACCATATTTCAAGGAAAAAATATATTACCACATTATCAGGCGCTGAAACAAATAAATATTGGTACACTGTCTAAACAACGGATTTCACTTCACAAAAGGTATGATTTTTTTTCCTTTCATCCTGAGGCTGTTGTAGAATTTTACCCACAATGTTGTAAAATATTTTTTCTTGTGAGCATTATATATATGTTTTCTTCTATAAGAATGATTATGGGATATTTATATTTGATTTTATTATAGTTATTAATATTTTGAATATTATAATGGACAAAAGAAAATATGAATTAAGTATAATGAAATTTTCAGGGGAAAACATTCAGTTTTGTATATAATTAGTTATCCAAAAAAAATACAAATTGAATGTTGATTCCGGAAAAGGGATGCTATTGGTCCAAAAAGAAGGGAGAATTCACCACTGGTCCCTTATTTATCTCACTGTATTACCACAAGAGAAGTACAGTCCAACAGTAAATACTGCACAGTAGTCATAGTATATTATTACACTTACCACAGTATTTCAAGGATGGAGTATACTAACATGAATATCAAAAAAGTAATATAGAAAAAATACTATTTTATCCCTTTATCTAACAGACAGTACAATAAAATATTTGAACCTGAATCCACTCCCATTCTCTTCAACATTATTCCTATTATAATTCTTCTTTTTTAAGTTTTATTTATGTATTTTGAGAGAGAGAGAGAGAGCACACAAGCAGGGGAGGAGCAGAGAGAAGGAAAGAGAGAATCTTAAGCAGACTCTGCATGGTCAGCACAGAGCCCAGTGCAGGGCTCAAACCCATGAATCATGAGATCATGACCTGAGCTGGTATCAGGAGTTGGATGCTTAATCAAATGAGCCACTGAGGCACCCCTATTCCTATTATAATTCTGTGTGTAGTAATAATATTATTACAATATAAATGTTACCAATTACTTGGCATCTCAGTTCCTTTAACTTTTTTTTTTCTCCTGTGTTCTTGTCTTTTACACTGTCTCAGTTATTTCTTCCTGTGTTTACATCTTAGGTGTTAGCAATCTCTCACAATTTTCGCTCTTGCCACTCCAGCCTCTGAACACTGCATTCTATGGCTCAAACTCACTTATTCTGATACATCAATCACTAAAATATATAACCCTATCGGAAACTTTAATATAACCTTAAGCCCCAAGTCTTTTAGCTTCATTTTACTATTTTGAGTAAACCAAAATCCAGCCCTAGACTATTCCCTGCCTAAACCATATAGGTGAATGTGACTGGAGTAAAATGCAAAACCATAGTAATGAACAAATTGTAAATTCACAACAACTAACTTAAGTTGTGCCCTAATGTTTTACTAGAATCTCCCTAGCCCCTTTACTATCTTACTTCTCTTTATTATCCCACTCTCTAGATATTATTTGAGGATTATCTTCTTCCCTTAGATCTTTGCTGAGTTTTGTTCAATGATGACCTTGTCACCTATTTTACAGAGAAGTGAAACGGTTCAGGAGACAACATTTGCAAGCCCCATTCATTAAACCTATCTATCTGCATCTGAGGCCACGCTGACTTCTCTTTTGCTACTATATTTCTCCAAATTATCTATACTTCTGGAAAAATCTTTACCATCACACGTACTTAAAAACTGCATCTCCTTTATGCAACTCCAAGAGTTCACACTGACAATTTTCCAGTTTGCCTCCTGCAACATTGTTTTATTGACTCTATGGGCATTTCTATGATTCAATAAAAAGTTATTAAGTTTTTAATTTTTTGCTAGTTTTCTTGAGGAGTGATAGACAAATAAAAATTGTATATATTTAGGCTGTACAGCATGATTTGGTAAGGTATAGAACATGATTTATTTACATATACATTGTGAGATTATTACCACAAACAAGTAAATTAACACACTACCTCACATGTGTGGTAAGAACACTTAAGATCTACTCTGTAAGCAAATTTCAAGTATGCAATACAGTATAAATACAACCACCATGCTGAACATTAAGCCCCAGAACTTACTCAGCTTAAAACTGAATATTCGTATCCTTCCACCCATATCCCCCGACTTCACCTACCTCACAGCACCTGGCAACCAACACTCACTCTAGTCTCTTGGTTATAGGAGTTTGACTTAACAGATTCCATGAATAAGTGACATCATGTAGGGTGTTTCTTTCTGTGTTTGGCTTATTTCACTTAGCATAATGTTCTTCTGGTTCATCCGTGTAATCACAAACGGCAACATTTCCTTCTTTTTCTTTTTTTCAAGGCCAAATGCTATTTTGTTGTGTGTATATATCTTAAAATTAAACAACGACGACAACAACAAATCACCCCATGGTCAATCTTTGCCATTCTCTGCACTGCTTCCAGCTCTGTGCATACAAACAATAAATTTTCTTAAAGATGCTACCTAAACTGACTTTGTCTATTTTTCTCGCACTATTTTATTTTCAACCAATTCAAATGAAGCTGACACTTTCCTTCATCACTGCATTGATAGTGCTTTGTTAGGTCATCAGTGACATTACTACTCTTTAAAAAAATTAATTCTTATTTTTGAAAGAGAGGTGTAGAGTGAAAGCAGGTGAGGGGCAGAGAGAAGGAGACACAGAATCTGAAGCTGCTCCAGGTTCTGAGCTGTCAGCACAGAGGCTGTCACTGATCTCAAACTCACGGACCATTCATGACCAGAGCTGAAGTCCTACGTTTAACGGACTAAGCCACCCAGTCACCCCAATGATACTACTACTCTTAAACTCTATTAAACTACTGTCAAGTCTCAGTTATCATTATTGACCCATCAGCTGTCTTTTAACACAGCTTAACATAAATATTGGAACGTTTCTGATACATGACATGAAATACATTTGTCTTCTTATATTTATTCAACTACTGTTCTTATTAGCTATAGTACACAGTCTATTTCGATGAACATTAATAAAATGATTCAACAAGAGAAAAAATCAATATGACTTAAAATATCCTTGAAATAAATGTTAACAGAATTATGTATTGTGAGTATACATAAATATTACTCAGTGTGTTGGTTCTTTGTTGATTTTATACTCAAGGCACATTGTTGATTACTAAGGTTTTCTGGCAGGAGAAAAGGTATTAAGAATGGCTTTTAGTAATTGGAAAAATATTCGATAGTTATCACTTGGATGTCCTTCAACATTGTCAATAAGATAACAAAAAATAATTGTTTTTTACTACGTTGCTCATGTTCTTGTGTGTATTTAAAGCTCGTGTTCTTGTGACCTTGAAAACACAAATTTAATATCACATAATACCTTAATAGTGGATATTCTGACCAAAAAGCAAAACAACAAAAAAACACAAAAAAAACCCAAAACTACTATTTAAATTCAGCATATTCCCTGGGCTTATAGTAAGTATATGACTGTACTACAAGTCTTCACAAAATATTATTGGAACACATCAGTATAGGTTACTTATGCAGCTAGTAATCTTCCCAAAGACTTAATATTATCCGACTGTTTTATAGTATCATAGTATAAAGTAAAATAAAAAATCAGGACTATAAAATCAAGGTTTTCAAATTTTTATTTTATGTTACACATTGTAAAATACAAGATCTATCTATCTATCTATCTATCTATCTATCTATCTATCTATCTATCATATATCATCTATCTGTCTATTATCTATCATTCATCTATAGCTATATATATCTTTTGCCATGTATAAGAAAATGTAAAAATTCTGTGTATTTCTACAATGGAAATATCAATATAGTCAATGGATATTTCACAATACACATTTCCTGATTTTAGTGCAAAATAATTCATAACAAATCATTAATGATTTTGAAATAACCAAGCCACTGGAAAAAATATTACATAACCCTTATTATCATGGGTAGAACTATGTGTCATGTTGCATGAAAGAATTACTGGAGTATGTCACCCGATGCACTCTGAGAGAATGCATAGCCTTAATTTTAATTTTCCCTTTTTAATCTAAATGCATGATACTAAAAAATGTGCAGAACAATTAAGCCAAAATGTGGGGATAGACTTAGTAAAGGAAATAAGTGTAGATACTGGTCTAGTATAGTGAAATAAAAGAGAAAGTATAAAAATATACTTCATTAAACATTATCCTATAAGAGAAAATGTATCTTAACAATAAGTAATGGATGTAATATAATCTCAGGAAAAAAATGCAAGTCCTTTGCATGTATTATAAGCTCAGTTGAATATCTTTTTCTAAATAGTGAAAATTCTATCATGAATTGCTATTGCCATTTCTGAACCTTTACTCTTATAAACTAAATACTAATAATTAATACATTTGTTGATTCAATAATTTGTTTAAAAATATATATTCAATGTCTCATATGTACTCTGATATCTACTAGACTCTCATCATTAAAAATAATAAAAAAACAAGAGTAAGAAAAATATATTCACTATGATATCTGATAGACTTTAATCATTAAGATAAGAACAAAATAATAAAAGTAAGAAACAATATATTCCCCAGTTCAAAGGACTTCAGTCTCATAGATCACTAGGCCAAATCTATATTAGGGTTCAAATTAGTCTTTATATTAATTCCTTTCTAGGAAATTGTTCATTACTTATTATGAAATACATAATTCCAGGCAACAAATATGTCTTCAAAAATTTACAGTTTAATAACAATATATTTGTAAATCTTTATTAATATACTTTGTTGTTATTTTTAGAAAATGAAGTTCTCAGATTCATAAAATTGACTTACTTACACCTTTCAAAAGCCGAAATGAAATGCTGCTTTCTTTCAGTTTTAGTGATACTAATTTATATAGCAGGTACATACATTGATGTAAACTAGCAAAATATGTTGAACTTCTCTAGTAAAATACTAAAATTCTGAAAATGAGTCAATAAAAAAACAACAACTGCCCTTTGAAATTTTACCCGGCTTTGTTAGGCTCAAATATAGGGATTTGAAGGTAAACCTTTGAAGTTTTGTTTACTTAACTTCACATAACTTGATTTCTTAGCACTTGAAGTCATGCCAATCCAGCCATTGTAATCAGCCTGATACACAGTTTCAGTTTGTGTGTGTGTGCGTGTGTGTGTGTGTGTTTACAAGATTACTTGCAAGTGAAATTCATTTCTTATTTGGCAGTGGATATTACTGAATTATTCTTTTAAAAATGTATCCCGAGATATAGAGTAACAGCCTCAGTTTCTTTGGCCTTTAATACTTCCTTTCCTTTTTTTTTTTTTTTTTGTTAAAATATCAACTTCTAAAAGGTTTCTTATGTTTTAAATGAAACAGTAACAATTTTGTTTGTACTATAATGAATGTATGTCTGTCAATGATCTATAAGAATTTTTAAATCTCTTAACTTTCTTTCGGATACCATCATGGAGAGAATTAAAATATTTAATATACATGTGTTAAGTCTTTCTAATGCAAAATCTATCTTAAATATATTAAGAAAACATAAAAAGCATGTTTAAGTACAGAGAGCTCTTTTGATATAAAGAATAACAAGTCAAAGTACATTTGAGACAGACAATATTTTTTAATGAAAAGAGATCTTTAAATAGTAAATATATTAATTTCTGAATATCTATCTTTTAGTTTGATCTCCTTATAGGGCCTGGACACTTTTATTAAGTCATTTATTATGCAGATGGAATTGTGTCTTAGTTTACTTCAACTTTCAAAATATTAGTACATGTCTAAAGTAAAAATAAGTAAAAGTTTTAATGATAATCTAATTTAAATAGTCAATATAAAAATATGTCAACATAAAGTGTGGATTATTTTACTCTTTGAGATAAATTATGTGGTTTCAAGTTTAGAAAGAGGAAAACAATGATTTATAGTTTAACTAGAAGAGTGATTACAGATTTCTATACTTTAAAAAATTTAAGTGTGTGAAAATAGAAGTTTTTCCACTAAGATCTGGAACAAAGCAAGAATATATCTTGTCACTATACCTTTTTAACACTGTACTAGAAGTACTAGGTAATGCAATTAGACACAAAACAGACAATAAAACAGTATGATAATAGAGATGGAAGAAATAAAACTGTCTTTGTTTACAGGTGATATGATTTCTCTGTAGAACATCCTAAAGGATCAATAACAAAAATCTCCTATAACTAATAATCAATTACAGCAAAGTTGCAAGATATTGGGTTAATATACAAAATATACAGATGTCAATCAACTTTCCTATATACCAGGAATAAACAAATGGAATTTGAGTTTTTTTTGAAAAATACCATTAACATTAACACTCAAAAAATGAAATAACTAGGTATAAATTTAACACAGTTATGTACAAGATGTATTTGGAAGAGAACGACAAAACTCTGATGAATGAAAATCAAAGAGGAACCAAATAGATGAAGATATAGTCCATGTTCATGAATAACAAGGCTCTCTATTGTCAAGATGTCACCTCTTTCCAACTTGATATATGGTTTCAATACAATCTCACGAAAATCTCAGCAAGTTATTTTGTGGATTGGAATCAACTGATTCTAAAGTTTATGTGGAGAGGCAAAAGGCTCAGAATAGGCAAAAACAATTGAAGAACAACAAAGTTGCATCACAGACATTACCCAACTTCAAGACTATATGTAAAGGGTGGCATGTGTGCAGAAATAGTGGTGAAAGAATAGATAAGTAAATCAATGGAAAGAATAGGAAATACAGAAATAGACCCACATAAATATAGTCAATGATACATGGTAAAAGAGCAAGGCTATATAATGGAGAAAAGGCAATCTTTTCAACAAATGATGCTGGAACAAGTAGACATTTATATGTAAAAACTAAGTAAATAAATCTAGACACAGAGCTTACACCCTTCACAAAATTAATTCAAAATGGAATACAGATCTAAACATAAAATGTAAAACTAAAAAAGCCCTAGAAGTAGCATAGAAGAAAATTTAGATGACTTTGTGTATGGTGATACAATAGCAAAAGACTGATCCATGAAAGAAATAAATGATAAATTGTATTTAATTAAAATACAAACAAAACAAAAAGTCTCTGCTCTGCAAAAAAAAACAAAAAACAAAAACAAAAACAAAAAAAACAAAAACAAAAAAAAAAACACTTGAGAGAATGATAGGCAAAGCTACAAAATGAGTGAAAAGTGATTGCTAAAGACATATCTGACAAAGAACTATTGTCCAAAATATATAAAGAACTCTTAAAACTCAACAATAGGAAAAGAAACAGCCCACTTAAAAACTGGAAAATAGACCTTAACAGACACTTCATCCAAAAAACAAACAGATGATAAATAAGCACATGAAGATGCTCCAGTCATACATCATTAGGGAAATACAAATTAAAACAAAGAGATACACTACACACCTATTAGAATAGCAAAAATTCAGGATACTGACAACACAAAATGCAGGTGAAGATGTAGAGCAGTAAGAAATCTTATTCATTGCTGGTGGGAATACAGAATGCTATAGCCACTTTTCAAGACCATTCGATATTTATTTATAGACCTAAACATACTCTTACAATTTGATCCAGCAATCACACTCTTTGATATTATCCAAGGAGTTGAAAATTTCTATCCACACAAAAACCTGCATGTGGATGTGGATTGTAGCTTAATTCATAATTGCTAGGCTGCCTGCACCATTCAGGCCATGATTTCTTTCACCTTTAGATTTGGTGGCACTATGGTCCTAAGCTTAAGAAGCCTTCTGAATATACGTGTATTTTTTAGTAAAACCAACAGAGAACAGATAAAGCAAATATCATAGGTAGTTAGACATCAATATGAGCTTTAATCGTGGTCTGCCAGTTATTGACCGTGGAGCCATTTTGTCATAGGTTAAGATCTTATTTCCATTGGTTAAGATCCAACCTATTACCAACATGGAAATTGGTTGTATGTTTATTTATTTTCTTTGCCTGAAAATCCTCAATAATTGGTTTGAATCTTCTAAATAAAATAAATTCTCATCATTTTCCAAATCATTAGGTCTCATTTCAAAAACAAAAAACAATCCTTGGGGTAGTCAGATGCAATTTTGTTTTTAGGAGTACTTGTGACTACTGTTTTTCTAACATTTCTTAAACTGAATATAGCTGATGCTTTTACACCATACCAGTCTTGGAAAATAATGAATTCCTTTCTTCTTGGCTCCCTTTTTGCCCACTTTTGTAAGGCACTTATGAACTCATATTAGTTCATGCAATAGTTTTTTAGATTCATGCAATAGTTCAGTATGGTACTCTGAATAAAATATCAGAAAACAATCGTGCTACAATTCAAAGAATAGCAAGATTTTCTATTACTTGATAATTTTAAGGCAACTATATTGAAAAATATGTACTATGTTCTTTTGTGATGGGTAGTTTTTTAACATAAGACGTGATGTTTTTTATGGGTTTAAGTATTTATTCTACTTATCCATTTACTAATAACTTTAAATTTTATTTTATTGCTAGCATATCATTTCAATTTTGGGCATTTAAATAATATCTTTCTCTTTTCCATGTTATTCTAATTAATTGTTTATTTGTATTGTCCATTACATGTTTCTGGCTGTTGTGCACATTCATCACTTTTATATTCTCTAATTAATTTTACTTTGTTTTATTAAGTTCTCCTTGAGGATAATTAGAATATTTTTGCCTGAAAATAAAATAAACTATGTTTCAAAAATGTTTAAACACTAAGAAAAATATACTATATCTCTTAAGAAATCTAGATAATTAGTGAGTTTCAAGTTGATTGTTTCACTAACTCAAAGATTTCAAGAAACCAAGTTCTTTCAATTCCAACATTATTAGTGGTCCTTTCATTCCCTACACAGTAGCAAAACAAGGGAAATTCCAACCTTTGCAAGTAGAATCAGTGGCATTATGACCAAAAAAATGCATGCTTTCTTATAGCTTTTCTTAGCATTTTATTAGCCAGAACTGGCACATGTCCATTCTGCAACAAATAAGTGGCAAAACAATTGGAAATACTTCGTATTAATTCCACTCCTAAAATTGGCTGTGAAGCCAATTATTTTGAAGCAAAGAGTTCCTTAAGGAAGTAAAAAATAGCTGAAGCATGTGCTACCATGGTAAATGCTAGATGTTTGGTAGCTAATCAATATTATCTAAAATATTTTCTTTTCCTATAATTATTTTGCTATTATGTTTTTCAATTTTTCTGTTAATGATTACTTGATAGACATCATCAGTACCATCAACATCATTATTTGTTATCTTTGAAGATAAGTTTTAGTTGTCATTTTCTAGTGAGTAAATTTTAAGTTGTGGATTTCAATATATAGTGCTATAATTATTTCCAAATAATCTTTAATAATAGCTATCACTACATATTATGTGAAGATTCATTTTGGATAGTGTGATTATTAAGATAGATAAATAGACATATATAGATATACATGTACATAAGTGTATGTATATACATACATTTTTGTGCATATAGTAAGCTATATGTGTATATATCTCTACTTGTAAAATTATTTTTATAACTTCATAGATATTGCATTTCTTGTGTTTTGGAGTATATGTTGCTTTAACTACTTAATATTTTATAAATTTATTAGGTGTATTTAATTTCTAATTTGTAAAAATTATTCTAGATTTTGTGACCTAATACAATACAATACAAAAATATAATCTATGTTAGGAATGTCTCAGAAGTGATTGAGATAAAGGGGTCATTTCTCTTTCTCCAAAGACAATGATGTATTATGCAAAGTCCATTATAATGGTGACTGAAATGGGAAAGTCCAATTTCTATTCTATTTAGTTCCAGAGCTATTCTATCCCTTAACTTCAGGTGGAATCCATCTTGTCTGCTCTTCAGCAAAGGTAAGTAGGATCCTAAATAAAATGGCAATTGGACTATCCACAGACAGGGACTCAGCACTCCCCTAGATTTGTGGTGTTGTGGATCCTCTGAAAACAACAGTTTCTTCCTTCATCCTTGACCCACACTATATTCACATCTTTAGAACCTCCAGCATGCTTACTAACACATTCTGTATAATTTTCCTTTATAATATATTTAACTACAGTAGGGGCCACAGAAAATTCTTGATGTAGTACTATGTCACTCTGGGGTTAGGTAGAACTTAAGCATTATTTGAGAATAAGAGTTTTCTCACAACTCACCTCACATCAACACACTTACACCAATTGGTCTAAGTTGCTATACCATGAAATCCATGGAGAATTTGCCAATTCAAGGTGCAAATTCTCTTTGCCCTGAAGGTAATAGCCTATAGGAGGTCTCTTTAGTGGCCTCTGACTCTCATACTCAGGCCAAATATTAACAGGAACTAGTGCCCACATGTTTGTATCTTACTATTTTATTTTCTCTGAAAACCAATTTATTTCTCCAACCTTTGAAGATAATATTGTGTAACCATGCTAAACACAATATTGTATTGTGCCTTTTTATAAGCATGTTTAATCATTTCTGTTTTAAGCTTGGATAGTGACCTTAGAAGCTAAGATATGCACCATATTTGTTTTCTGACAGCATTACCCTGGAAAAGCTGCAATCTCATGTCTCATATCTATAATTATTTGTTTAGAAGGAAGAGTGGGAGAAAAAAAGAAGATAACAAAGAGATAAAGAAAATATCATATAATTATTCCACAACATTCTTCTTTATGTAACATAAAATTAAGTATCAAAGACCAATGTTTAAGGATAAATGTTTCATTATTTTTAAAAATTTTTAACGTTTATTTATTTTTGAAAGAGACAGAGACAGAGTGTGATCTGGAGAATGGCAGAGAGAGAGGGTGTCACAGAATCTGAAGCAGGCTCCAGGCTCTGAGTTGTCAGCATAGAGCCCAATGCGGGGCTCAAACCCATGAACCATGAGATCATGACTCAAGTCGGAGTCAGCCGCTCAACCGACTGAGGCACCCAGGCACCCCTGGATAAATATTTTAAAATTAAATGATAGACCCAGAATTTTTCCCGAGAAAAATCCCNAAAAAAAAAAAAAAAAAAATAAATAAATAAAGTACAACCCCCATACTGTTTAGGAGAGAAAGCTTGAAAGGGAAGTGAGCATGTGCACAGGGATTAGATATTCTGTCTGTACCATATGCCCTCACAGTTGACTCCTGTATCTGGATTTTGAGGTGGCAGTAGAATTGTGACCTACTTTTAGGGATTCTTTAAGAAGAAAACTACAAAATCAAAGACACCTGTTTAATAGCAGTTTTGAAGGAGCCCTAGATTTCTTAGGGTTTCAGGGAAGATATCTGTAGAAACTGAACCCAAGCATGGATTATAAAGGATACAGTAATTGCAGAACCAATGACCCATCCACACTGCGAGGATCAAGAACAGAATCTAACTGTATGAAAACCGTACTTCAGATGATGTTGAGTGAGCAGCATAGGAAGCCTCTTCCATCATAGTTAATGTCTAGATAGCGGTTGCTATGAGACTTTGAATGATACTATCTGGTGAATGTGCTCAAGAACATTGAAATCCAAAACTAACTGAACCCTTTGAACATATAGACATGTCCCCTCCCAACTTGCCAGAGGATGGGAGCACCACATTCATGCCTGAAAACTGTTTAGAATCTCAGCTGGACCCATGTCTTAAACCAGCGCATGACAGTCTCAGGAAACCTTCGCCTGGTGTGGCAAAAAAAAACCTCCCCAAAAACAAACAAACAAACAAACAAAAACCAAACAAACATCAACAAAAAACAAAACAAACCAAATGATTAACACCAAATTTACATGGCCTGACTTGGAAAGAGCATGTTTAAGTAATTCAGCCCCTAATTTTCTAAAAAGCTTTTCTTTTTTTCCAAAGTGTGTCTAGTCGCCTTGCAAGACCTTAAATGAAGCAATGACTATAATATTTATCCTGAAGAAGTTTAAAACTTTTGAGACTAATTATGACATTAAATAGGAAAATGTGTCAGAATTCAATTTTCAGGCTTAATCTTTCAATCATATCACTTAATCCAGACTGAACTTGCCAGATATAAAGCAATTAATTCTGAAATCAATTTTATCCTGAAGTTCACTCTCTCCATCCACAAACTCATCATTTCAAGGCATTTGCTTTGCTCCCTCGAAAGCTCATCTCTTCCCCCACTCACAGCCGTCCCTGAGCTGCTTGCTCAGAGGCCTTCTCTGATCTGCCTTCTTGAAAACAGCTATTACTATCAGCCTTTATTCCCTTGAATCTCTTACCTGATTTTTCTTTATAGCACTTATACCCTCCAACACTTGGTTTTTATTGTTAGTTCTCCTCACTTCGTTATAACCTCCATGAGAACCATTTTGCATGTTTTATGTACCTTCAACTCTAATACTCAATGGCTAATCAGTAAATATTTGTATTTAATAAATCTCTGCTTGAGTATTTCATTTGTTTCTCAAAATAGCAATTTTGGTTCTATAAAGATCCGAGACCTTTTTTATTAAAATAAAAAAAATAATTCTGGTGTTCCTCAGTTCAGGAAAAATCAGCAGTTCCTCCAAGCTGACCATTGAAAAAATAAGGAATTTATCTCAAAATTTTCATCTTTCTAAATTTATGCTCATTCACCAACTTTTAAAAAAATTTTTTTAACATTTTTAAATTTATTTTTGGAGAGACAGAGCAGGAGTGGGGGAGGGGCAGAGGGAGAGGGAGACATAGAACCTGAAGCAGGCTCCAGGCTCTGAGCTGTCAGCACAGACTGATGCAGGGCTTGAACTTATGGACTGCAAGATCATGACCTGAGCCAAAATTGGAAGCTTAACCAACTGAGCTACCCAGGCACCTCATATCTTCCACCAACTTTCAGAAATTTTACTTCCTGGTATCCATCTGCTTGCCCACACTGCAGCTAAGCAACCTAGTAATTTATAATCCACATGGTAACTAAAGCAATACTGAGATGATGCACAGTGGATTGTTACCCTCCCTACTTAAGTTCTCAGATAGAGTCCAAAACATGAATATATGTGTCACATGATATGGCCGTGACTATCTTATCTAAGCTCATGTTGTGAGAATCATCGTCTTTCTTCTTTGATTCACTCTTTTTGAGTTTCTTTCTGGTCTTTGGTATTGATGTTCTCATCCAGTTTTCAACCTGTCAGTATGTTTTATGTCTAGAATGCTTATTCTCTCCTATCTCCAAATCTTTGCTCATTCAATTCCTGTTTTCCTTCTGGTTCAGCTTAAAAGACATTTCCTCTTTGTACAATTGCAAATATATGATTAATTATATGTGGTATTTTCTTTATGTCTGTTTTTCTCTCTTTAATAAGACACAGGAAGTTTTTTCTTTGTTCTCTAATCTTTGGTGAGTATTAATTACAGTGTATAAGAAATGCTCAATAGTTCTTTATATTGTTACTAATCAAGATAATGTGTGCTGGGAATCCTGAATTATTCAAGTACGGCAACTGCATTTATTAAAATAAAATTTATTGCTCTCAATAGTCACCTTTTTGGCATTAAGATTTCTTACATTTATCAGTCTTTTCTAGAATTATGTCATTACAAAGTAATTTGTATTATTAACATAAAATACACAGTGTAAAATACCTTGGAAATTAAGTATGTGATTTCTTGATGTGGGCGATGGGCAACTGAGAGAGCAATAAACTGCATCTTCTATGCTGCCTTGGGAAAAATGGAACTTTAACTAGAAATATGAAGCTATGTGAGAAAAGAAATGTTTACTAGCTGAACAGAGAAAACATTAATATTTGTGTCTATAATATAATATGTCTTCAGAAAAAGCCATATAATAGACTGTGGCAGTAATATAAATATACTAAAGAGTAAGTCTATAAACAAAATTCACACTTGGACATTTGTTCATGAGGACCCTAAAGCAGAGCAGAATTCAGAGACACTTTAAAAATTAACATAAAGTTGGGCACCCGGGTGGCTCAGTCGGTTAAACGTCCGACTTTGGCTCAGGTCATGATCTTGCAGTTCATGGGTTTGAGCCCCAGAGTCAGTCTGTGCTGATGACAGCTCAGATCTTGGAGCCTGCTTTGGGTTCTGTGTCTCCCTCTCTTTCTGCCCTCCCCCACTCATGCTCTGTCTCTGTCTCTCTCAAAGATAAATTAGCATTAAAAATTTTTTAAATTAACATAAAGTGACCTATAATTTCAGTCATTAAAATTAATATAATTTGGTGACTATGTGACAAGCCAAAAATGTCAACAAATATTGGTCATGGTCCTTCACCAGCATAAAGCACAGATGTATATACTGGTTTATTAATATGTAAGTGAGACATAAACAAAATGACACTAAGTATTAGTGAGAAAGGCCTGTGGCTTGTAAGGGATTAACTATTGCCATATTTCAGACAATATCACAACTTCAGTTTAACATAAAAAATGCTGATACATGAATAATTTACAGTATTCAGAGTGATACAACAACAGTGTTTCCAGACCACTGCAAATTTAAAGTGGACGATTTTAAGACTTAATGAGGATAACTTAATCTGCTTGAAAAGAGTATTTATGGAGTGCTGTCATAATTCCGTAACTCAGAAAAGAAACATGATCCTTTCAACAGTCATCTTTTTTATTTTATCAAATCACATTATACCTTAATCAATTATGATTTTTAGTCCTTATCACATTCTGACATATATTGTGATTAGATGTATGTATATTCTTCTCTGAGTAAATTGTGAGCAACTTAAGGAATTGAACTATCTTACCCATTTTTCACGTCACAGAGTTCTTTAAAAAATTCTTTTTTTGAAGTTTGTTGATTTGTTTTGAGAGACAGAGAGAAATAGGGAGAGAGAATCTCAGGCAGGCTCCGAACTGTCAGCATCGAGCCCCATGTGGGATTTGAACTTACATACCGTGAGATTGTGATCTGAGCTGAAACCAAAAGTGGGATGCCTAACTGACCAAACCACCCACACGACCCCAGAGTACTTTTTATATGGAAAGGGTCAATATATTTATTTTAAATCTGGAAAGAAATAGTGTTGAATTAATGATATTCCAAGATGCAATTAAATTTTATAAAAGATTGTTTACCTTCCCTTCCTTCCTTCCTTCCTTCCTTCCTTCCTTCCTTCCTTCCTTCCTTCCTTCCTTCCTTCCTTCCTCTCTCAGTCCCTCTTTCTCTCCTCTTCTTTCTTCTTTCCTTCCTTTTTCTTTATCTCTGTCTTTTTTGTTTCCTTTTCCTTCCCTTCCCTTCCCTTCCCTTCCCTTCCCTTCCCTTCCCTTTCTTTTTTCTTTTTCCTCCCCTCCCCTCCCTCCCTTCTCCTCCCCTTTCTCTTCCTTCCTTCCTTCCTTCCTTCCTTCCTTCCTTCCTTCCTTCCTTCCTTCCTTCCTCCCTCCCTCCCTCCCTTCCTTCTTTGTGATTTTAACAAACTCTTATGGTGCAGACTTTCAACAGATTGCAGTGAGAGAGCTACTCTGGTATGTACAAAACCTGGAAAAAATTCTGTGTTTAAAATAATGGCATTACAATAACATTATCTCCTCTTCTTTGAATCCAGTGAAACTGAATTTAACATACACTGCAATTCCATCTTAATGAACAGTAGGACAAACTCTCATAATGAACATAAGAATAAGAAGAAATGGCGAGTTCAGTGAAAAAAATGTATTGCAGAATATGAGATGATACAGTGTGGATATCTTATACTTTAAAAATAATGCAATACTGAGTGAGTAGGGGATTTTCCAAATTAGGTATACACTCTAGAAAACCAAAATGAAACCTCCATTACTTGAACAGATAGATCAGAGTGAATGGATCTGACCAAATAGAATATTAGGGAGAAGCTAGTGGAGAAGAAAATGGGTGGAAAAGCCATTTGACAGGGCAGAGGGATAACTGTGAATGGTAAACTCTCTAGCTGATATTTGTTACTGCCAGAAAGTAAAGGCTAAATACACACACACACATACACACATACACTAGGGGGCAAGAAAAAAAAAATGAAGATTTCATAAACAATCTTATAGGAGATACTTGAATAATAATTTAAAAGCAATAACAACTAAACAATTTATTGTATAGTCAGCTTAAAAGAAAATGAAAATTAATCCAGAGATCCAAATGTGTTAATATCAAGATATGCAATAGAACTTAAAGTGTTTTTGTTCAGGTTTTATTTAAAATAGTTGTAACAACAAGGAAAAATCACAGAATAAATTACACAATGAGCACATAATCCATGTATACAAAATGTCAAATGCAAGGCAGGAAAAATAGTGACACATATCCATTCTCAGCTAACTTATTTCAAATTGTAAATTCCATATATGTTTTTTTTTTATGTTTTATTAACTTATTGTTCATTTTTCTAGTATAAAACCTCATTATTTCTTGAACTTTTTGTCTTAAAATGTTTTATCAGTTTTTATTAGCCATTCTTGATTGTGTCTGTGTGCGGAATTGTATTCTATTTTCTCTCTTTGAGCCTTTTAAATGACATTAAAAGGACAACTTGTACAAATATGCCTTGTACAACGAGGCATAGTCTTAGGAGTATTTTGCACCAAACTTAACCTTGGGGCACACTCTTTTTATTAAGGTAAAAACAAGGTAATTAAAAAAAATCATGCTAAAACATTTAGACTTCTTATTTATGACTACTTTTAAACATACTAAAATTAAAATGTTAAAGTAATATCTTTAATTAGTTGTGTTTAATTTACTTTCTGAATTACCTTCAGATTTGTTACAAAATCTATGAATTAAGAAGGCCATGTTACACAGTAGAAAGTTAATAGTTGTCCAGGTTAACTGCCCTGGCTTTAAATTTTAGATCACTCACTCTCTTTGAAAAGTTGGAAATAATTTTTAAATATGCTATAGTCTCAATTTTTTTATCTTCCTTACTGGCTATTATGACAATTAAATGACTCAGTGCATGTAAATATTTTACCATAGTGAATAATACAGCATGGCTTAAAAATATGAGATGATTGATTTTTATATTCAGTTTTGAAAAAGTAGCCTTTTCTTCTATACTATTCTATTTTAAAACTATATCGTATTGTGGCTCAACACTCCCACAATAAGAAGAAATATCACAATTCTTTATCAACCAGTAAAGTCCAGTAACCTATTTAAGAGCTTAGAGTGAGAGTTTAGGTTTACTTTGAACCCAGAATATATTCTTGATATGGCCTATGATTAAATGTGCTACTGACAAGTCCTCACCTCTGATGAAACAAGGAGAGAGCAGTAGTCCCAAGAGATGCAAAGGGTAAAAGTTTTTTTGTTCTTCTTGATACTGTTAGCAATCCCACAGGAAAGGTGAAGGTCTATCACCCTCTAAAAATGAGTTCACACAAAGGGCATTTGGTATGAAATGTAGCAAAGCTTATTCCTGTAGAGTGACTACTCCAGAAAAATAGAAAACTTCTATATATAATCTTTCTTTAGCTGAATCCTTTTAGAAATATTAAATTTATACAAAACTATCACTTTATTTGTTTATGAAGCTCTCATTCCAAAGTATTATATTTATTTGAAATCAAATTAAAGGTTAAAGGAATAGGACAATCTATAAACTCGATTTTAACCCATAATTTTCTGAAATATGATTTTCAGTATATATGTACATAGATGACGTAAAAAAGAAAATAAATAAATGTTTACTGAGATTATATTTTTACCAAATGAAAACCAATCTTAGTTGAATAGTCCTCAATTAATTATAGCTTCATATACTGGAAACAACAATAGTGTAAGTTTGATATTGTGATTTATAAGAGAAATATATATTTCTATCTATTTCGTCTTCTTAGGTGATTCCTGGCTTACAGCTCTAAAAACCCTAGGAACTGACAAAGAACAGAGAGTGATAAAGGTATCTTTTATTATTCTAATGAGGTAACTTTGGGAATGCCTACCAACCATATGATTATAGGTTGTAATTTTCAGTTCCATTCCTCAGCCTTCAGGGAGGAGTTAAGGGCTTGAGATTGGGTTCAATCACCAATGGTCAATGATTTAATCAATACTTCTATGTAATCAAGCCTCCATAAAAACCCCAAAAGGACAGGGGTTCAAAGAGATTCCTATTTCGTGAACACATGGACATTTGGGAACAGTGGCATGCCTGGAAAGGGTGTAGAAGCTCTTGCCCCATATGTACTTTGCCCTTTGCAACTCCTCCATATGGCTATTCCTGAGTTATATCCTTTTATGATAAGTCAATAATGTAAGAAGTAAAGTATTTCTCTGAGTTCTGTGAGCCATTGTAGGGGGGTCATGGAAACCTCCAATTTATAGCCAGTAGGTCAGAAGTACAGATGATAACCTGGACTTGCAACTGGCATCTTGAATTGGAGTGATTGTTGTAACTTCCAATTTGTAGCCAGTGAGTCAGAAGCATAGGTTATACCCTGGGCTTGAGACTAGCTTTAAAGTGAGATGGTAGGGGGCCTTATGTGACTGATCCTTTAACTTGTAGAATATGATGAGAACTCTGGATAGAAAGTATCAGAATTGAGCAGAATTGAGGACACCCAGCAGGTGTACCAGCAATGCTTGTTGGTGTTGTCAAATTTTCCTTTACACTCATGCATATTAGAATTGGGTCCCAGAATCCAAAATAATAAATTTTTAAGGATATTTAAACAGGGCAATTCACTATCTAAATATATTTTAATAAAAATCTTATAAAATAAATAAAAGGAAATATTTCCTATACAAAATATACAGCTGATAAAGTCATAGCAGGGAATAAATCTGATTGGAAACTAGATAGGTAGCAATTTAGTGTTTATTTGACATCTCTTTGGAAGAATTATAAGCTATACTATTATAGTTTATTCACTTTACACTAAGCCTCCCACAGTTATTGACATTCTACTTAAATCATTTGTTCTTTGATGTCACATTCATTAACTTTTTACAAAATAACTAAATGCCCAATGTACCTGGAAAATTACTGGCAGTCATCCATGGTTTTGAAAAATTAATTCTAATGATGCTTCATTGCCATGCACTGCACAATGAGGGAGTAAAATGAGCTTCATGATTTCTAGACATCCTCATGTATACATTGCAGACATTTATATATCTTTCAGGGAACTGAATAAATTTTAATCACCTTACAGAATCTCAGATCAGTAATTTGGTAGTATATTTCAAATCAGCAATATATTTCTTGCCTTATTCTTGAAAAAATACTATTTTAAATATTGAAATTGGATTCTACTGTATAATTTAATTTTAAAAATAAAAAGTCTACTTTTATTTTGTGGCTTTGCTACACTTATAATAAATTAGTATGCAAAGTAAATTGTCGTTATCTATGTCATTATCAGTTGCCTCAACCAACACAAGTAGCAACTGAAACAATGAAAATAATGGTCAAATAATATTTTTTAATTTAAAAAATATTTCTGTTTATTTTTTGTAATTGTAAAATACTCACAAAATAAAATTTGTCAATTTAACCATTTTTTAAAATGTTTTATTTATTTCTGAGAATGAGGGAGCATGAGCAGGGAAGGGTCAGAGAGAGAGGGAGACACAGAATCTGAAGCAGGCTCCAGGCTCTGAGCTGTCAGCACAGAGCCCAACTTGGGGGCTTGAACCCATGAACCATGAGATCATGACCTGAGCCAAAGTTGGATGCTTAACCGACTGAAACACCCAGGCGCCCCAATTTAACCAGTTTTAAGTGTGCAATTCAGTGCCATTAAGTGCATACACATTGTTGTGCAAATATCACCACTATCCATCTCCAGAACTTGTTTCATATTGCAGAACTGAAGCTCTGTATCCATTAAACAGTAACTCTTTGTCCTCCTCTCCCTCCAGCCCCTGGCGATCAAGATCTCCACTCTGTGTCTTTGAATGTGACTAGACTAGGTACCTCATATTAGTGGAATCATACAGTATTTGTCCTTTTGTGAATGGCTTATTTCCTTTAAAATTAGTTATCTATACNAGGGAGGAGATGGGCATGGAGGAAGGCACTTCTGGGGATGAGCACTGGGTGTTATATGGAAACCAACTTGACAATAAGCTATTTGTCAAAAAAAAATTAATGTTCTTATGGTTCATCCATGTTGTAGCATGTGACAGAATTTCCTTTCTTTTTAAAGTAATACTTTTTAAAAATTGTTTCAGGTGTATTTATTTTTGAGAGAATGAGTGCAAGCAGGAGAAGGGTGGGGGTGGGGGTGGGGTGAAGGGAGGGTCAGAGGATCCAAAGCCCACTCTGTGCTAACAGCAGACAGCCCAATGCAGGGCTCAAACTCACAAACTACATCATGACCTGATCCGAAGTCAGAGGCTTAACCATCTGAGCCAGCCACTCTGGTGTCCCTAAAGCAATGCTTTTAAAGTAATATTCCATTGTATATATATACCATTTCATGTATTCATTTATCCATCAATGAACACTTTATTTGCTTCCACCTTTGGGCTGTTCAATTCTTTGGGGAGTATACCTACAAGTGGAATTGCTCAATCATATGTTAACTCTATTTTTATTTTTTAGGCATTGCCTTACTGTTTATAGCAACTGCACCTGAAAATATTTTTAAATTAGATTCATAGAATACGATGAGTTCTCGAAAGTAAAAAGTGATTTCAGAATCAACTGAAAAAGATATCATAATGCCACGTGAAAGAAAGATGGCAAAACAGATAGAATCCAATGGAGAAATAAGTAAAAGGAAAAGATACATACTAAATAGAAAAGAAATGAAAGGAGTAAAAGGTAAAAGATGTAAAGCTGATGCAGATAAAAGCCACCTGCATGTTCATTTATACATATTCCTATTAACATATGGGTGTTATTTAAGGTAGAGTTGTTTACAAATATTTTATGTAATATAAAGTTATTTCCAACATTTTAAAAAGTTTTTCAATAAAAATACTTTGCAAATTTTTCACTCACATTTGGAGATTTTTTTCATTTTCTCTGCATTTCCTATTATCACCTCCAAATGGAGAATATGTCTCTCTTTTATACTCTTTTTTTAAAAATTATTTTTAATGTTTTATTTATTTTTGAGAGAGAGAGATAGAGACAGCATGAGCAGGGGAGGGTCAGAGATAGAGGGAGATACAGAATCTGAAGCAGGCTCTAGGCTCTGAGCTAGCTTGTCAGTGCAGAGTCTGATGTGGGACTTGAACCCATGTGATTATGACCTGAGCCGAAGTTGGATGCTTAACCAACTGAGCCACTCAGGCGCCCCTCTCTTTTATATTCTTCACAAATTCTATACACATTGCAACTATTTCTGCCATTAATGCATGATTATAACATTATAAACACATTTTACATAATCATCATAACTACTGAGTTATTATCATTTCTATATTTCAGTTATTAAATTGAATGTTAAAGAAAGTTGGCAACATCCTCGGGGGTACATAACTAGTATCACTTTTTTCTTATTCAAACACTATATTTCATTTCTGTCTTTGCTTAGGAATACATTTTAGCCAGGGTGGAAATATTTAAAAAAATAAAGATATTAACTAAAAAATAAAACCTATTTCATCATATAAATATCAAACTATTCATGCATTCAATTACATACTGAAGTTATTATATGAATTTGTAAAATTTAATCCTATAAAAGAATGCTAAATTTCAATATACTAAAAGGTTTGCATAGTAAGAAGAGTCATACTATTTTGTGTTAGAGACCAACAACATTTGCAAAGAATCACAGTAACATATAAGTGGGAGCAACATGGCTTTTTTTTGGTGTTGGAAAAAGAAAAAAAAGAAGAATGGCATCCTGTATGAGGTATGAGTATAATTGCCAGTAACAGCAAAATAGATATGAGTATGAGTATAGTTACCAGTAACAGCAAAATATATTCAATTACCTAAGCTAAAGGGAAAAGTGTTTAATCCCTCTGATGAAATACAGATGAATATTTTTCCAATAAAACAATTATGTTAGTTTTTAATTAAGCTATTTTAATTAATTAGTTTTTAATTAAGCTATTAGTTTTTACAGCATCCACCATTATACCAGGTGTATGTGCAGGAAGTCAGGTATGATGATCTCCCTCCAAATCTCTATTGTTGTGTCTCTGTCCCTTCACTTATGTGCAGTGTCACTTCTACAGGATCAGTTAAGGAACATTAAAGCTTGAGACTGGCGGGGTTCCAAAGTCAGGAAACATTAGACTTTTAGTCAATAGTCATCAATTAGTGGGGGGAAAGTGTATATTTTTCACTACACTTCTCTTTCATACAAATGAGAATTTGAGTAACAACATAAAAGCATAGGTTTGTATTTGGAAGTTCATCAGGTTTTATAAGCACAGTTGTAATTATTTTATTAGAGTTTGACTCTACTCATACTATTTATGAGTTCAATGTTTCTACTTATTGAAGCATTGTTATGACACCCTACCAGAAAGTACTATGAACTCATACTATTTATGAGTTCAATATTTCTACTTATTGCTGCATTGTTATGACAACCTACCAGAAAGTTGAGAAAATATAGTTATGTCTCATTTAAGAAACCATTGAATTTCTTCACAGTACACTGGGTGTCTTACACATTTGTTTTTTGCATACCTACTCTAAGAACAATGCTTAGTACAAAGTTTGTTTAATGAAATGTTTACTAGGTAAAGAAAATATAAAACAGATCAGTATATTTCTTTTTAGTTATTAATCCTTGCATGTTATTTGAGTGTTCTTTGTTGAAATTTTGAGAGAATGATAAATATTGATATATTTTATTGAAAAGTTTGATAAATTTTTCTTTCTTAAGTTAATTTGAGAGAGAGAGAGCAGGGGGGAGTAGAGAGCACACGTGTGTGTGTGTGTGTGTGTGTGTGTGTGTGAGAGAGAGAGAGAGAGAGAGAGAGAGAGAGAGAGAGAGAGAGAGAGAGAAACAGAGACAGAGACAGAGAGAGAATCCCAAGCAGGCTCTGGGCTGTCAGCACAGAGCCTGATGTAGGGCTCCAACTCATGAACTGTGAGATCATGACATGAGCCAAAATCAAGAGACAGAAGCTCAACCGACTGAGACACCCAGGTCCCCCAGGAAAACTAATAGATTTTTAAAATAGTAATATATTTTATTGGTGTTATTCTATTAATAC
>NW_027530575.1:2703198-2725351 GCF_008692635.1 Crocuta crocuta | reverse complement strand
TATTCTGTTGCTACATCAGTTGACTATACATGTGTGTCTATATATTATCCATATCTATTTATAAATATATATTAAGAATACATGTATATACAGTTACTATACATGTAAATATACATATCCTTTATATATACAATGGCCTCTATTGTAACAAATGCCTATTTTTGCCTTCGACACCAGTGAGACCAATCAATGGTAGCATTTCCTATTGTCAACTGTGACTTACAAGAAATAGTCACTGCTGAGCCTCTCAGGCATGCTAAGTTTTCTTTATCATGACTTTCTTTATTGATTAATAAAGGGGTGTCCTTTGGGTTCTGTTGGGGAACATAGGCAGATTCTTGGTTTTGTGGCCTTACATAACCAATGCATTCTAACATGCCTACCTATCCCTTAAGCCTCCTATCCCCTTCCTTTATTTCCTGCCAATGCCTTCTGGCATCTCTTTCTCATTTGCTGTATCCATAAATATGTCCATGTTTTAAGGATCAATTCCACCAACAAAATAAGACCATCCTCTCATGTTTTTTAAAAAGCCATTAATTCCTGATTAATGAGAAAGTAATCATTAATGAGAGAGTAATCTAGATGTTAATGACTTCTAGAAATATATAAATTCTGAGACATTCTTGAAAAAGATAACTCGGAGATAAAATAAACAACAAATTTGTGAATCAATACAAAAATAAAAATAAAACACAGGTGGTGAATGCTTAACCCACTTAAATATATAATTATAATTTATCAACTATTAAAATATTGGCTACCAAGGAGAATAAAAATGTTTTACATCTTTAAACACAGATGTGTTGATAATATTGCATAAATGATTTTACAACCAACATCTCAAAAGGAAAGGGGGTAGGAAGATGTAAGTAAATGCAATCTCATGTTTAAATATGCCTTTCTCTATATTTCACACAGAAAATTAATTTTTAAAAAGCACATAAACGTTTTTGGTACTTTAAACCCTGTTGCATGGTATAAAATCATGTTTTAGGAAATAATTCCTAAAGGAAATATTTTTAAGATTTTCACAAATTCTTTTAATTCACATAAGGGAATTTTTGTAAGTGGTAGTAGTACAATTAAATTCACTATTTCTTGGTTCAAATTATTTGGTTCTTTCCTTGTTTTGGGAAGGGCTATTTCTGGTCAACACTACCAACCCAGATGCATTCATTTGCCCTATAAAATAAAGGATAACACTAGGGTAACAGCAGCAGCAGGAAGCAGGAGCCTGGGACACCTCTTGTTGTCTCATGGTCAAAATGGTGACTCAGCAGTCAGCTACAAACAACAGATTAGGAATATTGGGATAGACATACCAGAGTGGTTCCCTTTTAGAGGAATACCCCAATGTCAACTCTAAAAGGCAAAGATTTTTTGTTTGTTTGCTNCAAAGCATCTTATCACAAAGAGTTATCCATTGTAAAAATTCCTTTTTCTGATGTCATGTTATCATTTAACCTATAAATAAAGACACCAAAACTGACAGGACAGCGATGCCTGCCTCATGATCAGGAAGAATCTCTGGGGCATCTCTCACTCTCTTTCTCTCTCTCGCTGACACCGTCCATCCTTCAGGGACCCCTGGACCTGCTGGAGCCGGCTCGGCCTCCAGCATTTGTTTCCCCAGCTTTACTGAAGTGTTATTGACATATAACATATGTAAGTTGTAAAAGTGATGATTTCATACCTACATACTTTGCAAATTGATTACCACAATGAAGTAGTTAACACCTCCACCTCCTCCCCAAATTACATTTTTTTTTTTGCATTTGTGATGATAACATTTAAGATCTACTCTGTTGGAGCACTGGGGTGGCTCAATTGGTTAAGCATTTGACTCTTGATTTCTGCTCAGATCATGACCTCATTGTTCGTGTGTTCGAGCCCTGTGTCAGTCTCCATGATGACAGCATGGAGCCTGCTTGAGATTCTCTCTCCCTCTCTCTCAGCTCCTCCCCATTCAAAATAAATAAACTAATTTTAAAAATCTGCTTTCTTAATAACTTTCAAGTATCATATACAATATTGTTAATTATTGTCACCATGCTATGTATTAGAATCTCAAACTTATTCATTTATAACCAAAAGTTTGCAGCAACAAACCTGACCAACAAAGATTGTAAACTCCTCCTCCCTCCTACTTCCCTGGGTTGTAGGTGGTCTCCTCCCCTGGGTGTCTTGTTTGTGTTCTCCTGCTATATTCACAAAATATGGGTTATACCTTTCTAATAACTATAATTTCACCTTAAAAACTCATTCTCTGCTCATATTCAGACTTCCCAGCAATGTCAAATGCAAAAAAGACAAAAGTGTTTTCATAATAAGAATTAAATGTAGGGGCACCTGGGTAGCTCAGTTGGTTGAATGTCTGCCTTTGGCTCAGGTCATGATCTCACGGTTTGTGAGTTAGAGCACTGAATTAAGCTCTGTCCTGAGAGCCCAGAGCCTGCGGCCTGCTTCAGATTTTGTGTCTCCCTCTCTCTCTGCCCCTCCCTGGCTGATACTCTATTTCTCTTTTTCTCAAAAATACATAAACATTAAAAATTTTAATAAACAAATTTTAAAAAAAGAATTAAGTGTGAATCCCCTAGGCCCAGTAGGTGTACCAACAAGGACAGTGTTAATAAATAAAATAATTAATTAATAATAAATAAATAATAAGCCAGCCTATTCCAGGGTTATCTGAGTCATTTAACACAGTCTTGCAAATAAATATGACAGGGAAATAAGATGAGTGCATCACTGGGAAGATTTTAAATGATTTGGGAGATAAGAATTGGAGAAGATAAAAGTCCACAACTCAACAGGTTACCTTTTTCCCATGAACATTTGCTTCTCTCTGATCCAATGGACCCAGGCACAGATTTAAACTTACACATGATAAAGGAAAGAGATACATCGATGTTCAAAATACAATATTGCTATCATTAAATTTGAGTTTATTTTCTTTCTTTTTCTTTCTCTTTCTTTCTTTCTTTCTTTCTTTCTTTCTTTCTTTCTTTCTTTCTTTCTTTCTTTCTTTCTCTCTCTCTCTCTCTCTCTCTCTCTCTCTCTCTCTCTCTCTCTCTTTCTTTCTTTCTTTCTTTCGAGAGAGACGGCGTGAGCAAGGGAGGATCAGAGAGAGAGGGAGACACAGAATCTGGAGCAGGCTCCCGGCTCTGAGCTAGCTGTCAGCACAGAGCCTGACATGGGGCTTGAACCCACAAACCACAAACAACAGCATGTGAGCCGAAGTCAGATGCTTAATGGACTAAGCCACCCAGGCAGCCCCTTGAGTTTGTACTCTTAAAGGTATCTTAGGGTGGGCCATTTTACCCATGGAACCAAATTAGAGCTAACCATATTGTGGCCCCATTACTAAGTGTCAAGGGCATAACCACAGAATTTCCTTTTTCTGTGGTATCAACAAGTGTTAGGAAGACTGCTATTATTCTTGCCCTGATACGAAAACTTTTTTCTTTTAACTGAAAGGGCAATAAATGGAATGAGAGGAGGCATTAGTCTTCTGAACTTTGTTCATAGTCGATTGTTACTTGTGTGATTAATATATCTTGTTTCCTTTCACAACAGTTCTAAAGTTGAAACCAGCATGTATCAGAGTTTATTTCTTATCCTCATTAGATTGTTTGTAGATGTTAGAGTCTCAGTTTTATGTGGCAATCTCCTAGGCCACCCCCAGGAACAAGACATAGCTTTATCACATGAGCTGGGTGCCAGTGCATTTGTCAAAAGCAGCTCCAGTTCTCAGGCACCGAACAGAAGTCCTCAGGGCAAAAACTGGTGTTGGTGCTCTTACTGCCAGTGAGTCATGGTTTCAATTTATTTTTCATATCTGTGGTTTCCTTACTTTTATGCCAAATCACCACTGAATTTTAAAGGAGACTTTAAAATACTCTATCATACATTTTATTTGTGGTGATCAGAAAGGTCATTTAGGGAACTTCGTCCACAGAACTGACAGGATTAGAAAACAGAAACTCATTTTTATCTCCTAATTCACCTAAATATCCTTAATCACCTTTATTAAATTTTTGCATGAAATTGTAATAAGTAGTATTTCTTATTTCATTAGATACTTCTAGTTTAACATGTGCTATTTTTTTCTCTGGGTTCTGGACTATAATGATGGATGAGACGTAGAAAGTCTTACAAAAATTCCTGATATATTTTGGCACATGACTGCTACCTATAGAGAAGTGGAACTACTTATTTTAACCTTTTAACTAAGATATTTAAGTAGATACTACAACTTAAACATATACAAAGTAACACTAGAATTTCCAGACTTAATTTTTAAATGAAATCATTTTAGCAGTAAAAATATTTATATAGACCTAACATAGTAAGAATCTACAAAAGCTTCAGTATAGGAACATCATGATCTAAATCAAGGTTCTCAGCTAGAGGTGGAATCCCACCCCCCATCCCACCATCACCCAGAGACATTTAGTTAACATCTGGAGACACTTTTGCTTGTCATTGGTTTGGAGGTGCTAATGGTTCCTAACGGGTAGAGAAAAGGGATGCCAGTAACCACCCAATAATTCACAAGAGAGTACTCCCTTCCTACTTTCATGTACCCCCAAAGGAATTGTTAAACCCAAAGTGTCAATATTGTCAATGTTTGGAAAGCCTAGCATAGATTTATATGACAGATAACCAGACAAGACTTAAGCAACATGGGGCAAACATAAGCAAAGAGGGAATGAAGATGGGTTAAAAACCAGTGAAACAGAGAAGCAATGTTAGCAACTCTAAGGAAGAACATTAAGACACAAGCTGAAAAATGATAGCAAAAGTAGAGAGAAATCATCTAATCAGCCCCAAATGTATACATATATAAAACAAAAGATAGAAAACACAATCCAGAATTAACATAAATTAATTAAAGTAGACTTTTAGCAGTTTTGTTTTTGACTCTCTGTGTATATTTTTACCTCCAAATTTCAAGCTTTAAGAGAAAAGACTATTTAAAAAGTTATCCAAAATCTGCACAGTAAGAAGAAACATAAGAAGGAAAACCAAGTTAAGAAGCAAGAAACAATGATTAAATGCTCTATTCCTCTACCAAATGAAAGCAATAAATGAGTATCTCTATTTCAAATATAATTAGTTTTTTCCTCTACAAACTCTATTGTTCAGCATTTCATTTTAGTGCAGAGTATGTTAATGTGTCTTAAAAATTCCTTCAAAAATTGGCTTGGAGTTATATCAGATTTAGTAAGAATATTTTGATACGTTGCTTCTTTCCTATAAGCAGCAAATAGTCACTAGAATTTGCAATCATCAGAATAAGCTCACCTATATCTGTAACTCTAATCCCCTTTATCTGAGATTAAAATGTATGTTTATAATTCTGTGCTTTATAAATTGAAGGTTAAATCATATTCAAAAACATACTTTCTAAGCTATATTTACAGTCAATGACTTTAATTCAGTATAATTCCAGTCTCAATAATTTTGTAGAAATTAAATTGCTTTCTACTTTAAACTGCTTACTTCTTATGTTTGGCATACACGTCAAAGGATGAAAATAGCCTCCTTCATACACAAGAAAGTATTATAAGGGGTCATCCTGATCTAGGGCCAGTAGGAAAAGTAAATTATCCCTGCCATTAATGCTGATGTTACGGTGGTAATTACCACATAACATCTAGTGAAATTATACGTGAGAGTAATTTCCTACTGAGTTGATTACCACCTGGATTCTCTGTTCTCTAATTGGTTAAGTAGTAGCAAGCAATGATTGAAGAAAATAGAAAATAGCTTGTATTCATTTAAGGACACACAGATGATTCAATCCCTGAGAAACAAAAACAGACATGTACTGCCATCTGGAAGTCTTCAATCATGAAATATGTGTATATGAATATGAAAATTATAATTTTAGAATGTACATAGTAGAAGATGTAGAATCATCTTAGTAATGAAATATTTCTAATGAAGTTAGAAAAAGAAATATAACTTTGAAAAATATATTTGGCTTGAGTAGTTCATACAGATGACTCAATCCCTGAGAAACAAAAACAGACATGTACTCCCATCTGGAAGTTTTCAATCATGAAATATGTGTATATGAATATGAAAATTATAATTTTAGAATGTACATAGTAGATGTAGAATCATCTTAGTAATGAAATATTTCTAATGAAGTTAGAAAAGAAATATAACTTTGAAAAATAAATTTGGCTTGAATAGTTCATTACCTTATAGATAGTACTTTTTGAAAAACTATTTGCTTTTTTATTCTTTGGGTTTTCTTTTTTTTTTTAATTTTAATTCCAGTTAGTTAGCATACTGTATTATATTACTTAATTTCAAGTGTATAATATAGTAACTTAACACTTCCATATATCACCTGGTACTCATCACAAGTGCACTCTTTAAGCCCCATCACCTATTTAACCCATCCTCCATCCACCTCTCCACCACCCACCCATCAGTTTGTCCTCAATAGATAAGAATCTGTTTCTAGATTTGTCTCTCTTTTTCCCTCTTTGCTCCTTTGTTTTGTTTCCTAAATTCCACATATGAGTGAAATTATATGGTATTTGTCTTTTTCTAACTGATACAGTTCACTTAGCATAATATACTCTGGTACAATCCGCGTTGTTGCTAATAGCAAGATTTCATTTTTTGATGGCTAAGTAATATTCCATTGTGGTATAGGTATAGGTATAGGTAAAGGTATAGGTATAGGTATGTATGGACACTTGGGCTTTTTCCATAATTTGACTATTGTTGACAATGCAGTTATAAACATTAGGAGCATGTACCCCTTTGACCTGTATTTTTTTGTATCCTTTGGGTAAATGCCTAGTAGTGCAATTGCTAGCTCATGAAGTAGTCCTATTTTTAAATTCTTGAGGAAACTCCATACTGTTTTCCAGAGTAACTGCACCAATTTGCATTCCCATGAATAGTGTAAGAGGATTTGCTTCCCCTTTTTCTGAATTTTTGCCAATGCCTGTTTCCTGTGTTGTTAATTTTAGCTATTCTGACAGGTGTGAGGTGATATCTCATTGTAGTTTTGATTTGTATTTCCCTAATGATGAGTGATGTTGAGATCTTTTCATAAGTCTATTAGCCAATTGGATATTTTCTTTGGAAAAATGTCTATTCATGTCTTCTGCCCGTTTCTTAACTGGATTATTTGTTTCTTGGGTGTTGATTTGACAGGTTCTTTATAGATTTTGGATATGTCCTTTATCAGATATGTCATTTGCAAATATCTTCTCCCACTCTGTGAGTTCCTTTACAGTTTTGTTGATTGATTCTTTTACTATGCAGAAACTTTTTATTTTGATGAAGTCCCAATAGTTTGATTTTGCTTTTGTTTCCCTTGTCTTGTATCTAAAACATATCTAAAAAGAGGGTGTTATGGCTGATGTCAAAGAGATTAAGTTCCCCTCTAAGATTTTTATGGTTTCAGGTCTCATATTTAGGTCTTTAATCCATTTTGAATTTGTTTTTATATTTGGTATAGAAAAGTGGTCCAGTTTAATTTTATGTAAGGCTTAATTCATTTTCTATTTTCTTTAAAGGCTATTTCAAAATTGTTTAAGAAATAAGCAGTGTAATATATAAATGGAAAGATATTTCATTATAATTTTAAAAACACTTACATGTTAAGGTACTGGAAAAACACTGAAACTATTTGCCATTAGGGACTTTCAACAATCACTAATGTCATATTGATCAAGATGAACCAGGTAAGTGATTTACATCTATATCTACACTTTATTGTGTTTATGCTAACACAACAAAAATTAAATAACTGATATAACCTTTGCATGCCATCCAAGCATGTCTATACATATCTATTACTATTATTATTGTTATTGCTATTATCATATCTGTATCTATGCATAAGAGAATTATTTACATTAAGTTTGAATCTCACTTTATAAACACTCTAAAAGAATAATAGTAACATTTTTTGTAAAATGCTGATATAAGATAAATACTTTAACGTAAGTTATTATGTTTTGTGAGAAGTTTTTGGTATGATATATAATGATTCAGAGGAAAAAGAAATTAGCATGCTTTGGATACATTTTATGTATCAAAAATTAAATTAGATAATTTGTATCTACTAGATATATCATATAGATCTGACTGAACAAAGATAACTATCATGCATTTAATATGTTTCTTGAGTATGTAAATTATCTTAAATGTTAATTGAAATTTGTATCTTTGTAACTAAAAAGATACAAAGATTTTGTAATGGTTTGATATGAAATGAAAAGAATTTCTACTTTAGCTTTGTGTGGTATAGTTGAGGTCCNAATCATATATAATATATTAAAATATATGTTAATATATTAAAATAATATATATTAATTTTAACTTGAGTACTTCTAATTTCAAACATTTGGTAAACATTATTTTGTTTCATTTTTATAATAATAAAATATATAGTGTGCAACAATATATTAAGTAAGTTAATAATATTGACAAATATATCAATCATCATAACATTTTTATATTTTGTTACATTAACCATACACATAGAAAGGTTGTTCAGGGTCACACTTGGAGACATAACATCATTAAAACTGCACCAACTTGAAAACAGGTAAGAGATATGTGCTTGAATTTAGGTATATCAATTTCTAGCATTATGTCCTTGGGCAGGAACACAACCACTTTAATCCTTAATTCACCTTTCATAAAGTGGGCTTTTGCTCATGCATTATTTTTAGAATGAAAAACATTTAGGGGCACCCAGTAACTCAGTCAGTTAAGCATCTGACTTTGGTTTTGGTCATGATCTCATGGTTTGTGAGTTTGAGCCCCTCATTGGGCTCTGTGCTGAGAGCTCAGAGCCTGGAACCTGCTTCAGATTCTGTCTCCCTCTCTCTCTGTCCCTCTCCAACTTGCTCTCTCTCTCTCTGTCTACTTTCTCTCTCAAAAATAAATAAACATTAAAAGAAAACATTTACATAGAACTTGGAACTTAATAAAATGTAAATAATTAGTAGCAAGTATAAGAATAGTAAAAAAAAAGAAAATAGAACAAACAAAAAGAAATATATCTGTTTTTATAAGTTAAGAAACACTTATGTTTGGATACAGGCTTATAGTTACAAGACTTTTCACATATTTGAGTACATCATGGCTATCCATGTTTGAATGTATTGCTTATGTTAACCTATGTCATTTGTTAAGAAAATTAATACCAACCCATGACATATTTTATAATTTTCTTTCATTTCATGCTAAAGGACTATAGTAAAATACTACTTAATTATAGCTTTAACTTTTTAAGGGTATAAGTACTAATGGTGTAGAGTAGACAACATGGACTTCAGATTATGCTATTTTAATTGAATATGCATTTCTTTTTTTTAATTTTTAATTTTTTTAAATAGAGAAAGAGAGTGTACAAGTCGGGGAGAGGGGTAGAGAAAGAGTGAGAATCCCAAGAAGTCTCCGTGCTCAATGTAGACCCCAGTGTGGGGGCATAATCCCATGACCTGAGCTGAAATTAGGGGATGGATGCTCAAACGACTGAATTACCAGGTGTCCTTGAATATGCATTTATACAGCAGCTTGCACACATTTTTAGCAACATTAGTCATGTTTTAGTTATAATAGGTCCTTGATAATATAATAGACTTCTTTATAGTTTGAAGTTTTGAAATTGGATGCATTTAACAATAAATGTGAGAAACAACTTTCTAATTTCCAGGCAGAGGATTGTGCTGATACAGAGTTGTCACTGACTATTCAAAGAATATTCAGCCATATGTGGAAAACTCACCTTCTTATGTTTTGGTTTTTTGATATAGCATACAATGGAGTTTCAATTTAACTTGGTAGTTTAAAAATTGGTTGTCAACATGATATTTTGTGACAATAGTTGATTAGTACATACAATAGAAGGCTGACTGTCAATGTAAGAAAATTTAATTGAGAATAGCATAAAGTGCAAGATATTTCAGCATTGTGTGTGTATCATTTATATATTGTGATAGAATAGAATTTGGGCACTGAGGGAACTTCAACATGTCAGAAAATCTGTTTGTTAAATGCCTTTGTTTAAATATAAATTAATTAAATAATTATTTAGAGAAGAGCAGCAACTATCTTAAATACATAAGAATTAAAGATCTATGCCAGGCCTTAATATTTTATTGTCAATCTAAAGGCTCTAAAGAGATTAAAATTGTGAACTGGATCACAAAAAGCAGAAAATTATTTCAGTGTGGATCCTACTTGACTTTGAAAATGAAGTAACAGAAGACTAAGAACTCCTCAAATCAAAACCTAATTGGGGTACTTAAAAAGACATGAGCACATAATTTTATGGAGAAGCGGAGATCATTTTGATTAAAAACAACACAATAAATGAACAGCAATTAAGACAGTATTCTATTTTCTCTGTTCATTAAATCAATTGTGAATTTTAGAATCAATTTTGCCAAGTAAAAGAAAAACAGTATTTTCAGTAGGTGTGTTTTCTTTTACACTGAAAATCATATGAGATAGGGAACATATTTGACTTGATTATAAAAATTAGCATCAGTACAATATAGCACCTGACATATATACATTTTTGCTGTAATTTTTACACCAGCATCAAAAAATAAAAAAAAAGAAGGAGAGCATAACCCAGCATACAAACTCTTGCAACCATTTACAATAGCTCTTTGGTACAACCCTACAAATGTATTAGAAATTTCAGTTGAAGCAGACAGTCCAACCTGTTCTTTCGTGGTTTGTCAGTATACACTTGATGTTCATGTAAATTATTCTTAGTCCATTCAGTCATGGAGAGAGCACTATTATTACTCACCCCACCACTGGATATTTACATAAATATGTTTATCTAGTTAGGATCATAGGATCATATAAAATGTAGTTTTATAGTAAATTTTCTGTGATATTATATTATGAGCTTTTGCTCTCATCATTATAAATTTGTTTCAAGTATGAACTTGGTAGTCTTATAATATTGTGCTAAATGGTTTGGGGAGTTTTATTGAGATATAATTCAAATATAACATACTAGTTTCACATGTAGAACATAATTATTTCATATATACATACATATATATGGTGAAATGATCACCACAATGTCTAGCCAAGATCCATAATTACATTTGTTTCTTGGGGTGAAAACTTTTCAAATCTACTTTTCTTGCAACTTTCAAATATACCCTACAGTACTATTAACTCTAGTCACCATGCTGTATGTATATTATATCCCCTGGAAGATTATACCTTTTGAGCATCTTTATTCATTTTGTTTACCCCCAATGTCTGATACATATATTGATGATTAAGAATGAGTATAGGAAAAAGAAAAGAATGAGTATAGGAGCAATTGGGTGGCTCATTTGTTTGAGTGTCTAACTTTGGCTCAGGTCATGACCTAGCAGTTTGCGGGTTTGAGCCCCACTTTGGCTTCCTTGCTGACAGCTCAAAACCTGCTTAGGATTCTGTGTCTCCCTCTCTCTCTGCTCCTCCCCCACTCACACCTGTCTCTCTCTCAAAAATATATTAAAATTAAAAGAAAAATAATGAGTATAGATTTGGTTTCCTAAGTATAAGAAAATTATTGAAGTATTTTCAGAAGTCAATGCCATTTTAAGATCACTTTTGATGCTACAGGAAGTGGTTTTGGAGGGTACAATAGAAAAGCAGAGATATCAGGAAAGATGTGCCTTTACAATTCCAGGAATATAGCATAACTGCCAGAAATAAGGAGATGGAGATAAACTATGAAAATATGTTGGATTATAAATATATTTTAGATGAATAATGAATAATCAATATGTAATAGTGTTGTATCCAATATGAGAGGAACATGAATGAAATGAGTAACCAAGCATAATTTCTGTACTTCTGAATTAGAAAGAATTTAAAATCTGTGTGTGGGACCGGGCCATTGAATATGATGGAGATCGTTTAGCAACTCCAATGTAAATTGGAGAATGAAAATTTAGGGAAGAAACAGAGTTCGTATTTGGATATGTCAAATTTAGATATAATGTGCAAATGAGGGTTTACATTTAGGAATTGGTAAAGAAAATTTAAATATTTGAAAGTGAAATTTCAATTTCCAAATTTGGGGAGAAAGTATAATAATAGAAGAAAATCCATGTTACATTTTGGAAAAAATGCAGGTGAGATATAAAAAGAGGTGGACGGATATTGAAAAGAGGTGTCCACCCAGGATATTATTAGAGATGCAGAATTCTCTCTCTCTGGCTTTGAAGGTGATAGGAGAAAGAGATGTTATTGTAAAGGCAATGTAGACTCAATATAAGTTTGCTTCAATTTGCTTAGTTTTAACATTAAGAGAAATTAGACCTATTTTCGACGACGACAATGATTACAGAAGTGAGCTAAAAGGAAAAGAGTACACAGTATACATACAAAATATATTTGATTAGATTCTGAATGGACAGAATCGTTCTTTTTTTCCAAATTAAATTGTGGTTAACACTGTGGATTCAGTCTAGGTAAAATGCCACAGATATTGGTAATACTCCATTTATGCATAAAACACTGAAAGTTAGACAAAATACCTTTTCATGTAAGGTATTTAAAATAAACATATACTTTTTAACTTAAAGTTTTATATACAATAACTGAACATACAGAACTCTATCCTAGCAAATCAGTACTGAAGTTGTTAAATTCAAAGAAAATAGACTAGGAAACACAACATAACAAAACCTCCAATTAAAAAGAATAGATTTCCAAATATCTCCAAATTTCCAAATTTTTCCAAATATCTCCAAATCTCCAAGTATTTCCAAATTTCACAATCATCTGCCCTGAAATATGGACACCAATTTAAGACACAGTTGCTGGAAGGGAGGTTGTGGGAGATGGATTAAATCGCCGATAGGTATTAAGGAGGGCACTCGTTATGACAAGCACTAGGTGTTGTATGTAAGTGATGAATCACTAAGATCTATACCTGAAACTAATATTACATTGTATGCTAACTAACTGGAATTTAAATAAAAACTAAAATAAATAAATAATAAGATAATGACAGAGATTGGTAAAATTGATTTAAAAAAAACATGACCCCACAATATAATGTCCGTAATATATTAATTTCATATCTAATGATATAGACAGATTGAAATTAAAGGAATACAAAATATATCTTGTATAAAATGTAGTAAAAAGAAACAAGGCTGTGGATATATTAATATCAGATAAAGTAGACTACAGACCAAAAAATAAATAAATAAAAATTTCCCAAAGAATGGAAAATGAATTCTTTCAATAAATAGGTCAATCTCCAAGAAGACATAACAAACTCAAAACTGTATGCACCAAACAAGATAATATGTGAAGCAAAGCTGACAGATCCTATAGAAGAAGACTACAATTATATATGCAGACTTCAGCACCCATCTGTCAGAAACTGCTGCCACAACTAGACAGAAATCGGCAAGTGTATATAATAACTTATCAAAACCATCAAAGAATACTAACATTTATAGAACACTCCACCCAGCACTAGCAGAATATACTTTTTTTTTTTTAGGTGCCCATGGAACACATATGAAAATAGACTATCCTGATGCATAAAACAAACCTTGAATTTTTAAAGAAATGGAATCATATATAGTATATCTGATCATAATGTAATCAAACTGGAAATTAATAACAGAAATGCAAAAGGAAAGTTCTCAACATATGCAGAACAGTTTAGTGACCATGAAGAAATAGCAATAAATTATATGAAATAAAATACAGAAAATAAAATTACAAAATGTAAAGCAATAACAGTATCAAAAATGAACAGAGTATCAGTGAACTATAAGACTACTCTAAGCTAAATGGCTTTTTATATTCCCCACATAAAATCTCTAAATCTATAGATCTAAAAAAATGCACTAACACTAAAGCACAAGAAGCACAGAGTAACATGGCAAAAACAGTTATAAATAGGCAATCTTCAAAGAAGCCAGAGAATAAACAAACTTTACTTCCAGAGGAACAAAGATAAGTATGACCTGTATGAACACAGATGACCTCATCACACTGACATTTTCTCCCTGATGTCCTCCAGTACTTTTCACTGGCTCACTCCAGTCCTTAAAATCTCTCCTGCCTTTTGTTCCAATAGGGTTGATTTCAAACTCTCTCCCCTATTGAAATGGTCTTTTGATTGCTTATTCATTTTGAGAGAGAGAAAGGCAGAGAGAGAGAGACAGAGAGAGAGGGAGACAGAGACAGAGAGAGAGAGAGAATCCCAGGCAGAATCTGCACTGACAGAGCAGACTCCCATTTGGGGCTCAGACTCACAAACCTTGAGATCACTGAAATCGTGACATGAGCCATAATCCAGAGTCTGATGCTTAACCAACTGAATCACCCAGATGCCCGTCTGTTGAAGGAATCTTCAATAAAGTCTTCCTGTCTGCTTACTCCATCCAAAGGAGTTTATCTCTGACATTACAAAAATATTTTTAAAGCAGAGGAAAAAAGAAAAACAAATAAAAAGCCGTTTTGAACACTGGCTATAAATATGTACATATGATATTAATAAAATTAGCAGTTTTAATTTTTAAGTGACAGATTTAATGTGATATAATTCGCATACTGTAAAATTCATCCGTTTACACTGCACAAATCAGTTCTTTTAATATATTCATAGAGGTTGGAAACTTTCAATTGAATTTTAAGATAGTTTCATCACCCCAAAAGGAAACGCCAAACCCATCAGCAGTTGGTCCTAATTCTGCCCTCACCCCAGTCACTGGCATTCATGGATCTCTGGATTTGACTATTTCTGGATATTTCATATAAGTGTTATCCATATATGATTATTTTTGTGACTGGATTCTTTCACATACCATAATATTTTCAAGATTCATCAATGTAACCTATTAATACTTACAAAGTTTGTTACTGAAAGATACTATAAAATATTTTTAAAGAATTTCACTAGATCTCTATTAAATACTCCCACATATTTCATTCTCAGTCAATTCCCACAGTGGGATGGCACAAAGTGTTTAATTTGTATTTTAAATAGAAAAGGAGAAATCAATGCTTATCATCAAAGAGGGAGAAGGAAATAGTTACTGTAAAACTTGAGATGTATGACTAAATCAAGTTTGAAGAAAAAGTAATTCAGTTTATCTCTATATGCTTTCTACTTATATAAATCCTTAACTGTATGTTTAGACAATTAGACTGAGCCAGTTCATTCTTGGATGAATTAAAGCAGGTAGGAAGAAGTGACAGTTCTGGACACATCACCAATATCCAGAGATCCTGACACTTGGGTAGTTCCTTCACACTAGAAGACATTAAGAATTAAAGTGAACATTGCTGTAAAAATCACAGTATAACATATTTTGAAAAATTTAGGAAAATCAGTATTTAGTATCAAGGATATTTCTACTGCATTATAAACTTAATTGGACACTCTTCCACCTCATCTTAATCAACATTTTAAGTAGATCTAGACAAAGTAGAGTGTTCCATTCATGTTGGAATAGTCTTCTGTGTGCAAAAGCAATGATCTAATTGCTGCACAGTGCTGTTAGCAGAGAAATATGCCTCTTAGTAAATAGAAATGATTCCTATTATGGCTTAGTGTTGCCAATTCATTAATTTCTTTTTTTCTTTTTTCTTTTTTAATTTATATTTGAGAGATAGAGACAGTGTGAACAGGGTACGGGAAGACAGAGAGGGAGACAGAATCTGAAGCAGGCTCCAGGCTCTCAGCCATCAGTGCTGAGCCTGATATGGGGCTCGAACCCACAAACTGCAAGGTCATGACCTCAGCCAGAGTCAGACACTTAACCAACTGAGCCACCCAGGCGCCCCCCAATTCATTAATTTCTAAACATTTTCCAAACCTATACTCTAATAATCCATTGCTTTCTCTTCCATTGTACCTTGCTAGTGCACAGATCCCTAGATACCATTATCACAAGAGACAGCTCAGAGCCTATTTTTTAAAAAAATCCATATCTTCCTCATTCTCACCTTAGTTTATTGCCAAAAAATGTCTTTCTGTTTTATTCTTTTCCTTTTAACAAAATGACATCTTTAAAAATGTTAGCATTCCATCTGGATGTTACTTCTAGTTTCCTCTATTGCCTAGGTAACAAAAGAAAAGTCTAGTATTATTTGATAAGGGTCAACAGAGAAGCTAGTGCAACTGATAACACACACATGCTCACCTACATTAAAACAGCTTGTATTTCAGAGTAGCATATTCTCAAACGCAACTTTGTTTTAAGTTTAACAAAGCAGCTAATAGAGTAAGCAACTCACTGAAGCAGCAGCTTAAAAACCTTAGCACTTGGCATAGAATCTTAGACCAGCTTCTAACAACAAAGGAGACAAATACGTTTTAGAACAGCTGCTTCCATGATTTCTCATGGCATGGCTGAAATGAAAAGCAAAGCCCCACTTCCCTGAAAAGCTCTTCTCCTTTGGCTTTATACCATTGTGTTTTCTTTCCTGTCCTCTTCATCCCCTTTCTCTCTACCTCTCTACCATTCTTAATAGAAATCAAAGTGCTTTTTCTAGTCCTAGACTGACTGTATTCCCTAGCCTGCACACCTGGTCTCATGACCACTATGCTGAAGCCAGATAAGTCCCACTTCCCAAACTCCTTCATTGAAGCTTAAAAAACAAACAAACAAACAAACAAACAAACAAACAAATGTGTTTCTTATATTCTGGGAACTCTTGTAGGTGCCTTACATGAGTGTATAATTCTCACAGCAACTGTACACAATATATACTACTGTTATCCCCATTTTAGATTATATTTACAGGAATATTAAACTACTGAATGGGTTAAATAACTTTCCCAAGGTCACCCACTTAGTATGTTCCGAAGTCAAGATTCAAACCCAGGCTGTCTGAATACAGATTCTGTGCTTTGACTATTACTCTATGCTGCCTATCACTAGGGTAAGTGCCTTTCTTTGTATTCTAAATCTTCAGATACATTGTAGCAGGATTCTCACCCAGAGAGTGCTGACTCTGCGGCTTTTCTTTCCAGGAAGCAACTTTATTCCTCCCAGCACCACTCAGTTGGGTTTGTACCCAAAGAACTGAGCCCCGAATGCCAGGTGGCATAGTTTTTTATGTATCTTTTACTTCTTTGTCTCCCATATATGGTAACACACAAACATGCAGTCTGATTAAGTGGTCTCATATTTCAAGATGGTGAGGGATGTTGTCACATACTCCTATAGCCAGGTTGCCTTGAGATTTTTTTTTTCTTTCCTTAGGGAGAGGACCCTACCACAACATTGCTGGAGACACTGTATTGTTGACACTCTCTATACTCCCATCTTGTATTTTTTTTTATCAGTGCACTAATAACCCATGATAGATTTTTTTTTCATCATTTGGACTGCTTCAAAGCTGACTATAAATTGACTACCTCATGTTCGCAGCACATAACCCTATGGTCCATCATTCCCCTTACCTGTATTCACTGCATTTATACTTGATCTCACAATAACTTGCATTTTTCCTATTTTCACTGAGTTATCAATCTAGCTTATATCATATGCTTATGTGGTCCACTATTTCATCTAATCTCTTGCATCATTCTTACAATATTTTTCTACATCAATCATGTGAATTAATCACATCCCAACTCCCTATGTTTGTTAGTCTTATCTGTATCTGGATTGCTGTAAAATAGTGGCAAAAAACAAAAACTAAATTGATTGTAGTAAAAATTCATGTTTGCATTTATATACAGGGTTACATTAATGACCTTGGGCCTAATATATGCAGTTTCTTACTGGATGACTCAAAGGCATGCCAAAAAATTATTTTAATTCTATGAACTTCAATGTAGAGATCTCACGGAATTGGAGAGTCTAACATGGTCAAAAACCCATCAAAAATAAACTAAATAAATATAAATATAAATAATAAATTTAATCTCTTCTAATTGCTTATTATGTTGATGTGAAAACTTGAATCCTTGAGCACTTTTGTGAAAAGGACTATTAGGCCATGCTTAAGTTAATATCCTTCTTATCTCTCCCACTTCATCTTTTCTTTCCTCTTACTGACTATACCTTATATGCCCTGGTCCCTCAGTTTATCAAGCATAACTCTGTCCTTCCTAAAGTACGTGCTCCCACTTCCCCAAGTATCCTTTCAAGCACGCTCAACTACCTTACCTCCACAGCAACTTCACTTCTCAGCTTAAATATCACCACAGTAGAGAAGTCTCCTATTTCTATTAACCAATAATGTTCAGCATAGTGTCTGGCAAAATAAACACTCAACAAAATTGGAGTGAACAATAAAGTCAGATGAAATGACACCTGACCCACCCCTGCAGCACTCTCTTAGAACCAAACCTACCACTTGTGCAAAACAGGGAAGTCCAAAACATTCACTTCCTGGTTTGGAAATGGACCTACCAATTACATTCTGTAAATGTGACCCTATTTGCCTATTATTCTTTTTCTTTCAGTGAGTAAATATGGGTGTGAAAGGACCCAACACTTGTGCCAGCAGTATTCTTGTGTGGTACCCTCCTGTGATGGTATTCTTACATGCTCTGTTTTTTCTTAAATAAGAACTCCATGAAGTCATCATTGTAATACATTTTGTAATCCATTGTGTGATCCACTGTGCCCTGAACACTAGGTTATTCACAGGATCACCCTGAAAGTACTGTTGAATACATGGCTTTATCTGGTTGTCTTTCAAGTTACATACGTAACAGGCATTGCATACGTAACATGCAGACCAAATGTCGTCCCTCTGAAAAGAAACAAATAGGGGCACTTGGGTGGCTCAGTTGGTTAAGCGTCTAACTCTAGATTTCCACTCAGGTCATGATCTCGCGGTTTTTGGGTTTGAGACTCAGATCAAGTTCTGTGCCATCACTGCAGAACCTGCTCGGGATTCTCTCCCTCCCTCTCTCTCTTCCCCTCCCCTGCTCAAATGCTCTCTTTCTCTCTCAAAATAAAACTTTTTTCAATTAAAAAAAATAAATTAAATAAAAAAGTCTCTTAAAAATCCAGAAAGATTTTAGTAATATATTCATAACACAGGTACAGACATATACATGCCACACAAATATACTGCATGCTAAATTATTTGTTTTCTTTTTCATTTTTTGTCTTCAGATTTCCATGTTTCTTGCCATAACTCCTCTTCAGATCATTCTTGTTTCCAAGTGATATCATTTTTATAATTTGATTATTTAGATAATTGTTTTGGTCCCTGTTAGCAGATTGTCTTAGATGCTGTTGTCCTCTATAATAAGCTAACTTTACTTGGAGTTTTATTTATTCTTCAATGCTAGGTCTCATTAAATGCTTTTTCACTATCTGTTGATATAAGTATATGATTCATTCCAATAAATTGACAATTGATAATTTTTTTCTAAATTTTTTTTAATGTTTTATTTATTTCTAGGAGAGAGAGAGAGAGAGAGACAGCGTGAGCAGGGGAGGGTCAGAGAGAGAGGGAGACACAGACTCTGAAACAGGCTCCAGGCTCTGAGCTAGCTGTCAGCACAGAGCCTGATGCGGGGCTGGAACCCACGAACCGCGAGATCATGACCTAAGCAAAAGTCGGACGCTTAACCAACTAAGCCACCCAGGCGCCCCGACAATTGATAATTTTTAATGGCAAAATGTCAGTATTAAAAATTCTTGATTAGGCTCTATATTTTTGTTGTATTACTGGATTTTTTCCAAAGATTTCGTTTATTTATTTCCTTATTTAGTTATAGATGTTTATTTATTTTTGAGAGCGAGAGAATATGAGCAGTGCAAGGGCAGAAAGAGAGGGAGACAGAGGATCCAAAGCGGGCTCTGTGCTGACAGCAGAGAGCCCAACGTGAGGCCTGAAATCACAAACCAGAGATCATGACCTGAGCCAAAGTCAGATGCTCAACTGACTGAGCCACCCAGGTGCCCCTACACAGATTTTATTTAGAATTTGTATCAACATTCATAGCAGAGTTTGATTCTTAGATCGATTTTTATTTCATATATAAGGTTTTGGTATTATTGTACTGCTTTAAGAAATTTCACTAATTTCATCTATTTCTTAGTCTTGGAATAATTTAAATGGTTTTGTTATTATAAGTGTTTTCAAGGTTATATGGCTATCACCTGTAAGCCATCTAGTCCTAATAAACTTTTAGATGTACATCTCTAAACAGGTTTCAGTCTATTATAATTAATATTTTCTAGTTTTCCATTTAATATAGGCCAATTTATGTAATTCATTTTTTTCCAGGAAATCATGCATTACCTGTGATAAAGATTCCATGTATTTGTGATGGAGTACTTAGTCTTTTTTTGATATTGTATATTAATATGAATACATATATATAGATATATATACATGCATGCATATATTTGAATATGTAAATATTAAAAGATTAATGACTTTGTTATTCATATATTCAACTTTAAAAGTGTGTTTTCTATCTCTTAAACATTTCATTTTCTTAGAAATTCAATTAACTTTCAATCATAAATGGGCTCTTATCTTTTTATGCTCCTTAAAAAACGTTGATATCAAATTTTTGTCATAAAAACAGATTATTACATGTTGAAACTGTCTTAAATGATATGCCTATCATTTTGATGACATGTTTAAGTCATAACCCATATTGTTCTAATATTATTACTGTCTTCTCCATTTTTTAGTTATCTGGCATCACTTTCCACAGGTTTTATTTAAAACACTTTTTAAATTACTATAGTGACTATTTTATGTATATATTTTATTAAATACATATACTTTTTGTATTTTTATTTTGCATTTATATATATAAATGTTTATTTGTCTTAGAGAGAGTTCTCTCTCTATATATTTTTAATGTATATATAATGTTTGTTTTTGCAAAAGCAAGGTGCTCTTCTCCATGTATATATAAGTATATACATATATACATAATTTTTTTTAATGTTTATTAGTTTTTGAGAAAGAGAGAGTACAAGCAGGGGAAGTGCAGAGAGTATCTTATATTTTTTCTCTTTTCCTTTCAATTACAGATTTCTATCTGTCCTTTTCTGTGTACGTTTTCAATGAGTCCTCTAGAATCTTAGTGATATTTTTCAACTTCAGGTTTAAATCTGTTTTCAGTTGAGATCATTTTCTCCTAATTTTTTATGCTTTTGCTTCTCTCTTTTTAATTTCTGCTTTTGAAACTCTTATTCTTGGTGCACCTGGAGGACTCAGTCGGTTGAGTGTCCGACTTTGGCACAGGTAATGATCTCACAGTTCGTGGATTTGAGCCCCATGTTGGGCTCTGTGCTGACAGCTAGCTCAGAGCCTGGAGCCTGTTTCAGATTCTGTATCTCCCTCTCTCTCTGACCCTCCCCTGCTCTCTCTCTCTCTCTCTCTCAGAAATAAATAAAACATTAAAAAAAAAAAAGAAACTCTTATTCTTCTTTGTAATGTAAACTTTGACAATTAGTTTCTTTCCTTCTGTAATGCAAGTGCCTGACTGAAGTTCTGATTGCCAGACATCCATTTCAAAGAGGTATCTACACTAAAGACTACTGTCTTGAATAAACACACTGGCAGCCACAAGTCTAGGTAAAGAGCCAGTCCCTCCCCATGTGGGGCTCCTATGCTGTAGGGATTTTGGTTGATTTTGATAACTAACTCTTTGGGCCACTTGTTTTTTCCCCTCTGTCTCCCCCCCACCACACCCGCTTTAAATTCCCACTCTTATGTTTTAAGTTCACCTATAAAGGGTGAACTCATAAATCCCTAGGCCTTTACCCTTGACCCCAATGCCAGCAGAACCCCAGGTCCCTGGGCTCTTTCTCTTTATCCTTAACCTTGCTATGTGGCTTCAGGTGTGCTGTGTAATTTCCAGGTCTTATAAGTAATAAATCTTTACTTTTTCAAAGTTTCATGATGGTTATTGCTGAAGGTTATCTTGCACGCATGATAAGACTCACAAGGGTTAGCCCAACCACAACTTTGGTTAGTGACAGGCTGAGACCTGCACAAAACAATCTTTAAAAAATGTTTTGTATTTATTTTCTAATTCTCCAATCTTTTCCTTCACAGTTTATATTTTATTGTATTTTGGCTCAGTGCTCTTAACAAATCTGTTCTTGATCTTCCAGGTCACTGATTAAGGACTCAACTTTGAATAACCATATTTTCCTTCACTTTAGGT
>NW_027530575.1:2641179-2703142 GCF_008692635.1 Crocuta crocuta | reverse complement strand
CCAGACCAAAATATATTATATTTGAATCTTCTTTAACAGTTTTGTCCTCTGCAGTTTTATTCTTACTTCCTGTCTTCTTCTGATGATCTTATTAGTTCTTAATCTCTACGGGTTTAGATTAATTCATTTTTATAATTTTTTTTCATTTGCTAGAAAATGTAGTTGATGAATTATTGTATTACAGCCCCAGAAAATGAAGTTGCTTCTTGCACATATGTCTTGGTACAGTGGCCACTATTCAACCTTGGGAATTCAGGAAGAATTCTATCTGCTGCCTGCTCTACCTGAACTCTTACTCTAGGAGTTAGATGGGTCTCCCTACTCATTTTAATGATATGCCATTTTTCTAATTCAACATGGATCAGACAAAATTCTTTCTCTAGGTTGTAAAGTATCTGTTGACCAACCTTGCCTACAGTTCTGCTTCCATTCTTTCCTGACCCTCCTCCATGAGCTCCTTGACGTGAGGCTGTCAGTACACAAGAAAGAAAGCACAGTAGCTTGTGTTGTTCAGGTCCCTACAGAGCCCTATTCTTCACTCATGCTTATCTGTCTTCCAAATAAAATAGGAGCTTGACACAAGAGATGTAGATAATAGGAGATAGCGGCTGGATAAAATCCAGAACCATCTCAAAACTTTACTCATTTCTACTTTTTAATTTTCTTTTTTACATTTATAATTTTGATCAGTGTTTTCATTTTATTTAAATTTGGAGTACATTGCAATTACTTACCTATGTGACTACACAGTTTGAATTTCAAGGGAACAGTATCAATGGACTTACTACTGCTATATCGTGGTACCTTGTACTCTGCTGAGAATTTTGTGTATGTATAGTATGATATATATATATAAAACATTCTACTTCACATCTGGTTTCACAGGATTTTACTGGTATGAAGGTAATGTTTATTTTAAAGTCTATATTTAATTATTTGAATATTGGTTGATTTAACAAATGTAAACATCATATTCATCATTCAGATATAAAATTATGGCTTGCCACTTGCTGAAATATGGAAATGACTAATTGTATTATTTTTATTGAGGAATATTACTAAATATAAACAAACAATGTGATTTTATTGTAAATTTTTAAATATTTCCCCAGTGATGAGAAAAATTTTAAATGAGTCTCTGGACTTTTTCAGTTTTGTAGGTTATTAGAAACACTACATATACCAATTTTTTCCAATTTATAAAATATGTATGTTTTTGATAGGTAAGATTCTATTTAATTACAAAAATATGATTTTTGCATACTAAGGTGATCGTTAGAAACAACAATCAAATATATGACTCTTCTAACCTTTTAAGACCGTTGAAAAATGTCAGTCTTTAATATTTGCTAGGCATGTATAATGTATCACACTGGAATCTCTATAGTAACCTCTGAAGAATTATTTTTAAACTGGATAATAAAATCCTTAACACAATATGTAATAAATTTATTTTCCTTTCTGTGGAACAATGAAAAAAATGTAATAAAAAGGGATAAGTGCTTAAAATAATCAACATTTTAAAATTAAAGGCAATCCTTAAATAGTGATTATTTTACCTATATTTACCTAAGTTATGTGATTCTCATGTCAGTTACTTTGGGAACATATTATTAGTAATAGTAAGCTATTAGGGAATTGAATACTTTTTTGCAGGTCTGTAATGTTGGTTGTTCAATCACTATTACTATACGAAAAGATCTCATTACATGTGTGCTATAATAACTTATTGTGATTAATTTCTAATTTTTACTAGCTTTATTGAAATATAATTGACATATAATATAGTGTAAGTTTAAGATGTACAACACGTTTACCTGATATACACGGTTTGCAAAATGATTACCACCATTGTATTACGTAACACCTTCATCATGTTGTGTATTTATTATTTCTCTTTGTGGTGAAAACATTTAAGATCTGTTCTCTTAGCAATTTTCAAATATATAATATAGTATTATTAATTGTAATGCTGTACACTAGATACCCACAACTCATTCATTTTATAGTTGGAAGTTTATACCCACTGACAGACATCTTTCCATTTCCATAACCCCCAGCGCCTGATAACCACCACTCTATTTTCTGTTTCTGTGAGTTTGGTTTTTGCTGCATGTAAGTGATACCATGCAGTATTTGTCTTTCTCTGAATTACTTCACTTAGCATAATGCTCTCAAAGTCATTGAGTGTTGTCTCTTGAGAATAAGGTTTCAATAAATATAGGAGTGCAGATATCTCTTGGAAGATACTGTTTATGTTTCCTTTGGATATACAGGCAGAATCATATATGATATATGCTGGATCATATATTGATTCTTTCTTAAATTTTTGAATAATTTCCACACTGCTTCCCATAGTGCCTGCACCAATTTACAATCCGTCAACAGTGCATGAGAGTTCACATTTCTCCACATCCTCAGCAACAGGTATTATCTCTTCTTTTTGATGATAGCCATTTTACATGTATGACATAATATCTAATTGTAGTTTTGATTTATATTTCCCTGATGATGAGTGATATGGAGCATCTTTTCATGTACCTGTTGGCCATTTGTATTTCTTTTGAAAAATGTCCCTTCAGATCCTTTGCACATATTTTACTTGGATTGTATGAGACTTTATTTGTTTGTGTGTTTGTTTTGCTCTTGAATTGTGTGAGTTCTTCACATATATTTTGAATATTAGCCCCTTTTTAGATATATAATTTGCAAATATTTTCTCCCATTCATAGGCTGCTGTTTCATTTTGTTGATAGTTTCCTTCACTGCAAAGAAATTTCTTAGTTTGATGCAGTTCTACTTACTTAATTTTGCTTTTGTTGATTTCGATTTTGGTGTCTTATCCAGAAAATTGTTGCCAAGGCCAACTTTAAGGAGATTCTTCTTTGTTCTTTCTTTCTCATTAGCTCCTTCCCTAGTTTTCTTCACAAAGTTTTATGGTTTCAGGTCTTATGTTCAAGTCCTTAATCAATTTCAATTCATTTTTTTGTGAGTGGTGTATGATGTAAGCTAGAGGTTCAATTCATACTTCTATATGTGGTCATCCAGTTTTATCAGCACCATTTATGCAAGAGACTAACTACACTTTCCCCATTAAGTATTCTTGGCTTCTTTGTCAAATACTAGTTGACTATATATGTAAGTACTCATTTCTGGGCTTTCAGTTCTACTCTATTGCTCTGTTTTTATGCTAGTACCATACTTTTTTGATTACCATAAATTTGTGGCATAGTTTGAAATCAGGAAATGTGATGCTTCTTGCTTTTTTTAAATGTCCTTCCAGAGTCTTATCTACCTACCAGGTCAGGATTTGGTACTCCACTCCAGTCCATCCAAACTCATTCTTTGGTTCCAGTGATGCTCTGGAAACTTGAACTTCCACACAGGCTCTTTCTTATCTATAGTTGATTCTCTAAAAGTGTTTACCTGGGGCTCTTCAGCCATTACCAAGAAGGGCTAGAGCCAATTCATAGGCCACTTCAGGATGCACAGCTAGAACCAAGGTGATTGCTTATTACCCAATACATGAATGGTTGAAACTCATTCCAGGGCCCTTGGTGTATGATGTTGGATTCCACAGCTCCTTCAAAGATACCTCTGTCTGTGGATGCATGCTGAATTTCTGTTATTGAGGAGGGTAACAAAAATAAGGGATGTCTGATGCTGCCACGATGCTGATCTCATTCAGATTACCACTAGTTTTGATGTTTCATGGTTTCAGGCCTTATGTAGACCTGAATATGTAGAATATGTAATAACATATTGCCTTGGGTTTTAATATCTAACGTTTACAGACTCAAGCATAATTTTATTTTTTACAAAAACAATTGTAGAAGCTCAAACATTTCAAAACATATAATAGTACATTTTAGTTGAATAATTCATGAGTGCATGTATATGAAAAATATTTTGCATAATATTTTAGAATACCTACCTGTCATGAAAAATGATTATTTTGATTCATACTAATTACACAAAACATTATTAAAAACTACTCTGTTGGAATATATTTATAACGTGCTTGCTACTCATCAAATAAATAACTTATAATTGCTCTCTTCAAAATAACTTCTTAATCCCCAGCACAAAATATACCAAGACATAGATATTTTTATTTTCAAGTGTTCACTTAAATTTCATATATTTATGTCTTAATCATGGTATAACAGTGCATCACTTAATAGCTTACATTAAAGCATATGGTTTGGCTACTTTGATATTCAACTTTAGAGAACATGATAATTTAAGGAACTACCACAGGACTTAGTATGAAAATTTTGATTTAACCATGTAAATTAAAATATTTTCCTATTTTAACAGACTAAACTGCCTTTAAAAATGTTTTCACAGATAAAATAGCTATCAGATAAAATTCAAGGGAATTTTAACATTTTTGTTACAAATTCTGTTAGACACTGAGTTCAATAACTCATTCTCATTAAAGTTACATTGATTTTTTAATAAGATTATTTTACTAAGAAAACTGTATATAACTTATTTAGAACCATGCAACTGTAATACAAGTTTATGTCTTATTATTTTAAATTCACATTTTACGACTCACATTTTATCTCCCTCACAATCCCCCCCACACTCACACACACACATACACAAAGAACTGGAGAAAGCATGAGGAAAATATTTAAAGAATTTTTGAGACATTATTTCTCAGGATTCAACTTATCTTTTAACATGCTTACAAAGGAAATAAAGAAACCATATTCGAAGCCTTTATTTGGGTTGAGTGACTTTTTTTTTTTAATAATGCTTTAAACAATTATAAGTCTTTCAATAAGACTAAAATATTGTTGCAAGCCAATAATGGCCTACCTGATGAAGGATCAGTTTTTGTTCAGTACTTAAGAAAGAACGGTATGTGTTACTTACTTACTGCCTACTCACTGATTCATTTCTAGCTTTACAAGAAGAATTGCAATTAGATAAAATTAATGGATGGTTTATGCAGGAGGATAAATGCCCAGGAATATTTTGAAAATGTTTAAAAAGAATACTGAGAAATGGGTTATTTTACAGTATGACAGAAGACTTACAAAGTCTCATTGTTTAAAAAAGAGTAATATTGTTTTATATAGTATAGATAAATCCATGGATGGAAAAAAAATATCCAGTTATAAGTCCTAGTGCATGTTAGATTTTAACATAGAATAGTCAGTTATTTCAATTCAGATGAAAATCAAAAATGTACATAATAAGTTGTACTTACAATGATGAGCAAACCACATAGAAGAAAGTAAGCTAATGCTTTCTTGTTATATCACAAATTAACTAAATTTACATATTAAAATATTTAAAAATGTTAAAAACCTAAAACAATGTAAATGCCACAAAAATTATTGGTTACTAGCAGATAATATAGTAAATTAGAAAAATGAGTGAGAAAGAAATAAGGAACAAAGAAGATACATATAAAACTTTAGGCTTATTTGACTATCCAAAATTTACAATTTTTAGAATAATACCAACACATCAAGGCTAACTGGTATTCAGAAGAATTAGTGTGCTTTGAGGTTATAATGCAAAATTATGACAAAAGATGCAATGGAAGAATTGAAAAAAATATTTAAAAAGTGTCAGTAAAGATGGAAAGAATAAAAATTGGGCATCTTCAGCTAGTTACATGACAGAAATTTTGCAAACTCTTTCAATCAGCTGTAATGTCTCTTTCCATCATAGCACATTTCTCCAACTTTTACATTCTGATTTTCTTGTTGACTGTATTTTTATAGTCATTATTTAAGCATTAAGGCGTTCACAACTAATAAAATATGTTTAATTTTCACTCTTTTATTCCTTTTATTTCATTATGGAAAAATTAAACATGTACAAACATACAAAGAATAGAATAATAAATTCACACTTTAACAGCTGTCTAGTCATAGCCAATCTTGTTTCTTTTATATTCCCACTTAATGCCCACACTGAAGAATATTTCAAAGTAAAATCCAGATGTGCTTATAGCTTATATTTATCTATATACATTTTACATTTATTTTAAAGAAATAAAGCCTCTTTAAAAATATCATAATCATAACATTGTCATTACAGCTAACATAATTCTGTAATGCTATCAGATACTGAGTTAGTTTTCAAATTTTCAATTCGATTTCTCCACATATTCCTATTCCTATTCCCTTATATCCTTCAAATGTCTGTCCTCTTTATGTTAAGTGAGTATCCTCTGGAAAAATATAAAGTGGTTTTATATTCATGCAGCTGGATTCCCAGAAGGAGATAAGAGCAAGACCGGAGTCAAGGAGAAGTAAAAACAAAAATGAAGTCATAATGACTGAAAATTCTCCAAATTCAATGAAATATGTAAACATACATTTCTAAGAAATTCAACATGCCATAAACAACATAACTTGTGAATATGAAAAAAAAAACTCTTGATTTTAAAATCAGTAAACCAAAACTTAAAAAAATAAAGGTAAAATAAATATATATCGCATAACAGAACTGAGCTAATTCATCTGCATCAGAACTGCACTATAAAAATGTTCTTGGGGGGGTGTGGCGCCTGGGTGGCTTAGTCGGTTAAGCGTCCGACTTTCGCTTAGGTCATGATCTTGCGGTTCGTGGGCTGGAGCCCCGAGTCGGGCTCTGTGCTGACTGCCAGCTCAGAGCCTGGAGCCTGTTTCAGTCTGTGACCCCCTCTCTCTCTCTGGCCCTCCCCTGCTCACGCTGTCTCTCTCTCTCTCCTAGAAATAAATAAAACATTAAAAAAAAAAATGTTCTCTGGGGGCACAAGGGTGGCTCAGTCAGTTAAGCATCTGAGTCTTGACTTCAGCTCCTAGATGTGAGAGGAAGCCCTACATAGAGCTCTGCACCCACAGCATGGAGCCTGTTTGCGATTCATGGGATTTTCTCTCCCCCCCCGCCCTGCTCCTCTTCTGCTCATGCTTTCTCTCTCCCTCCCAACCCCTCTCTCTCTCTCAAAATAAAAAAAATAAATAAATAAACTTTATAAAATGTTTTTTCAGCAGAAGGACAAAAATACAAATGAAAACATGGATCTAACAGAAGACTTTAGAGGGTAAGCAATCTTCCTATGATCAATTCTTAGGTCTAGGAGCACTTTTTCCTAGCTTCTTTCGAATTTTCTACATAGATAATCAGGTCTTTCATAAGAACAGTCTTATTTCTTTAGGCCAATTAGCATACTTTCTTCCCTTTCACAAGCAAGGACTTTTTGGTACAATGTGGAAAGAGTGTGCTGAGAAAGGATAAAATTGCCTTATTCTCAATTTAGTGGAAGAATGTTCCATTTATCACCATTAAGTATGATATTAGTTGTATAATATTAATTGATATTTTTTGTTAGGTTTCTTCTTATGTGGGGAATGTACGTAATGACTTCCTTCCCAAAAGTATAGTTTAGAAAGGGTGAAAAAATAGTAATTTTACATTGCAGAAATCTGACACTATTACCCACAGAATGTGGGTAAGTCTACCATCAACAATGATATGTGCTCTTGATATGATGTGATGGAAATGGTACTTTACTTATGTGGTATTCCTCTCTTAAATCCCTAACTCCAGTGTAATCGTGAGATGATTATCATACAGGTCGCCAGTGAGAAGCATTCTGCAAATTACCTGATGAATGCTCTTTAAAACTGTCAGGGTCATCAAAAACAAAGGAGAGTCTGAGAAATGGTTATAATCTAGAAGAATCTAAAAACTCATGATAATAAATTATAATATGGCATCATGGATGGAACTTTAGGTAAAAAGTAATTCTAAATTGGGGCACCTAAGTGGCTCAGTAGGTTAAGTGTCTGACTTTGGCTCAGGTCATGATCTCATGGTTCCTGAGTTCCTGAGCACTGCATCAGGCTCTGTGCTGACAGCTTAGAGCCTGGAGCCTGTTTCAGATTCTGTGTCTCCCTCTCTCTGTCTCTCCCCTGCTCATGTGCTCCCTCTCTCTCAAAAATAAATAAACACTAAATTTTTTTAAGTAATTCTAAATAAAAATATAGATTATAGTTAATATTAATGCACTGATATTAACTCACTAATTATAACAAATGTATAATACTAATATAATCTGTTAATGAGCAGGGAACCAGGCTGTGAGGCATATGGGAGCTCTCTGTATTATATGTGTGTTTGTTTTGTAAATATAAATTATTCTAAACATAAAGTTTGTTTAAAACTTCTCAAAAACTATTTTTAGTCATTATATGAAATTCACACCTTACTAATATGAAAACCTAATTGTCATTTTTGTCAGATAATGCACAGTTTGAACGTTTTTAATTAGGCAATGAAGGATTTATAGAAAAACAAAATTATAACATTTCTTATAATCAAGAAATGTGTTTTTATTTTTGCGGTGTATGTGTGTGTGTGTGTGTGTGTGTGTTGTATGTGTGGTTTTTATTTATTTCTCAATTTACGCCTTCCCAATTTAGTCTCAACAGTTTTCAAAGAAGTGAATGTTTAAGACATACATATATATACATATTATAAAATATTATATTTCTAAGATCTTTCATTGGAATATTGGGAGTATTATCCTTAAAATGTTCATTTTCTGTTAAAACACAACATTATGTATTTTACCCACTTGCTTAGCTATGTCATTCAACCTAAATTATATAATTATGAATTTTATTTATTGCTTAAATAATATAATGCTTTTCTAGATACAATTTTTTGTGAAACTAGAATTTAATATTCAACTATTCCCTGTTGTACATGCAAATGAAGGAAATTTTGTAATAATAAATTGACACATTCCCTCAGGAAATATTCTTTTGGGGGTTTAACCACAAATTGGAGGACCTTTGTGAAGTTGTTACTACTCTGAAATAGTGTGACCTCCTGATATATTTATAGGAGAAACCTGAGTACAAGCTAATAGCTTTTCACTCTAGAAATGCTGGGAACAATTTGAATCTGCATATAGTATGAGCACAGTGTGAGGAAAGAGTTATTCCTTCTAGGCTGGTTTAGAATCCAGCTCAAGAGAGGAGGTGGACACAAAGTACGTTAGAAAGTAATCCAGTTCTCTGCCCAAAAAGGGAAGAGAAATGGACAACATGGGATACAGGATTAAAGATGGAACACAAATATTAGGACAGAATCCCTAATGTTGGCCTTTTGCATAAAATACTGTGATGATGGGATTCAGAGATTGACAGAGAGAAAATTGATGAGCTGCCAAGTTCTCAATTATAGAAGATGTAGGGGTGAGGTCATGACCATGTGTAATCCAAAGGGAACTAAGGAATTCTGAAAACAAAAAAAATTATAAAATAACATAATAAAAAAGGCAGCTTGGTCTGCAATGAAACAACTGAAAGATTTAGACAAAACATGCCCTGGGAAGTAGGTCATTCGAGTATTAAAGCCCTTCTCTGTCATTGCACCATCTTCCCTGGAAGACATTAAGCCCACTGAGTCCTCAGAAGAGGGCAAAAGATGACACCCATGATTTTTAGAAATATTGAAATATAAGTATTGACAAAACCTCCCATGGCCCTCAATATCCTTTTGTAAACTTGATCCTAATCTGCTATACAACATGCCTATATCTAGTGGGAGCATTTTCCAAATTAAGAATGCCAAAAATGTGTCCATGTACCCTACAATCTTCTTCCCTTAGTACCCAGGGGCATCACTGGATTATATGCTCCAGTACATGTGAATCTGAAAGGGAAAATCTCAGACATTTCTGGGTTTCCTGGTCCCATTTATCTAAAAAGAGCTTTTAATCTGTTCTTTTCTTCTGAAAGAAGTCTTTAATCTGTTCCTTGTGCTTAGTGGAAACCAATTGTCTCCTTAAGGGGAAAAAAAAATGTTTCTTTCGCCCACTATCTCAAAACTGACAAGAGTATTCTTCAGGGCAAAATCATTTAAGGGGGGATAAACACTGGAAAACTATAAAAAAATAAAATAAAAGAATATATTGTATCCAACGAGACAAGCCTGGATCCAGATGCCTTAGCTAATTCCATAATATGTGTATATTCACCCAGTAGTAAAAGACATGGCCCTGCTAACTTCTTCATTTAAACTTAAAGGGAATCAACTTAAAGAGGTCATCATCTACAGTATTTAGTATCTGAAAAAAAAATAAGGTACTTTTCTTCTTGTTCAAAAGAAATTCATCAGAGTGCTTTAACACTCCATCAAAATAATAGTAAAGCATTGTCATTGTTTTGTCTTGGTTATTTCATGTAATAGGCTGAACTCTGGCTATAGCACAGCATCCATAGATTGACTAAATACTCATTAATCATAGGCCATTGCCAATGGCCTAGAGTGGTTGGTCTCTAGGTGATCCAAAGTAGGATTGCTAAAAGCACTATCATACGGCTTATACCTTATGAAAGAAAGTACAATAATCAAATTATAAACTAGAGCTGATATTCCATATATACATATATTGAAAGCTGCAGTACAACATAGAGAATAGAATCTGGAACATACTCAGCATTGCACACACATCATGCAATTGATGATGCAAAGGTCCATGCCTAAAACCACTATGGTTACAAAAGTAACATGAAATTCTTGGATTTTCAGGAAAAAAAAATACTGTACACATGAACAAGATCTAATGACACTTACAGAGGCTTGTATTTTGCTATATATATGAATATGTAGCCCAGGGTGAGTTGGGTATATTACCATAGTACCACTGGCCAGCTTACAAGTTATAGATATATTTATTCAACTCTCTACCACTGCTATTATGGGTTCTATAGAATGATTTCAGAATATGAAAGTGCTGTTTTCCTAGCTGGGGAAATTGCACAGGTACTTAGGCACTGAATGATGATCTCTGTCACATGAGATAATATGATATACACAGATTTGATGCGATATAAAATTTGCATTACCTTCTCAGGTACACCATTACAATTACACCCAAATATGGCAAGTGTCATTAAGTACAGAAGTGGTTAATTCAAGGACATAGATTAAAAAAAAATTCCTTAAAAGATGAATACAGACATAATCTGCAAAGGCCTCACTACTTGGTTAAACTCATAGGTATCCAATAGTTTGAGAATGGAAATTTAAAAAAGGGAAGCCCGTTTGGTGTAATAGAACTTAGAGTGGCTAAACATCAACAATATTCTCTTTTTTCTTTTCTTTCCCACTCTGATCCTGGCTAAGATGTGCTACTAGCAAGGCTGACTCAATGGGCACAACTTGTTTTTTTTGTTTGTTTGTTTGTTTGTTAATTTCACAATTATATCTGATGACCATACACACTGAGAGATAACTCTGACTTTATCATTGTCACCCAGTGATTCTATAATTCTTCCATATACCCCATCCAAACTGGTTTTTAAGCCTTCTCTTTTTTTAGGGGTCACTTTTAGTGAGAGAATGGTAAATCCTTTTTCAATTTCCTAGGTTAAAGCCCATTCTTCTAGAAAAAATGATCATCTGGCTCCTCTGAGAAGTAGATGACAGATCTTCACTAGTGAGATGAAGGACACTTGTGACCTTGACATACAGACTCAAGCAGGCAACCTCAATAACCTCCTGTGATTGTCCTAGCAGTTTCAGAGAATACCATCACTCTGTCAGATTTGTCTTCATTAAGTGAATACAGTGGTGGAAAACTTCATTATCATCCCACTGCCAGCATTGACTTATGAACTAATACCAACCTGGAAGCAGCTGTCATCATTCCTGGCATAATTTGATGTGCTCAGTCTAAAGCATCAGCTCTCCAGTGTTACTGATGTTATAGGGTCTGGGATGGGTGCACTCATAGAAGAAATCTTACAAGCCCTTACTGGCAGTTCTTTGCCATTTACTTTATGTCTAGTTAAATCATTCTTTTTAAGATTATTTAATTCAACATTCACAGAAGAAATACCACTATGGCCACCTGACTCCATAAAGTCAATCTGATCCAGATAGCAGACAGTTCCCTGTGACTAGTTAGACTTTTTTTCCCTGTCTGAATGGAGGACGAATCTTTGTATTCTTTCGCGTCTGCACAATAGAAGCACCTTTAAAGGAATTGGCTATAAAGTAATGAAGCTTAATCTTCAAAGCTTATCACTTCCACAGTGATCTTTCTAAGGTCTTTCTAATACCTTGTGGGTAAGAATTTCTCAGTTACAATTTTGTATTATTTTATTATAAAATCCCACTAAATTGTGTAAGTGGTAAGTTCCATAAAACTAAGAAATGTTGCTAGTTATTAGAGTAACTGAAGACCTAGCTAGTTTGACTCCTATCCATTCTACTGTTTGTTATGCATCCATAACAATGTACTTAAGTGTACGGAGACAACTTTTTATCAATTTGTAAAAAATTCTCTTAGATTGGTCTATCGAACACAAAACATATCATGCATAGCCTGGCTACCTCCCGAGAAGAGGGTGCCAATGAAAACTTCAAGATTCTTCTTATTTGAAATTACTCTGTTCAGAAAATATATCTTCTATTTTTACCAAACAATGCTAGATTCTCTCAAAGACGACATAATCCATGTCTCTCACAAGAAGTTCTAGTGTTTGGGTGTCAGAAGAGACTGAAGTAGGAAAAAATAATCCTGAATAGCTCTGTTAACCCTGAAAACACTCATTGCTTCCCTCAAGGAGTCTGAATAAATGACCTTAGAAGTGCTTCAAAGTATTGAGTTGAGGGGCACCTGGGTGGCTCAGTTGGTGCAGCGTCTGACTGGGCTCAGGTCCTGATCTCACTGCTCATACATTTGAGCCCAGTTGAGCTTTGTATCGACAGCTCAGAGTCTGGAGCCTGCTTCAGGTTCAGTGTCTCTCTCTCTCTCTCTGCCCCTCCCCTCCGCTGTCCCTCCCCTACTTGCACTCTGTCTCTCTTGTTCTCAAAAATAAATAAACATTAAAATTTTGTTTAGGTATGCAGTCAAAACTATCATGGATATGCGCTTCACCAGGACACAGCCTAAGAAAACAATTGGTTGTCACTCCAAAAAGAGTATAATCTCATTGCAAAGCTTAAAGTCTTATGGATTCACCAGTGTCACTTCTCACATGTTCTTGTTATGTTGGTCAAGCAAAACTAATTATGTTCAGACCTGGTAGAGAAAAGGACAGCACTTCTTTCAGTCTTAGTAGTGTACCAAAATAGGGAAATCAAAAAAGGCTTTAAGTCCTGCAGTGATTTTAAAGTAGACCTTGTGAGGAGAGGCACTGGTTTTAATTCTCCAACTATGTTATTACAGTTTTGAACTGGGGGGCCCAGAAAGGTGACGATCCTAAAAAGATTCTTGATGAGAAAAGATGTTAATTATAAGAAGAAAGCTGTGTAGTAGTTTCATGTTCCCGTCTTCTAGAGCAAGAATATTCTGGAGCAAGAAGATTATGTATGTTTGGTCTTAGTCCTATGTAGCAAAAGGAAAGAAAGGTTTGCCTAGTTTCAGGGACTGAGATTTATGTTGGTTTCAGTTTTCACCAGAGACTCTGCCTACCTTTCAGTTTCCCCTGTTTATGTATGGGAACAAAGAATTAGGATCTCACGTCTGGAACTCAACCTCAGTATGACATGTCAGTAGTGATCAAAGGTAGCAATGCTATGAGTCTGAGTATTTGCATGGATCTTGATAAGCATGCTATTATTAGTTTCTGTGACAGTCTGCTTTGGAATAGAAAAGAAAGAACAATTTCCTTTGGAATTTCAATATGTGCCATCCATTGCTTTTCCCAACATTGTATAAAAGTCAAGCACTCTATTACTGTAATTCCAGTTCTTCCTTTGTTTCTCTAGTGGAGTTTTTACCGCATCATTCCATCAAAATTATTGTTACCAGTCACCTACAAATCACAGTTAAAAATTAATGTTCCACCTTCGTCTTTGTTCTGTCAACAATATTTGCAAGTTAATTAATTACCTATTCCTTTACAAAAACTTTACTTTGGCCTCATGTTTTACAACTTTATTTTCTGCTTCTTCATTCTCTCCTTTAAATTTTTTTCCTTATGTTTACTATTTTTATATAGAGATGTGCCCTAGGCTTAATCCTAGAATTCACTGCTTCCCTGTATACTTTTCCTCTCTGGTAATCTCATCTATTCCTAGTTTCAATACTATCAGTGTCACAAATTTTTACCACTAACCCAGTCTGTAACTACATCTGTATTTAGATATAAAATGAACATATCAATCTTGCCCTTAAATGAGCTTCTCTTCTTCCTTCCAAATCCAAATTTCCCACAATTTCTACCATCTCATGCCAATGAACTGTCATTCTTAATTCTTTGAACTTGTCAGCAAAAGTACATTTGTTCTACTTTTATAATGTATTTGTAAATCTAACCAGCTATTTGTTATTATTGGTGTCTTATTTGGATTGTTACACTGGCCTTCTCTCTGTCTCTAACCCTTTTACTGGCCATTACAGTAAGGCAGAGAATGCCCATTAAGAGTGAGTTGCATCATTAGGAGTTCCCCATTTCATCTAAAACCCTCCAAAAGCTTCCTATTTCAATCTAAGTAAATATTGAAATCTTTGCAGTTACTGTGAAGTTAATCATACTTTAAAGTACATACCTCCATCCACTAACTCTGTGACCTCAGATCATTACAACACATACAACACATGCTATGTGTTTCTGGAATATTCTTCCCTCATACTTATGTATGTTGATGTCCTTCCTGTTCCTCAAGACTTTTCTCATATGTTACCTTCTCAGAGAAGTCTTCTCTCATTCTGTCAGAACATTTTAAATCCCTGGACTTCCTTATCCTCCGTTCCTCTTTTCTTTTTCACCATAGCATTTTCACAATTTGACTTTCTATATTATATTTTATATTTATTTTGTTGCCTATCTCTTCCTTCTGAGATAAGCTGCAGCATTTACCCCTTACCTTAAATGTTGAGCTTTTCATTTTTATTGACTGAATGAATGCATGAATGAACAGACTGATAGGTGGTGGTCCCATTGAACTACTGCTGGTAGTCCCATTGCTGTGTTCACATAATGATAAAAATCTTTCAAGAATCTTCTCTTCATATACACAGTACACAAAATTAAAGTTTTCAGAAGAATTATCTGATTTGTTGAGATAAGACTCTTTGGGTACCCCAGTTTTACCTTGTAAAAGGAAGAAGATATGTTCCCCTCAGTGTTAAATGGAATTTACCATCCCACACTAACTTTACAAGATGGCAAGAAGTGATTCTTAGTGGTAAATCCTGCACTTATGAGGAAGACAGAAGATGGTGGCCATCAAAAATATCTCCATTTAAATATAAACCCAGCACAGTTTTAAGGCATGGAAAATCAATATTATTTATTGAATATTTAGTATATACAGTACAACTTACTAAATAATAATGTGCATTATAAAAAAGCATTTATCAGGGTGCCTGGGTGGCTCAGTCGCTTAAGCGTCCAACTTTGGCTCAGGTTGTAATCTCATGATTTGGTTCCTGAGTTCGAGCCCCACATTGAGTCATGGGGCTGACAGCTCAGAGCCTGAAGTCTGCTTTGATTCTGTGTCTCCCTCTCTCTGCCCCTCCCTCACTTGCTCTCTCTCTCTCAAAAGTAAATAAACATAAAAAATAATAAATAAATCATTTATCACAACTTTATTGATAACATAATAATCTTATTTCTGTTTTCTAAAAAGAAGGAAACTGGTTCTAAGTTTCAGTAAAAGAATTAAAATTTAAAAAACTGCCTATCTTAACCCCCCCTCCTCTCTCTCACTTATTAGTCAAATATTTGTAGACTACTCTTTAAACAGTATTATAGATAATCTTAGAGATATAAATTAAAAATACATGCTTCTTCAAGATCCTGATATCAATTCTTTTAGATCATTGCACCACTATTACAATAGCCAAAATATGGAAACAACTCGTGTCCATCAATAGACGAATGTATAAAAAATGTGGTATATGCAAACAATAAAACATTATTCCATTTTAAGAAAATAAAAGAAAGCAAGCCTTCCATTTCTGACAACACAGATGAATCTACAGGATATTCTGCTAAGTGAAATAAGCCAGGCTTAGGACAAATATTTCATATTCTAATTATATGAAGTATCTAAAAAATTCAAACTCATAAAAGCAGAGGCTTCAATAGTGATTCTAAGGGATTGAATGGTGGTAGAAATAGAGAGTTGTTATTCAGCGGTTATAAAGTTTCACTTATGGTAGATGGATAAGTTCTAGAGAACTGCTATACAACATAGTGCCTATATCAACAATATGGCATTGTACTCTATAAAATTTATTAAGAGGGAAGATCTCATTAAGTATCTTTATTAACACATGTAAAAAATCAGAAGAAAAACAAAGAGATGCATTAGTAAACTATGAGAAGTGTTGGATACGTCTATTACCTTGATTGTGATGATGGTATCACTGGTATTTGTATAAATCCATATGATTTGAAACTATACATGCTAATTATTTGCAGTTATTTGTTTATCAATTATATCTCAATATATCTGTTCAAATTAAGAATACATGTTAAAAAGTCTCTGCCATCCCAGAATAGTCTACAGAAAGCATGTGTACAACTAGCTATAATGTAAAAACTATAAAGTTTATATAAGTGCAATATAAGTGATCCAATATATTAAAAGTTCATAAAATAAAAATAAAACCACTGGATGAATTAATAAGAGAAATAATTAATGGGAAAATAGGTAAACTATAGAGGGTCAAATGTTTGGGATAAAAATATCTCGGGAAAATATTGTATAAGAGCAATAGCATAGTGGCGATTTGGGCCACATGAGACTTAAAAAATGAAAACAAACCCATTTTATTGAATTTAGTGATAGGACTTGAAATTTTTGGAAAAACTCCAGTTCTAAAGTAAATAGCTAAACATCAGACAGTCGGTAGTAAGTTCTTGATCAAGTATAGAATCTTTTTACAGAAGCATCCATTTACCATTAAAATGAGGAAAATAAGAATCTTGAAGGCTGTGGTAAGGTCTGGATAGAGTGCATTTAAGGCATCTGGCACAGCTCCCTCAACAGGGGTGTTCACAGTGTTCTAGCAGAAGACATGATCTGATTGAGGTAATATTCTAAAAGAGTGAATCCGAAGGTGATGACATAGGACTGATATATGAGGAACTGCTTTCAAGATACTCTTATTGTAACAAAATTGTAGCATTTTTAGTGAATCCGAAGGTGATGACATAGGACTGATATATGAGGAACTGCTTTCAAGATACTCTTATTGTAACAAAATTGTAGCATTTTTAGCAAAATTCTCAAATGAGAGAAAATAGAAACAGAAGATTGGTTCCTTAGCAAAATACTATCCTCTTTTCATGCAAAAGCACCAAAAATATAGAACGGCAGTAGAGGAAATAGAGAACCAGTATGTTATCTCAGCAGATTGTCCATTAGTTACATTTTTCTACTAGCGTTTAATGTGGAACATCAGCAGAATTTTTTTTAAGTATCCTGGAATAACTGCCAGAGAATCAGCAAAACTAAAACTAAAACAAAACAAAAACAACAAAAAAGTACCAGTTTAAAACTAAGATGAAATGTTTACTCTATTACAATGGGCAGTAAAAAAAAGAAAACATTACATTTTGTTTATCACAACATCTTGCCTTCTAAGAATGATTTGTAAAGAGTGAACGCCGACTACTGTGTCCATACCAGAACCTCCATTGTCTGATCAATCGTTTCATCATAAACTGGTGACACTGCTGCTTTATAGCAGAGAAAAAAACTGCTAATTTGGCTATTACTCTACTGCAAAGCAGCTGTGATCACAACCTCCTGAGCGCTGAAAATACTTCCTTCCAGACTCACGTAAAACTTTCGTATGGAAAACTTCCAAAAAAGCTAAATATGCATATTTCATAATTTACTGAGATATATTTTGCATCATGCTGTTATATTCTGCAACTCAGCAAGAATAAATATCATATCCTGGGACTTTTCCACTCATAAAGTATGTAACAACAGTCAAGTACAAGATATACCTTTTTTTATAATCAATATAGTTCATTTGAGCTTAAGCGGCAATCCGGGGGGAGAAAATAAAAAAGAAAAGCATAGCTAATCAAAGGCTTCCAGAAATGTCATCTCCCCATCCTCCATAAAGTGTATACATTTTAATTTGCATAGCATTTTCCTATTCTTAATTAATTTATCAAAATTCTCAAAAGTTTTATTTTTAAAGTGTTAAGATGTTTACATTTGAAATATATCTCAATGGTATTAAAAAATATTGAAGGAATGTTATGATTTTGAGAACCTAACTTTGGAAATAACTACTACATATAGAAATTGGTATGTGGTAGGGGTGCCTCGGTGTCTCAGTAGGTTGAGCATCTGACTTCAGCTCAGGTCATGATCTCACGGTTTGTGGGTTCGAGCCCCACGTCGGGCTCTGTGCTGACAGCTAGCTCAGAACTTGGAGCCTGCTTCAGATTCTGTGTCTCCCTCTCTCTCTGACCCTCCCCTGCTCACGCTGTCTCTCTCTCAGAAATAAATTTAAAGAAAACATTGAAAAAATAAAAAAAATACATTGGTATGTGGTAAAAGCAAGCTTTATTGTAGTGAGTGATAACCAAGGATATCTTTCTGAATTTTAAAATTGAGATATTAGTGAAAATGGCCTTGTCACGGAAAGAATACTCTCTCTGTTGACAAATAATTGAACCACATACTCTTTTCAAATACTTCTTTGGTTTTTAAAATTTTTGCCTAAGTAAATAAAAATTCAAAACTATTCATAGATAGGTTAGCGCCATCTTCTCATTTCCTCAATTGTACATTTATGGAACCGGTAAAGCCATATTTGTGTGTGGTAAAATTTGCACCAAGGTCAATGTGTAGGCAGTAAAACCTCAGCATCAAGGTAATTGAAAATGTTGGTTGTTTCCTTTTCAGAAGACTGTGCTCATAGGAAACTCTGTGAACTTATAATTTATCTGAAGACATTAGTAGGTTTAGTGGGCCTAAAGATTTTAAGGTGTTTTAAGTGTTTAAGTCATTGTTGTAGATACCAATACTGATGACCATTTTATGATAACTTAGGTCAGGACACAAACAGAATCCTTTCATATTGCTCTGAATTCTTAATATTTATCATACACAGAGATGATGAGAAATAATATAAATCACAAGCAATTATTGGATCATAGAAGTTTCATATCATCTCAAAAGTATCTAATATATAGTGTGTAATCACCTGACGCTCTGTGCCTGAATGTACTCAGTGGTCTCCTGCCACCATTATCCCCCCATCACAGTCTGTGAGCCTTTTCATTGACTTTACACATAATCTCCATAAGGGCTTTGAAAGGCATGGAAACTGCCATTTTTATTATTATTATTTTTTTCCCTAAATAGTTTATTGTCAAGTTGGTTTACATTTAACACCCAGTGTTCATTTCAACAAGTGCCCCCCTCCATGCCCATCACCCCCTTTCTCCTCTCCACCTCCCCTCAACCCTCAGTTTCTCAGCATTCAAGAGTCTCTCATGGTTTGTCTCCCTCTCTCTCCCCAACTATTTTTCCCCTTCTTCTCCCGCTTCATCCTTCGTTAACTTCTTCCTAATCCACTTATATGTGCAAACAAATGGTATCTGTCCTTCTCTGCCTGACTTATTTTGCTCAGCGTAACACCCTCTAGTTCCATCTATGTTGCTACAAATGTGGAAACTGCCATTTTGACTCAGAAAAACATGAGTGGTCAGTTTAGATTTTAGAGAATCCAGTCATGGAAGTAATAAATCCCCTTCCTTTTTGTATCTTCATAATAAAGTTTCAATCTTCCTGTATACGCCTTTGAATCCAATCAAGCTTCACACAGTCTAGGATTCTTCCCCTTCATTTTGTACCATGTTTAACTCACATTCTGAATCCCCCTTTGCAATCTTCTCTGTTTACATAAAATTGTACGGCTGGATGGTGGGGAGAAATTAATGAAGATAGTCAAAGGGTACAAACTTCCAGCTACAAGATGAGTAAGTTCTGGAGATGTAATGTACAGTATGGGTGCTATAGTTAACAATACTGTACAGTACATTTGAATGTTTCTAGGAGAGATCTTAAAAGTTCTCACCCCACACAAACTCTTACATGTTTCTGTATTTATTGCCTCTCACCATAATTGTTTTTTTTTTCTTTTTCTCTGACGGATATACTTATTTTTCATGGATATGTCTATGTAAAACTTTGTCAAAGCTTTTATCCCTACTTATCTGGAGATGCTGCCTTGACATTAAAACAATTTTTCCTTTGTCCTTCTTTCTGTACTCATTACAATGGATTGCACTTCTTCATCATGCACTTTTCTTGCCAGAGAGATTGAATACATGCCAAGGGCAAAGAGCATGACTTACTCTTCTTTGACTTTTTCTTAATGCCTATCACATTGCTGACACATAATAGCGTTCCATAAATATCTACTGAATAATTAAACACAATGACTTATTTGACTGCCTTGTTATTGTCTAGCTATATAGCCATTTTGTAAAGCCTGTAAGGGGAAATGAATGAGAAAAGACACATTCAAGATTTTTACTACCCTTTTAAAGGTACTGGGATACTATATATTAAACCCTCTCACTAAACAGAAAGTGTTAATACAGCTTCCCGAACTTAAATTTGGCACTTAGAATTACAAGAATCAGATTATGAATGATTTTGTAAATTTTCTTTCTGAATATGATGGAGGAAAATTTACAGTTAGAATATTCTATATACATTTAAAAATCCCATTGATTTTCTTGTTAAAAAATTTAAAAACATAACTTGATAGACTAAGTAGTAAATTTTCAACATATTATAATGATGTGAAATATGAAATATAACAAAGATACTGGATTTTGCTGTAATGGTTTTATCAAAATATTGATAGTTGAATACACATAAACAAATTGCATGACAAAATAGCTTGATTATAATTAAATCATTTGAAATTATAAAATAACTAAGATAGGAGGAAGGTATACATTAAAAAATTTTTGAAAAGGAAAATAAATTTTATTTAATTCTTTAATTTATTCATTAAACATACTTAAGAGTATTTACTATTTGTCATTTGGACAAAGCATTGGTGATAGTTCATGAGAACTGGAATTAGGCTTTGCCTTTGTAAGGATAAGTCTTTATTAAAAAAATAAATAAGACATTATAAAAAATCACTCAAATATATTTCCAATGATAATTGTTGATTTTGAATTGTAAAACTTCTCCATTTTTAAAATTTATCAACTGAGGTATTATTTACATACGATATTATATTAGTTTCAGGTATACAGCACAATATACATTGAAAAATAGTGACCATAATTCTGCTATTGGGTCTGCAGTTCTTGTTCCAGATGCATGAAAGAACTGGAGGCCCAAGACCAGAATGGGTAAATGCAGTTTACTGAGTAGATAAGTATAGTACACTTTCAAAAGTGAACAAGGGCCACTGCCAGAGCAAGAGTGGCAATGGCATCGAGAAACTAGCTGCATCCTTTTAAGCTTGCTTTCTGTAATTTGGCTTTTATATACATATATATATATATTTGTTCATATAGAAAATTTGGCTTTTATATATATATATAACTATATTTGTTTTATATATTTATTTATTTATTTGAGAGAGAGAGAGAGAATGGGGAAGAGGATCAAGGGAGGGAAAGAGAGAGAGAGAGAGAAAGAATCTTAACCAGGCTCCATGCACAGCATGGAGAAGTGGGGCTTGATCTCATGATTCCGGAATCATGACCTGAGCATAAACCAAAAGTGTGGCTCTCAGCTGACTGAGCCACCCAGGCATCCTTGATTGACATTTTTTATTGGCAGATAATGTTTATATAACGTTTTGGCTTACACACATTCACCTACCCATGATGAATTGTTATAATTTTATTTATTTATGTAATGTATATTTATTAGTGTCTAATGAGCTTTTGCTGTGAGCTTAGAGGTACTTAAGGGCAAGGTGCACGTTTTGTGTGCATGCTCAAGCTCTCAGAATTCCCCCTGTGGCTTTTAAACCAGCTCCATAGCTAGCTAGTCCTTTCCTTAGAGGCGGCTCCGAAGGTGTGGCTGTTAACCCTCCAGGTGGCTCCGAAGGTGTGGCCAGCATATGCTTTATCTCTCCTCAGGTACATGTAACTTCCTAACAAGTTTAGTTACCTTCTGTTACTTTACTAAGATAATATAATCGACTACATTTCCCGTGTTGTACATTACATCCTCATGACTTATTTATTATATAATTGGAAGTCTGTATTTCTTAATCTCCTCTACCCATTTCATACCACTCCCACCCCCCACCCTACACACATTTCTTTCCTCTGGCTACCAGCAATTTATTCTCTGTATCTAGGAGTCTGGCTTTTATTCCATTTTGTTTTGTTCATTTGTTTTGCCTTTTAATTCTACATATAAGTGAAATCATGCAGTATTTGTCTTTGATTTATTTCACTTAGCATATAGTATCTTCAGAGTCTATCCATGTTGTTGCAATTGGTAAGATTTCTTTTTTTTTATGGCTGACTAGCATTTTATTATATGTATATACCATATATTATTTATCCATTCACTTGCTGATAGAGATTTAGGCTGTTTTCCATCTTGGTTATTGTAAATAATGTTGCAGTGAACATAGGAGTGAATACATATCTCTTAAAGTAGCGTTTTAGTTTTCTTCAGATAGATTCAGTAGTAGAATTGCTGGATCATACAGGAGTTCTGCTAAGGCCAGTTTAGTAGGTAATGAATTCCTTTAGTTGTTGCTTAACTGAGAAACTATCTTTCTTCCAAATCTGAATGATAACCTTGCCAGTTACAGTATTCTTTGTTGAAAGTTGTTTTTTGTTTTTGAGGTTTTTTTGTTTATTTTGTTTTTGTTTTTGTTTTCCTTTCAGCACTCAACATGTCATGCCACAACCTTTGGCTTACAAAATTTCTGCTGTGGAATCTGTTTGATAGCCTCATGGAGTTTTTATTGTATTGCAACCGTTTGTTTTCTTCTTGCTGCTTTTAAGATCTTGTACCCTTAACTTTTGACATTTTAATTGCAAATATCTTCGTGTAACTTTAGGTTCATTTTATTTGGAACTCTCTGAACTTCCTAGACCTGGATGCCTATTTCCTTCCCTAGGTTAGGGAAGTTTTCAGCCATCATTTCTTCAAATAAGCTTTCTACCCCTTTATCTCTTCTTCTGGGACCCCAATAATGCAAATGCTATCTTGCTTGATGTTCTCTCAGAGGTCCCTTATCTTCATTTTTTTAATACATGTATTTTTTGTTGTTGTTCTGTATGGGCTAGTCCATTGCTTTATTTTCTAGCTTGCTGCTCTGTACTTCTACTTTCATCCAATCTGCTGTTGAACACTTCCAGTGTATCTTACAGTTCAGTTTTTGTATTCTTCAGCTCTGTGACTTCTGTTTGCTATTTTCTTATGTTATCAATTTCTGTGTTGAAGTTTTCACTGCATTCATTCATCCATTCTTCCAAGTTCAGTGAACATTTTTATGACCATTATTTTGAATTCTTCGTCAGATATATTACTTACTTCTGCATCTGTAAGAACTTTTTTCCTGAACTTCTATCTTGTTCTTTCATTTGCAACCTATTCTTCTGTTCCCTCATTTTGTTTGACTCTGTGTTTGTTTCTATATATTAGGACAAACAGCTATTTTTTAAGAAGTTGCCTCATGTAGAGAATGATCCTTCTCTTTCAACTTTGCCTTAGGTCTTGGTTGTCTCTCAAACCTCTGTAATTGTCTAAATTGCCTAATTTATTCTTGATATGTCCTCGTTGTTGAGGGTGTGCCAAAACCTGTTGGGATCCACGTGGAAATTTTGCGTCTACATTCATAATGGACATTGGTCTATATTCTCCCTCCCTCCTGTCATTCCTCCTGCATGGTTTTGTCCACTTTTGTTACACGCCAATTCCGGCCACATAAAATGAGTTGCTACCGCTGTAGGATTATTATGGAACTGGAATATGAGAAAATGGAGTAAAACAACAACAAAAGTAACTATATTACTGCACTATAATATATATATATTATATATTACAAATATTTTCCTGTTTATCTCCTCAAGCCAGAGTTAGAGGACTAGAACTAGAACTTACGATGCCACTGAGTTCACTTCAGATTGTAGATTGTATTACAGTCAGACTGAGTATAGCTTTCCCTTCTTTCCTGGAGGGAAAGAAAGGGTAAATTCATGACCAGTTTGGTGATATTTTGGATCTTGATGCTTATTGCTGCTTCACACACTACTAACTTTGCATGGTCCTCAAATAGTTGCTGGATGCATTCCGTCCCGTTTGTACCACTGTTATTAAGTGAAAGAAGCAGTTGGAGTGCGCAAAATCCATATTACTCCAAAACGGAACTGTAAGCTACTGTTTATTAGGCTGGAGTGTCATTTGTAATGCAATTCTCTTAAAATACTCAGAGGCTGCCAATCCTCTGAATCCTAGACAGATATAAACACTTTTCAAATCATGGTCCAGAACTCTAATCTTTGCTTATTAAATTTACATTTTATTTAGCAAAATGCTTTAGTGCCTTGCCAAAAGCCACACGTCTCAGCTCTCAGCTTAGAATTTGTCCTGAATGAATATAATGGATATAGCTAAAGTTGTAAGGTAACTTTTATTCCCCCTTGAAACCCCATTTTGCAACTAACCTAGGTATTTAATGGGAAGAAATTATTTCTTTCATTATGTAGGAAATAAAAGCCAGCATGTCTTTTTGAAAGTCTTAGAGGATCAAAATGCCCTCGAGTCTCTGTGTTTTCCCATATCCCAATATTATCTTACATAGTTTTATCCACAGCCATTGGTCAAGGTGACTTTATCTTAGGGTAAAAAAATAAAAATGCTTATGCAAGTCAGTAAGTCATATGACTAACAATGATCTATTTTGAATTACTCTACACTAAAAACAGGGCAATAAATTCTATGTTCATACTTTCTGGACTTTAAATACCCTAGAATGTAATTAAATACACCTATCCCTCGCAAGGACAAGAGGTATCCAACCTATTCAACATCCTAGTAATATTTCTATAAATTCCTGTTAACTTCAGCATCAGTGAAAAATAATCTGAGGCCCAATGTACCACAGATAAAATTTCAGCTTCTTCACTGTGGGTTAAAAAGGATTTGCTATATTCAGCCAGGTATTACAGGATCAATAGTGCACCTAACCAAACTCATAATCAACTAATACCACATCATTAGACAGTACTTGAATAATTTCACTTCCCACTACAATTTAAGTAATAGAGCCATTTATGAATGGCTAAACTACCTTAGGCAATCAAAGCAAATCAGGGTTCTTTTATTCTAGTATCCTTGGAACTAACTTTCTTTCTTTCTTTCTTTCTTTCTTTCTTTCTTTCTTTCTTTCTTTCTTTCTTTCTTCTTTCTTTCATTTTATTTTTTAAAAATTTTAAATTTATTTTTGAGAAAGAAGCTTAGCAGTACAGAGTCCCACATGGAGCTCCAACCCACAAACTGTGAGATCATGACCAAAATCAAAGTCAGACGCTTAACTGACTGAGCTACCTGGGCACCCGATCCTTGGAACTTTATTTGGGCCAGTTTCTTTCCCATTCCATCACTCATTGCTTTTAGGTTTGATAGGGTCCTATGACTCTGCAAATCATCTATCCATTCTTGTGTCAGTGGTGATGGGTCCTACAATTTACAGATGCATCAGAAACAAATGTATTGGGAGAGGATCCTTCCATTGAAGTTAAGAATTATAAACAAAACATTCTCTACTCAGTGTTTCTCTATTTAATCTGCTATTTTGTGCTGAAAGAATGCTTGAAGATTTCTCATGCATTTTCTTGTTTTATTGATGTTTTTAATTTCTCTCCCTATATGTAAAACTATATCTATGTATGTACCCATGTATTTTAGTTAATGCTATTCAATATGTTGTGTATATTTTTAACTTCTATATTGAATCAGTTTTGTATCTCAGAGCTAGGCTTGGCATTCTTTCTATGACTATACTTTCTTTTTTTTTTTTTTAAATTAAAAAATTTAATGTTTTTATTTATCTTTGAAAGAGAGACAGAGCATGAGTGGGGGAGGAGACAGAGAGAGGGAAACACAGAATCTGAGGCTGGCTCCACGCTCTGAGCTGTCAGCACAGATCCCGATGTGGGGCTCCAACTCGCGGACTGTGAAATCATGACCTGAGCGAAGTCGATGCTTAACTGACTGAGCCACTCAGGAACCCCTCTGTGACTATACTTTCTAATGACTTTATTCATATTTCTTGAAGTGGATTATCTGTATAACTAGACTTTCATAAATTAACTTTGATAAAAAAATTAAAATATTTGGTTATTCATGAATCATTTGGAAAATAAAGTTAATTATCAGGCCCTTACAAACCAGAATGTTGATAGTCAAAAGTGATGCACTTTTATTTTGTCACACAGTATTGACATTTTTGGTAATTTAGATATTCTAATATATGGAAAGAAGCTTATCATTTTCTATTGGAATATCAAAGGAGTTAATATTGTGTTAAAGGGAAGGTGAAATTTCACTAAAAAATAAATGTATTTCAACTTTTTGATAGTATTCTCTTATTAATCTTCTCCAAACATCTCATACCTATATTGTATTAAGAGTGATGTTAATCTTATATATCCTTTGTTATCACCCAACTGTACCACTGAGACTGCTTCTTACTCTGCATGGTTGCTCATTCTAAGTATAAGTACAGCATAAACTGTGCTTTGATCTCCTTCCTTTCTTGGTACCCTGAATCTTTGTGTTTCTTGATGATGTTAGATCAGTCAAGATATTATGTTTGATATTTCCATAGATTCTTCTCACCACAAATAGTTGGCTTTTAATGAGAGAGGTATCAGTTCAGTTTGGCTGATGATTCTTCTATTTTCCAGGTCAGTCTTATCTTCATATTCAAAGACCCAAGAGGTTGGTCTTCCATTCTCATATCTGGGTCTAACAGTAATTTGATTAGATTAAATATCCATGTCAGGAGATTTAGGCATGTACTAATTAGGATGTCTGATCATACTTTAAAAGTTTTATTCTCCAATGAAAAACCATTTTCATCTCATCATATGCATATTTCCCTCAACAAAACTTTTCAGATCATCCTAGGTTGTCTAAATCATAATGAAAAATATTAACGAAGACATAAAAATGTCTTCAGAAATTTTTTGACAAATTTAGAGGGTATTTTGGTTTGATCTAATTTTAAATATAGACTATAGGAACCATAAAAAAATTCATTTTGTAAACTCTTTACAAATCTAGGCGGTCTCCACCAAGAAAGAAAATCCAGGTACAAAAACAAGATGCATTTGAATGCAAACTAGAAACAATGAGAGTTATATAAATATTTCATCGAAAACAAACTAAGAATGAATTGAAATATCAAAAGAAATTGAATAGGCTGGCACTAGAATTGCAGACACTAATTTGTGATCAAGTTGATTCCTGCCAAGCAACTCTACATCACATGTTCCAGAGTGAATATATTCAAGCATTTATATAATATACAATATTGATGGTTCATGTAAGCAAACTTAATACATATTATCTCAAAACAATGAGCCATGTTTAAATAGTCACTAAAATGTGTAGCATTTGGGGACACTAGAGAAAGAAAACATAGAGTTAAAAAAAAGTGCAAGTATGAAATAGTCAGAGTAATGCAGTGCCAAAAATGCTGTTAATGCTTCATTATACTTTTCTCATACTAATGCAAATTATGTAAAATTTTAAGGCTAAAGTATACTCTTAATTGGTTTGCTTTAAAGATAATATTTGTATAAGCACGATATAAATAAGGTTCTTTTTTTTCATTTTGGCAGAAATTTTGCACTCATTTTGTACCTCTATAACTAACATTACACAGGATGTGTCACAAAATATATATAGCTCAAACTTCCCAGAGATGCTGTGCTTACTTCCTTGCTTTAATGAGTATTTCACTATCAAATGGATTTATTAACAGAAATAAGTACATTCTAAACAGATGGTTGTCAAAAATCTGCTTACTTCAATAAAATAATTGAGAGTTAACAAACATTTGCAGCTTGGTGTAGTATAAAGCATCACTGCATTTAGTTGCCTAAGGAATGAGGCACATAGAGCATTTTATAAAGATAACTCATGTTTATGTAGTTTTGATTTCAGTAATATTAAATACATAAAGTGCATGTGCAAATGGGTAACTCAAAGCTATAAATAATATTCATTAAACAACACTTATAATCTTCAAAGCTTACATAAACTCTGCTGAAACCCCTGTAAAAATAGGATCAGCTCTTCCAAAATGGGGATAGATTAATTGTAGTTTTTAACTCCAAAAAATAATAAGCCAAATATCTGAATATTTATGATTGATTTCCCTTAAAACTTTTTCTCCAAATCTCTTTATCATAAAATAAATAACTTTGAGAATATCTAAAATATCTCAAATGCAATAAAAAGTGTCAGATAAAATGCAATATTAATCTTTCTGTATCATATTAAAATTCAGTGTAGCTAGTAGCATGTCATTGCAGCATATGAAGGTAAGACATTCTGATTAAGATAAAGCAAAGCTAGACAAACTTAACATTTAGTAGGGACAATGTTTAAAGTTAAGGATTGTGTTTTAGTGCTAAAGAAAATTAAAGGATAAAGTATTAAAAATCACATGAAATGATTATGCTCTTCTTCTGAATGCATAATGTTTCTTTTCTAAATAGGGGATATCGTGTCTGTTCTCTGTGATTCTCTGACTTATTCTAGGTTTTATTTGCCTACCCATTTAGTCTATACAACAGTGATTAGGTAGATATATTGATGGATATAAGTATATATGTATCAATCTATCTATAAGTGTAGAGATATGTATATACACACATCTATATTAACTTACTGTGCTTAGTTAGGCTTATCAATTTCTTAGCATTATCAATTTAATATTTTAAAGTTCCCCCATAAGACTGGAAGCAATATTAGATTTCAGTATTTAGATTTACTAATGCCTCAAAAAAGACAAACAAGAAGAACTGGGATAAATGAGTAAGTCAGTGGAATATATGGAGAAGAAATTAAAAAAAAAAAACTATGTGAAACATAATTCATGAAATTTATTTTGCTATAAGGGATGGATATAATAATAAATTATTTTACTCAAATTACACTGAGAATTGCTTCCTGTTTTATAATTAATAAGAAACATGGGGCGTCTGGTGGCTCAGTCGGTTAAGCGTCTGACTTCGGCTCAGGTCATGATCTCACAGTTTGTGGGTTCAAGCCCCACGTCAGGCTCTGTGCTGACTGCCAGCTCAGAGCCTGGAGCCTGTTTCAGATTCTGTATCTTCCTCTCTCTCTGACCCTCCCCTGCTCACACTGTCTCTCTCTCTGTCTCTCCGAAATAAATAAAACATTAAAAATTTTTAGAAAAAATAATAAGAAAGATAGTCTGAGGGTGCCTAGGTAACTCAGTAAGTTAAATGTCTTACTCTAGATTTCATCTCAGGTGATGATCTCACTGTCTTGAGATCGAGTCTTGTGTCAAGCTCCATGCAGGATGTGGAGCCCACTTAAGATTCTCTCTCTCCTTCTCCTTCTGTCCCTCTGCCGCTCTCTCTCTCTCAAAAATAAAAACAAAAATGAAAACAAATATAGTCTAAATCCATATAAATAGTATCTGGTAATTAAATTTTCTTGTTAAAAATGTAATGAATGTTTTTCATTTCTGTGTTTTAAATCAATAAAAGGAATAAAGTCAATTTGAAAGGCTAAAATTTCTGGTGGTGGTTGATTTCTGTATTTATTCTAAAATACAGATAAAAGTTCTGGTTTTGAGAAGGTAGACTGAGTACCTTGTCAAAAATCGGTCTGGTGTTTTAGCTGATTTTGTTTAGGAATGTTAGAATTTTTTTCAAGCTAATAACTAGTAATAATAAATTTTGATATTGTTTTCTATTTGTTCATCTACACTCTTGGTACCCATCTTGTTATCTTGCATGGTGGACAGCAGATGTCAGAGGAACTAGAGAGCCTGCTATAGCAATCTCTTCTGAGTAGAAGGGTAGAATGGTCCTCTACCTTTGCAGCCATACACAATTACTATCCTGTTTACCAGATGAAACTGTGTAGTCAATGGAATGACTACCATTCATCATTTGCCTAAAATGGTGATCGCGTGGTTAACGTGATTCGAATAATGACAAAGTACATTTTCTGAAAGAGGTTTAAAAAAACAAGTAAGAGAAAAGCTATCTGGGCTGAAAGAAATAAACTGTCTTCCTGTCTTCCGGTTAATTGGTGGAGTACTGTAAACCAGCAGGGACCTGCTCCTTTTCCACAGAAATAGTTCTTTACTAACGTCCTCCTGTTTTGTTTTGTTTTTCTCCAACTTCACTTTTGTGATAGTCAGCATAATGAACTTATGTTATAGTTGCTTCAGAAGAGATATTCTTAGTTCAATTACTCCTCAAAGAACACTATGTATGAATGTCACGTACATTACCATTAAATTATTTTTCTGGTTAATTTAGTTGAATTTTACATTTTTTAAAGAAACTTGGTGATACAAAATACTGAGAAGAAAGTATTTTTTTATGGAGGAAAAGGAGACAAGAAGATTTGGGTCTCATGAAGTGCCAAAAGCAGATGTTAAATAGAACATAGGTTTGGCAAGCAGGAGACCAAGTTTATAGAAGGACCATAAAGTTTAACCAAAAGAGGTCAAAGATGGCAAAGATACAATGACCATCCACTTCTAAAAATGTGAGATTAAATGCTCTAGAAATAAACAGATACATCAGTAATTGAGAGCTATTCCTAACTGGAAGAAAATAATGCACTAAATTAAATGCATTCATTTTTTTTCTTGACTTAGCCTTCTCTAGTGCCATACTGGTGTAATGCCCTGCAGAGTGTGACTGTTGGTTATAACTGAGTTTACTACATGCAAGTGGAGAAATAGAAATTAAAATGTTTATTTTTCATTGAATGCATATCATCCTTTTATTTATAATATTACACATGCTTATTGCTTTTATGAAATACAACTTTTAACTTGAAAATTAAATCATTTTCATTTTAGTCATGAACAATATAATGTGCTTTGAAGGAAATGGACAGAAATAATGTTAGAATCTAATATTTAGTAAGGACAAATTTTTAAAATATTTTTCACAAATATGGTAATGGTTTTCTATTACAAACAATGTTTTCTGGCAAAATTTTAATAGTACTGTATGATCTAGTGATGTCATTTTCACAATATAACTGAAACCTGAAATTAGTCTACTTAAACTAAAAAATACAAAAATGCAGTGACTTTCATCATTCTTTTCCATTTAATGGTAGTAAAAGTAAATGAAACAAAATTATACTATAGAAAAATTACTACTTCTATCATTAGAAGCTTTACACTTTGCCTTCTATAGATTTACTTGGAAATTCAGCAGAATAAAACAAAATCATTACCAAAATATAATATACTTTTGAATACTTTGTGCAGCCAGTATATTATAAAATAAAAATATACATTTAAAATTCTATCTAAATATTAAAGCAATTTAGTAGAATTGAAATAATTGCATAATTACTTAAAAATTTTAGAGGTGCTTGGGTGGCTCAGTCAGTTAAGCATCTGAATTCGTCTCAGGTCATGGTCTTGCAGTTGGTGAGTTCGACAACACGTCACACTTTATGCTGACAGCTCAGAGCCTGGAGCCTACTTCGGATTCTGTGTCTCCCTCTCTCTCTGCTCCTCCCCCACTCGCACTCTGTGTATGTCTCTCTCTCTCTCTCTCTCAAAAATAAGTATTTTAAAAAATTTTTAAACTTAAAAAAATAAATATCTAAAAGAATTACTTTGATCATATAATTTTTATTTATTCAATTGAATTTTATTACATATATTTAATGGTTGATACTTTCAGTTATTTTGTATTAGGGCCAAGTAGTTTACCTAGATTTCTTTCTTTTCTGTGTGTATTATTTGTGTGTGTGTGTATTGTTTCTATTGACCAAATAACTATTTCATATTATGCCTTTTTTTTACATTTACTATATTTTTATATACCTGTTTTTAAATATTTTTATTGTTTGTCCTAGGGTTTCACCATACATCTTTAATTTACCCCAATCTATGTAATAGTTGAGTTTAAGTTTCTTCTCTTTCTGAGGCATCTTGGAGTCTGTTTTAATGATGTAGTAGCAGTGTCATAGTCACATTTTCCTACTTCTCTGCATGTCCAGTATTTTGTCGACTGTGTGTTAGACATTGTGGATGTTAATTGTGTTATCTTCTTTTAAGTATTATTATGGCATGTGGCCCTTTTATTGGTGGATCCTCTTGATCTTTTCAGGTATGATCTTATGTTTTGTTCTACTGGTATATATCAGCTTTCTTTTAGTTGGTTTTGTGCAGTTGGTTTCTAGTAATAGGTTGTTACCTATAACCTAGGATGTGGTCTTTATTTATTTGCCCTCTAGCTTGTCTAACCCGAATATCTGAGATGTTAAACAAGATCTATTCACTCTTCATTCAGGGAATTTCAATGTCCCGAACACTACAAGATTCCTGTATCTCTGTTAGCTATCAGCCTCACATTGTCTTCTTTCTGCTAGTCGGAACTTTGATTTGAACATACAACGCCCAGCTCTCAGTTAAAACAACAACAACAACAACAACAAAACAAACAAAAAAAAACGCATGAGGAACTTAGACACAGACTTCCCTCACCACCCTTCCAGAATCACTTTTCTCTGATAGTCTGTCCTGCAAATTCCACAGGTCGAGAACTAGGTGGATCAGCATAAATGTGGTGGTCATTTCACTGTTGAAGGAGTCACAAACAAAAGGTTTATGACCTCAGGGTCAGGAGATAGCTGATGGGGAGAGCTAGGAATGAAAATATACTGAATAATGAGTCAGGGAGGGTCAAAGTGTCATTAAACTTTTCTCCTCTTTCCCACCTTGGGCAAACAAAAGAAATTAAAAAAATCATCATTAGTACACCTTAGCAATAAATTTGCAGATAAGATCTCCTAATAAATGTTAAAATTAATGGGAAGAAGATATGGTGTGTGTGTGTGTGTGTATATATATATACACACACCATATATAGAATGGAGTATTACTCAGTATATGTATACATATATATATATATGGTATACTATATATACTATATATAGAATGGAGTATTACTCATATACCATATTACCATATATGATGTGTGCATATATAATACACGCACACACACCATATATAGAATGGAATATTATTCAGCCATAAAACAGAATAAAATCTTGCCATTTGTAACAACATGAATGGATCTACAGGGTATAATCCTAAGTGAAATAAGTCAGAGAAACACACAAGGTTTCACTCATCTGTGGAATTTAAGAAACAAAACAAAACAGAAAACAGAGAAAACAAAGACAAACCAAAAAATCGAACCTTAACTACAGAGAGTAAACTGATGGTTGGTTACCAGAGATGAGGTAGATGAGGGAATGGGTAAAAATAGGTGAAGGAGACTAAGAGAACGCTTATGATGAGCACTGAGTTATGTATAGAATTGTTGAATTGCTATATTGTATACCTAAAACAAACATAACACTGTATATTAACTATACTGGAATTAAAATTTTAAAAATAATAATGGATGTTTAGATACAGCAACAGGGAGGTGGACCTTAAGGTCCAGATAGGTTTAGGGAATAAGAGCCTCCTGGCCAACCAGCCCCAGTGATAGCACAAAAGAAAGAGAGAAGACTTGCCTCAATTCAGTCATTCACCACTCTTGAGACTCTACCATCTTTAGTTTGTATCCCAGAATCCTAATGAAGGGGCTTGCGTAAAGAGCCCTACCTTATCTTATACCATAAATAAAGTATACTATACCCAACCAAAAATATAAATAATGGGCAAAACTTTAAAAAGAAACAGGGTATTTGTATAGTCTTAATGGTGTGTCCCAAATAATATTTATTAATCCAGTGTTCGTTTTTCACACATGTTTTTAACCTATGTTTTAACATTTATTTTCACCTCTATTCCTTGATATTTCTCTCTTCCAGTGTTCGAGTTTAATTTGCATCCCCTGCATCCCTGTAGACTTAGAGACAAAATTCTAATGAATATAGTGGGGACAAAAGTATAGATAGGAGTATTGTATGGAAAGGGAAAAATAGTAATCTGACAGGCACAACCTTAATCGTGATTAGTGTTAGCATCACTAATAAAATTCATATTGACATCATGTTCTCATTTGTGTAATTTAATGAGAAGGCACTTCACCTGTGTGAAATTTTAAAAATCCATAACCCCTGAATAATCATGAGAAAATATCAGGCAAACCCAAATAGAGGAACTTCTACAGAATACTTAATCTGTACTATTCTGTGTGAAGGTCAAGAAATACAATGAAAGACTATAAAGCAGTCATAGACTGAAGGATACTAAGGTGACATAACAACTAAGTATAACATTATATTCTGGGTTGGATACTGGCTTAGAAAAAAATCACACTGGAGGAGATTCTGGTAAAATCCAAATAAAGTCTGTAGTTTAGTTAATGGTATTGTACCAATGTTAATTTATTAGTTTGGTAATTGTAGCACAGCTATGTAACACGCAAGAAGGCTGGTAAAGGATCTATAGTAATTTATTACAGCTGTTGCCAACTTTTCACTAAATTTAAAGTCACTTTTAAAAAAAGTTTAAAATACAAGCATATTGATTTTAAGGAAAGGATGTTCTTTGATCTCACAAAATCCTTTATATTCTCACATTAATGAGGAGTCATTTTGACACTAGTGTATTTTTGCCTTCATATCTTTTGAACATTGTTCTTAATTTTTCCGGAAACTTGAACTTGTTCGATTGGATTTGAGATAAAATGTGCCAAACTCTAGCAATAGATATTCAATTGTTTCAACTTGCTTTGATATTCATAGGGTTCTAGTTATTCAAAATTTAAATTCAAACAATATTTTGTATGCATTGTTATTTCAGTTAACAATGTGGTATTGAGGCTATTTCAGTGTCATTCTCTGAATTTACAAAATAACAGAAACATGGCCTATGGCATTAACAAATAATGCACATAAAGAATTATAAGATTTATAGGAGAATTGTGGTTGGTCATGAAGGAGAAAGCACTAGTTCTATTTGGTGAACAGAAAGAAGTTTTCAAGAATATCTTCATGGAACTATGTTTTCAAGCTAACAAAATGCATATCTATATAAAGTACTGACTTATTGTTTAATAGAGTTTTCATTATAAATTTTGTTAATTTTTTAATTAAAATCTCTTATTTTTGGCTAATTTCCGAAACTAAAATGGAAATTATTTTCATATATAAAAACATATGCAATTACACTTGACTTAATAAATATATATGATATCAATTGTTTTAGGCATATATATTAGGGATATGAATCATATTAATAAAATCTTGTATTCTTACTTTCCTATATACTATTTTCTTCACTTTGGAACCTAAATTATAATAACTAAATCACATAATATCAATTTACTTCCATCATGTGCCTCCTGATTCCAGACTGATTTTGAATAAATTGTTTAGCATTGTTTGATATTCATTATCTGAATGCCATCGACTATCCTATTTGATTCAGAGGTTGGTTTCATATTGCACTCCTGAGTTTGCTCCAATTTGTAACTATATTTTACCCACCTGCATTTTTTGTATAGTTCGATGAATAGTTTTCCATGTTTTTATCAACTTGATAACATAAGTTTAGATATTCTTTGATTTTTTTAGGTAGTTTTAATCATGATTTTGGTGGGACTTTTATTGTATTTGTGGTAATCTTTTGCATATCAAATTTATTTTTAACTTACATGCGTATGTGATATTCTCCATATAAGAACTATCTAGTAAAACTTATTAAATGTAAATAATAAAAGGGGCGCCTGGGTGGCTTAGTCAGTTCAGCGTCCGACTTTCGCTTAGGTCATGATCTCGCGGTTCGTGGGTTCGAGCGCCGCGTCGGGCTCTGTGCTGACTGCCAGCTCAGAGCCTGCAGCCTGTTTCAGTCTGTGACTCCCTCTCTCTCTGACCCTCCCCTGCTCGCGCTGTCTCTCTCTCTCTCCTAGAAATAAATTTAAAAAGTATTAAAAAAATGTAAATAATAAAAGTATTTTGCTTACAAAGATACAGGCTTTACCTTATCATCTGTTTTAGGATAATACTGTGTTTACTCTTTTATGAATTTATACTTTCAGGATTTTACAATAATTGAAGATCTTTCTAGAAATATAGTATCAACAGTTGTCAAGAGAAACCAATTTTATTTAATGTAATAAATACAGGGAGAATGTTTACTTTTTGAATAATTTCTGTTAGGAAACTGAAATGCACTGTTAAATAAAAACAATCTGTGATGTTACTTTAAATTAACAATGCATAAACTGGTACATTTTTGAGATTCAATCTTACTGAAAATTTTATTTTCTATTTCTTACACTTGAAAAAATTATTCCAGAAAAATTTGCACACAATATGAAGGTTTTAAAAGAGCATGCATCATATATAAAAAATTTATGTATTGACATAATCAGCAATTGTGTTGTATATCATATTTCAATATATAATCCTGTAACTTATTTGAAAACATAGCTAAGCACATTTCAGTATGAAGAACAGACATATCTTTTTAAATTTATTTATTTTAGTTTTGATGCTTGTTTACAAATTATGAGCTTGCTATAAATATCATGTATTTATCTCACTTAAATCCTCTCTAAGAATATAAACATAAAATGTTCTCAAGTAAGTTTCCCCATCTTTTGAGGCCTAATAATTCTCACTACCTACCTCAAAAATATGGATTAAAAAACAACAGAAAAATGTAATTCTCTGAGTAACAGAAATTATTCCAAAGGGCAAAAAAAAATGCAAATTCTATTCTTTGTAGCTCAAATTGATTGATATTTTTGCAAATATGCCTTTTATAACTTTACTGGGTTGTTTTAAGCCCAATTGTTATGTTTATTGATAATATAATTTTAAAATGATTTATATTTTCACAAATAAAAAGTAACATGGAAAAGAACATTTTGTTGGGTATTAGAAAAGTAAGATTGTTACCATATTTCTACTTTTAGTAACTATACATAAGTACTTTTAAATTATCTAAACATGCCTCTTTGTTTGTAAATATAAATATTTGCCTTAATAGTTATTGCAAAAGAGAGAATAAAAATGTATATTATGGTGAAGCACAACACATATAACCACTTTCACCCAGAAAAAAAAAACACTTTGTTTCTTTTCTCTTCTTTATGATATCTTTTGAAGAGCAAGTTTTTAAGTGGAATTTGATATTGTATTAAATTATCATATTATTTTCTTTTTTGGATCTTGCTTTGATGTTGTATCGAAGAAATATTTGCTTAAGGCAAAGGCAATCTGCCTTTCTTCTACAAATTTTGGCTTTATCTGACAACAATGTCTTTCATTAATTATCCGATGTGCTTAAGATGGAAAGGAGGGAAAGCAGGCAAAATTGATCTAACATTGAATATTGACAGGGATATTAGTGATTGTTACTCTATTTTTACTGGTGAGGAAGGCAAGTAAGTGAAGAGAATGTCAATTTTCTGGGAGAATGGAGAGGAGTAATTGTCCTAACTCCCTTCTTGGACTCATTGGGACAGAATGCATGCTCATTTTCCTTTTTCTATTCTCTCACAGTGCCAGTGCCAAGGACAAATACATGTTCAGTGAAAAACTGCTAAATGGAGATGTGGTAGAAGAGTGCTACACTGTTAACAGTCATTGGAGGAAAGCTTAGGACAAATTTTTGACTTGGCTCTGTAAGGGCAATTATAATAATACCATATTTATATCTTATTATGTCTTATATATAATATCTCATTATATTATATAATGATGCATAATAATACATTATCTAAAAAATGTAACAAAGAGTTGTTTGGTATTATATTTTGAAAGATGATAATTTAATTATTCGCTCATTTCCTTTTTGTAAATACCCCTTCATTTAGATATACATTCATAACTTTGACTTCCCTAAAGGATGACATTTCATATCCCAAACAGTGTGCTCCTCTAATTTTAGAGTAATGCTAATTGATATGTCCTTCCTGATATTTCCTTTAAAAATAAATGAGGTTTAACAAATACCCAAATTATTTCCCACTTGTCCCAGGTTTTAGTCACATTTTAAAAACAACCCCTAAAATACTCTGAGTATCTCATATTTCCAATGTGGTTTTACAAATTAAAACATAAAACTGACCCTGAGTTTCACATATAAAAAACATATTTTTCTATCAGAATACAGCTCCTGGCTGGCAGAGAGTAAGTATACTGAACTTCAGTAAAAGATATTGCAAAGAACATCCTGCTTGTTAATTTAAGCAATCCGATAAACTGGCCTGTCTCCTGCAAGGTGAAGGACGCTTCAGAAACCTTAATGAACATCTTTCTGAATAGCAGTTACAAGCTTAGCTGCTCACCATGGAAGACTGATTAAGTTAGGGAGGATATTACCTTTTTATCCAGTCTATCCTCTCACACACTTTGCCACTGAGATTGAACTAGCTAGTGTCTGCAGTGCAAAGATAGCATTGCTCAAAGCATATGTGTCCTGTAAATCCACAGATAGAATCGTTTATCCTAGAAGCTTGTTATCAAAGTTCTGGCCAATGATTATATAGTTGTCCCATACATAAAAGTAAGTATTACAACATATCTAGTTCAATGGAGAAAGTGATGGAAATTGTTCTTGGATTAAATTCTATACCAAAAGAAAATAATGATTCTTGTATTTCAATGCATTCGAGTGTAAATTATGATTTCTCATTAGGTAAATCAAGATCTCATTATATTTGGAGAGAGTAATTCAATTGTCCCTATTAGATTTATTCACATTTCAAAGTTTTAATACTTAGTAGCGTTTGATAGATACAGTTTTAAATTTTCTAAGTTGCCAAATAAAAGAGCATCACAAAATACTAAAAACCACATTATAAATTAAAATATGTGCCATATCTATAGAACAATAGCGATTTAAATATTATTTGAGCTGATCTCCTTTATATGATACGTGCATCATTCTCAAGCAGGCTTTAATAACCTCTTTATATTTGCTTTTGCTATACCTGGGTAGACCCGCGTCGGGCTCGGTGCTGACACTTCAGACCCTGAAGCCTGCTTCGGATTCTGTGTCTCCCTCTCTCTCTGCCCCTCCCCTGCTTGTGCTCTCTCTCTCACTCACTATCTCTCCCTCTCTCTCAAAAATAAACTTTAAAATAGTTTTTAATAGAAAAGTGTTGATAATGGCCGAACTGAGGCCCTCATATTCTCCTTCCGAAGAAAGTGTCCCTCTCATATAAAGAAAAGAAAACTAATATCCAGCATCTCATGTCAAATATTATCTTATTTTTTTTAACAGCGTTTACATATATTTAAGTAAGTCAAAACTATATTGCTTGTTTTTCTAGTTTTTCCCTGTGTTCTTTTTCTCATTTATAATGGAATTATACTGGTAACAGTCAATGGACTATGGGTACATCCAGGTTTTAATTAATATTTACTCATATAGCAAATAATAAGTACAAATCATGTTCTAGGCTACATTCATAGCTTAAAGAGTATATCAATTCAAAAAAGAAATAGAAATCAATAAGGCTAGCATTATTCCAACTTTCCCTCAGATTCTGTCAACTCTAGAATACCTATTTTTTGTTGTTGTTGCAAAAGATGTTAATACATTGTCTCAAACACAACAGATTAACATATTTACAAATAATTTCCTGACACTCATATCTTCTTGATCTTCTTTAGTATTTTTAATTTGGGTTAATATTACATCTATTCAATCAATCACTCAATCTGTAAGTTACTTCTTTAATTCTATATATTCAATAAGACATAATATTAAGGAAGTTTTTAATTTTTTTTCATAATATAACACTAGCATTCACAGTTTGTGCTTCTGTAAGTGTTGATATCTTGCACCAGATATACTTCCCTAACATTTCCTGCTAGAGAAATCCTACTCATCCATACTAATTAAACATTCAGATTTGTAACAATGTTTTCATCTTCTACTCTGTCACATTCTTTGTGTTAACATCTGTTAGCATTTATTAAATTGTATCATGATGTTTGTCTACCCATTTGATACCTTCCTCCTTAAGAACAAAGGATCTGCCTTATTCAGGGTTGGATGCCTATGGCTTAATTCAGTGTTTGTAATACAGTAACACTAAAGCAAGTATCCTCATATAATTGAATGTTGTGCTTTATACACACCCTAGCTCCCCATGTTACTAAGAATTTGAAATGTGCTAATTATCTGCTAATTTCACCAGTATTTTTTATATTTAAGAGGCAGATGTAGTCTTCAAGGGATAGAAATGTATAGTTATAATCATAAACAAAACATGAAGGTGACTGCAGGAAAAGTAAAATCTAAAATGAGATGAAATGGAGCCATATGACTTGAAAAACTAAGAATGAATGTTTGGGGGAAATATTTCCTGAAAGAAAAGAATAATGGTTTGTTTAGAATCTATCAATAAAAGTCATATTCCATGAGATCAAATGGTTGTTTGGTCAATTATTCATCTAAGAGTTATTTAATGTGATAATTCATCACTATTTGACTATTCAGTATTATGTCATATGATATATGAACAATATGCCACACATAGCAAATATCCTTACCTTTTGCAAACCATGAAAATAGAAGACAGCAACCTCCCAGGAGAAAACCCCCAAACCTGCTAGTCTTAATAAACACTGTGCCATTCTGCCTGTGATGGAAGATATAGCTCTTATATCCAAAGCCAACAACACCAAAAGGAGCAACTCCTTTCTGCGTTGTTAAAAAACTGTGCTTCCTCATATTTGTATTATTGTAATGTATTCTCTGTTTTTTTCCCTATCAACATTGACATAATGCCTGCCATTTATTATGCCCTCTTCTGGTGTCAATATAAAGAGAAACATAAAATCTATATTCTTATCAAACTTACATTTAAGCTAAAAAGAAAGAGAAAACAGAAACATAATTTTACACCTGTATGCACTATACTAAATATTAAAATATAGTGGGAGGATTGTGTGTGTGGAAGACTTGCGTAAAAGGATTATATTTAGATGGATATATGAATAATGCTGCTCTTAAGAGCAACAAGAAAACGAGTCAATAGATATAAGGAGTATATTTCTTCAAGAAAGGTTATGTTTGAAGATATAGAACACTAAATATACATTCTTATGTTAAGTAGAAAGGAAAGAAATGAGATACAAATTCTAATTGGAAGAACGTTACTTGTACTCAAGCAACCATTCTTCGAAAGCTGTTCTTTATTCTTCTCTAATCTGAAACTCATTACTCATACATCAGCTTAAATATTAGTTATTCAAATATTAAATGATTACATAAATTATGAGCATTAATGTGTCACCCTATATTTTAAAAATACCTCATGAATAGGTATAAGGAGAAATAAATGAATATTAAGCCAACATATCTACATTGATCACTAATTCTATATACATGGTATTGTCTTTTCTCCCTTATTGGGACATTTCCATTCTTTGCTAACCTTTATCACCTTAGAATCTTAAAACTCACCTAAATATCCTGTATTGCTTTCATTAGAATTTTGTAAATAGTAAATATCCCTTAAAATGAAAACTGATCCACTCTAATTTGTTTAAAATATTTGTTTGATGTTCCAAAATTATTTTAACATTGTGGATTAAAAATAAAATTAGTCTCCAATGTAAACAACCTTAATTAATTAATATGTTTTAAATGTAATTATACACAATCTCACAAAATCATAAACTAAAATGTAACAAAAATTTAAAATGTGTGAGTGCCTAACTGGTAAAGTAAGTGTTCCAACCATATCAGATAAACCATGAAAAGCAGTCATACAAAACCTAAATATTTTAGGTATAGTATCACTAATTATAATCCAAGTTTTAAATGTTTATTTATAATGTTTCAAAAATATAGAAAGAATAAAGCACAGTATTCCTAGTAAAATTTCTATAATTTTTATACAAACTCTTTACAGAAATTTATATTAACCAACCATTTGAAAAAGACAAAAGACACTATAAACAAAAAATGAGAATAAGATTTTTTTAATTAAGAATGTCATAAATATACACAATTATGATAAAAATAGAAGAAATGATCATGATAATAAGTAAACACAAACTTTAATCAAGGAGGCAGGCACAAAAAGACTTTAAAATTCTATTTACCCTTTATGGTTATCATCAAAATGAAGCACAATAAAAACAGGCTAGAGTAATAATTGAAACATTTTAGTCTAATTAGAGTTTTTCCTTGGCAAATAATTTATTAAATCAATAACTTTTGCAAGCTTAAGATATTTTTTATAAAGTATAGCTGCATTTATGAAACTTTATTGTATTTTTTTGCTTTCACATTTTTATTTAAATTCCAGTTAATTAACATATTACATGATATTAGTTTCAAGTATAGAATTTAGTGATTCATCACTTACATATACACCCAGTGATTATCACAACAAATGCCCTCCTTAATCCCCATCACCTATTTATCCCATTACCCACCTACCTCCCTTTTTTTTAAAATTTTTTTTAATGTTTTATTTATTTCTAGGAGAGAGAGAGAGAGAGAGAGAGAGAGACAGCATGAGCAGGGGAGGGTCAGAGAGAGAGGGAGTCACAGACTGAAACAGGATCCAGGCTCTGAGTGAGCTGGCAGTCAGCACAGAGCCCGACACGGGGCTCGAACCCACGAACCGGGAGATCATGACCTAAGCGAAAGTCGGACGCTTAACCGACTAAGCCACCCAGGCGCCCCTAACTATCAAAAATCTTAACGCCTCTTGGGGCACCTGGATGGCTCAGTCAATTAAGCCTCTGACTCTTGATCTCAGCTGATGGTCTGAGCCTGCTTGGGATATTATTTCTCCTTTCTGCACCTCCCCCATTTGTGCTCTCTCTATCAAAGTAAATAAACTTAAAAAAAATCCGAATACCTCTATAGTACTAAAACACTAATAAATAGTTGATATATAAGAAATTATATTGCTGACTTTGAGGGACATATGAAATTAAAATTACACTACAACATTTTCAATATTATGCCAAAAATAAAGTAATATTGCACCATATTTCTAGTTATTTTACCAATACCATGTCATTTGATTTAATAATCACAAAAAGCTTATGAGTTTGGTATTACTATCTTCATTTTAATATTTTAATGTTTTTTAAATTTATTTCTGAGGAAGAGAGAGACACAGAGTGAGAAGGGGAGAGTCAGAGAGAGAAGGAGACACAAAATCTGAAACAGGTTCCAGGCTCTGAGCTAGCTGTCAGCACAGACCCCGACATGGGGCTCGAACCCACGAACTGTGAGAGCATGACCTAAGCTTAAGTCAGAAGCTTAACCGACTGAGCCACCCAGGCGCCCCTATTATCCTCATTTTAGAGATTATTATGTACTCAGAGATTAACAGATGTTCCACTTGATTCCAATCTAGTAAGCGGTGGAACTAACATTTGAATGAAATTGTCTAACTTAAAACTTGGGCTCAAGATAAGGTTGAGCATTTTAAACACTGTAAAATGTTTAAAAGTTTATTGTAAAGTCTTAAGAGACTGAAAAACAGAACCACTTACATAAAAGAAACATGAATTTTCCAAAATGTGGTGTAGATGTGACCTGATTAATTGCCTCTGTGGAAGACTATTATATCCCTTTAAAAGTAAGTTGAAGAAGATATCCTGAGAATTGAAAGGTACCTTGCTCTTAAGAAAAGACTGAGTATTTTATTATTCTGGTAACAAATCAGCACCAGAACTAACTTAAAACTTGTCTGAAAAATCTGACAACTGACTTTAGTAAATACAGAGCTGGAAGCTAACCAAGGTAGCATGTCCCCCTTAACACCTTTTTGAAAATTTGCCAGTTTGGCAGAAGATGAATACAAGTGTGTTACTTTATAAGGCTGATATCAACTCGTTCTTTCTCCCTGACTCTAACTCAAAAAGCCTCAAAAGGAATGCTTTCCAAAAATTCAATAGAAGATCGGAAGTTTGCTCTGCTTAATGAAACCATACCTATCCAGATTAGATCTTCCTTACATAAGTGAGTACCATAATTCAGTTTCATTTTAGATACTATGTAATGGAGATATTAAGTAATAGTTTCATTCTCAATACTATAAATACCCACAACATATGGAAAGATGATAGTGGAGTCTAGTCTGACCATTGTGAGGAGAGTAGATGGGAATGGCAAAAGATAAAATAAAGATATCTTCTGTACAGATCCTTTAGGAAAGATAACCGAACAGGGAACAGAATTTTGTGCTTATCCCTAAATCATAACACAGTAAGCGTATCGCATGATACACCCAGACATCAACTGAGTTTAACAGTCTTTGCTGCAAAACACACAAAGTGACACAACTTAGTGGTTAAGAGTATAATTGCAGCGTCAGAGAAGTGAGAGAGCTGCTCCTCTTTTACACATGTTATGTTGCACAAACCATTTATGCTCTCGAGGTCCTCCTTAGGTCTTAGTATCTTGAAGTATAAAATGAGAATAATGGTTAACTTTTCAAGGGAATATTAATCATGATTGAATATTACAATCACTAGGCACTATTTTTCAAAAACTCTACTCCCCAGAATTTCTCATTTTATTGTCTAAGAGGTAGCACAGGCACTGGTATTCTCCCTGGGAATCTGTAACGTACAAGCAGTGTTGAGACCACTAGAATAGAATTATAGTGTTTATGCTTGGTGGGTACGAAGAATGTCTGTATAAAAGTGCTTACTACATGATATTTTTGTGGCTACTGTAGCAGCATTGATAGTATTATTAGTTATCGGCATAGTGGAGGTTGTTTTGGAGATGTTGGTAGAGTAGCTATGAAAATTCCTTCTACAAGATCGTGTTAAGCCCTGAATCTCTCCTTAGCATGTGAGTGGATTTATCTCTCTGAAAATTTAAACTATAATAAATCTAAAATTATATTATCCATTAAATTGGAACTAAAATATCTAGAGATATATAGAATATCAGAGAGAATCCAATTTCCATCCCACACTGGACAAGTACAGATATCCTTCTAAAAATATTTTTTAAAAGAGATTATGACTGAAATAATGTCTATTGTAATAATGTAATTTATTAAAAAGGCCCATAATATCCATAGTAATATATAATGCCCATAACTATATAAAAATAATGTCTAATAATGATAAATCAATGTCTGCTAATAAAGATTGAAAATAATAGAAAAGGTATAATTTTAGTTTTCAACAAGAACACATCCAGGAAATTAAACAAAAAATGTTGTCAGTAAAAAAATCATTAAAGTAAATAAAGATGAGTATTATTAAGTTTAAAATGTCCATGCAAGTGGAGAATTACATCATTAAGTATAATGTTACCATACTAAATTTTTTGCTTCCATGATATTGTTTACAGTTTTTGTGTGCTAAAAAATAAAAATAAAGTTATTTCTCACTTAAAAAATCCTCAGTAATTTCTTCTAAACTTTTACTCCTGTGTTCAAAATTTAATTCATCTGGAACTATTTTCTGTATATGGTTTGAAATTAAGACTCAACTTCACTCTATTCCCAAACACTGTTTATCTCAAAAACATTTATTATTCTAGACTCATGCTACTAACCCTGTTCCACCATTTTAATATATTAAAGACTTTACACGTGTTAAATCAAAATATATTCACTTGAGTACTGTGCTATTGAACTACTCACTTGTTTTTGAACTACTATTTTAATGATTTTGGAGTTCTGGGATTGCACTGGGATTCCAGGTTCTGCTCTGAACCCATTAGTCTTTTTAGATATTTTGTTTTGTTACATAATTGTTACATACATACAATTGTTAAATTACAATTAAAAATGTAACTTAAACACATATGTATACATTTTTGTTTGCTACAGGATTAAATGTCCACTATAGATCATTGTTGTTGTTTTTTTAATGTTTATTCATTTTTGAGACAGAGACAGAGTATGAGTATGAGGGCGGGGAAGGGCAAAAGGAGAGGGAGGCACAGAATGTAAAGCAGGCTCCAGGTTCTGAGCTGTCACCACAGAGCCTGATGCAGGGCTTGAACCCATGAACCATGAGATCATGTGCTGAGCCGAAGTCGGACGCTTAACTGACTGAGTCACTCAGGTGCCTCCAGATCATTTTTTTAAATTAAAGATATTTTAAAGATAAAAATATCCTTCATATAAATCAATATACAATATTAACCTTGGTTCAAAAAGGAAATAAAATGGATAGTAACAAAAAACATCAAAATAGTGGCTATCGCCAAGATAGATGCTTTTTTTTTTTCAGAATGGAAAGTTCTGGACTTCAGCAGACCTGTACTATCACTAGATATTATCACATTCTTGAGATTTTTTAAATTTTCCACTATATCTCTTGGTAATCGGCATGCTTATAATTATATATATAATATATATATAAGCTTAGAGATCCAGCCACCATCTCAAAATTCCAAGCTTGGGGCAATAAAAAAATAAACCAATAGCATAAGAACACATAGGAACAAAATCAGCCCTTTGTTAAGTGCTTCACCAGAAACCACACCCAGTATACTAGAATTAGGTTGTCCAGATGTATACCCTAAGACCCTTCTTAGCTACAATAGGCAATGGTCATTGCTAGGTTATAGTTGTCACCATACTGGCCCACAAGAACATAGAATTATCTAAGAGGGAATGAGAAAACTCAGTCTTTATCACAAACACTATATATTTATTTTTGCGACCAGTAGAATACTCACATCACTTATATTGTGAAACATTAATGGGCAATTTTATATACAGATAAAAATTATATTTTGGTATTTTTAACATGGAACTAAGTTACAAATATTTATGTTGATTCTCCAAAAGATAAAATGTATCAAAAAAATTTTTAGAATACTGAAAGAATATAAATAGCAGAAAATGTTTTAGAGGTTAAGAAATTCAAATCTATACACATAAAGAAAGAAAAACCCAGATTATAGCAATGAACAACAAGGATTTTGAAGTTTGTGAACTCCATCTAATATTTTCAAAGTTTAATATTTTTCTTTTAGGTAACTAAATTAAACATAAGTGGTAAAAATAATATATTTTAAGTTTTCTACAACAATTCTCTATGTTCCTAGAAGTTTCTTATGTTCTTTCTTTTCCATTAGGTAAAAATAACACTCGCATTAAGACTGAACACCTGTAGGGGCGCCTGGGTGGCTCAGCCAGTTAAGTGTCTGACTGGCTCAGGTCATGATCTTGTGGTTCGTGGGTTCGAGCCCTGCATTGGGCTCTGTGCTGACAGCTAGGTCAGAGCCTGAAGCCTGTTTCAGATTCTGTGTCTCCCTCTCTCTGACCCTCCCCTTCTCACACTGTCTCTCTCTCTCCTAGAAATAAATAAAACATAAAAAGAAAATTGTTTAAGACTGGACACCTGTATAACTTATTAAAAGAATTTACAGTGACAAATACTATTTATCAAATGATGGTTGGCTTTGTGAATATATTGATAGACATAAAGAGTAGTATCTTTTCATACTGTTGACAGCAGCTCATTTTGTACACATTTCCACTGAATGCTCCCAAAAATCATGCCATATTTTATTTGAAGTGAAAAGATGAGACCAGCTGGCACATACTGAGATTGTAATTATGAAATGATAGATTTTAATCACTTAAACAGAACTATTTTTGGTGATAACATACATAAATATGACAATAGAATAAAAGTATAAAGTGTGTAAAAGCAGATAATCCAAAATGAAAATAATATCTGAAAATCATCTAAATAAACGCAGTTGAAGTAATAAATAAAAGAAACTTAATCATCAGTTAATTTAAAAATATGTACCTAAATTTGGCTAATAGAGCCTGGAGAATTGAAAAAAAAAAGTTTTATTTTAAGTTATGTACTTATTCAAATTATATACTTTATCTATCCATCCTTTTATACAAAAAAGTTTCTCATGATTTATATTTACAGAAAAGAAAAACTCAAATAAGATTAATCACACTTAATTGACTGAACCACTCAGGCGCCCCTTGTAAATCTTTTTATTAAAACATATGATACACAGGGAAAAGGACACAAATGCTAAGTATACACCTTGATGAATATTCACAAAATTAACACATCGACATAGGCACCATCCTCATCAAAAGATAGAATATTAAAAATATCTTAAAAGCCTCCTTGGGCTCCTCCCAGCTAATATTCCTTCTCCAAATATAAGCATTATTTTGACTTTTGTTATCATAAAGTATTTTGTCAATTTTTGGATTCTACACATATAAACTCATAAGGAATGCCTTTTCTTCTTGTCTTCATTTGCTCAATATAGTATTTATGATATTCGTATTGTTGCATGCAGTAGTTATTCATTTCATTGATATGATATGGTACTCAATTGCATTAATGTACCACAATTTAGTTAACAATTTTATGATTTATTGGTATCATTTCTAGTTTTGTTTCTCTCAAGTTTGGGGCTAATACTAAGAACATGATGTGAACATTCTTCTCCATATATTTGGATGAACTTATGACTAACTTCTGTGAATTACATACCTTGTACTAGAACTGATGATTCAAAAGCTATACTTATTTTCAGTATGTAAATCCTGTCAAATTATTTTCCAATGTAGAGTTACATACATTATATTATGCAGTATTACAATCTGTTTTTAGGAAGTTCTATAAATTTAATTAAAGGGAAAATACTGTAAAATTACAGTTTTTAAAATTTTTAATGTTTATTTATATTTGAGAGAGTGAGAGAGACAGAGTGCGAGTGGGGAAGGGTCAGAGAGAAAGAGAGATGCAGAATCCCAGGCGGGCTGCAGGCTCCAACCTATCAGCACAGAGCCTGAACTCACAGTCCGCAAGATCTTGATGTGAACCGAAGATGGATGCTTAACTGACTGAGCCACCAAGAAGCACTCCCCCTTTCTTAAAAAATAAATAAATAATGTTTCTATATAAATTATTTTTAATATGTGTACTATGTTTTGCTAATATACAAATATACATAATTAAAACAGTCTATTTAGTAACTTCCATGTTTCCATATTATTATATATTAGTTACTGGTATCACTTGTACTTTTTCATTAAAAAAATCCCAGTATGTCAATAAATTTGAGGAAGTTACAACATATTCTTAAAATGAGCCAGTACACTGACTGGCATTAGCTTTATATGTAAGTGGTTCACTATGACTAATATGTATTTAAAGATCCTCATTAAACATTGTTTATAAATATTCATGTAAAACATTCTGGTTTGTACTTGCTGAGCAATGAATATTAATAGACAGGATACTAACATGAAAACAAAAAGACCGTTATAAAATCTGAACAACTTTTAGGACAGTGCATTTCATAGAGTAGTGGTTCAATAAATTTTACTATTTTTTTTCCTTTTTAAATATTTATTTATTTGGGGGAGAGTGCAAGTGGGGAAGGGACAGACAGAGAAGGAAAGAGGATTGGAAGTGGATTCTGTTCTGACAGGCTAACAGCAGAGAGCCTGACGTGGGGCTCAAACTCAGGAACTGTGAGATCATGACCTGAGCCAGCCAGGCGCCCCTCAACACATTTTTTTAAACGTAGTTTTGGTATTAAGCTATAGCAACTCTCTTTTATGTGAATACACTATTTTTAAAAATCAAATCTTTCTAAGAAATGCTTTATATTGAAGTTGTATTTCTTTGTGGTTAGTATGTAACACTAAAATTTAAGGGTTTGAAATGTCTAGGCACACATTTTAAAGGACATGTCTCAAATTTAATTGGAATATTTTATTTATTTAGGTGATTAGTGTGATGATATGACTGTGATTGTTGTGTTGGTCAGAATATAGAATCAATTTGTAATAAGTGCTCTAAATGCAATATTTTTATTTATGCATATCCTGGCTGGTTTCATAAATGGTTTTAGTACATTTAGTTCTTTATTTTATCAGCATCAGATTTAATTCATGACAATTATCCTATCATAATAGAAGACTTTAACATTAAAAGTGCCTATACATAATGTGGCAACAGATAATACAACAATCCTCTCCTGGATGTGCCTAAGAGTGATTTTTTTTCCAATAATTACATCAAATTCATGAATATGTTTATAGGTAAAAACTTCATACTAAGAAAAGAATAAAAAGACTACATTTATACGAAGAAATATTAATAAAAGCACTGGAGTCGTTGACCCATGTCACAGCTAATTAGAATCCATTGATGCCAGGAGAATGATTTGTTGCAAATAAGCTTCAAAGGCACTATTTAAGACTTTTTCCCCCCTTAAATCTCTAATCTGGAGTAGTACTATAGTGATAAATGTATGTGAGTGGTATTTGGTTATATTCATTTAATCTTTCCTTGGAAAAGTATAGTTTTATTTTTTCAACTTTCTTACATTTCAAAGAAGAAAACTAATTAATACATTAGTGAAAGCATTTCTATACTTTACTAAATATTTTCCCCTGAATATTGTACTCTTGAAATAATAAGTCCTGTAAGTTAATAAATTTAAGGTGACATAAATTTTTTTGCAATAAATCAATATGCTGAATGTAAATAGATATATAAGTATTTTTTATTTGTTTTTCTTAAGTGATCACTTCCATTATCTCTATCTTTGTCTATATGTACATGAGGAATAATTTCATTTCTTAAGCCAGCACTAATATCAATACATTATGTGTGACTTCTGCTAAAAAATGCAATAGAATTAATTTTGATCAGTTAATTGCTATACCTTTATATCTCCATTCCTTTGGAGGACACTAAGGATTTCACTTATGGAAAATGTAGACATTCATCCAATGATGCAACATATTTTTTAGTGTCTTTTATAATAGACTCTATATTGACTGAAAATACAAGATATATAGTTTGTCTTTTAGAAGCTTATGCTAAACAGGAACCCAAAAGACAATGATTTAACCATAAAACAATCACTTTTTTAAAATAAGGATATACAGAGGGTGCTAAAGGGATTGAGCAACTGGGTTTATTTCTGAAAGTTAGATCTTTCTAGGGTCTAACATTGTACTAAGATTTGAATAATGGTAATTAATTCTACAAATAAGAAATCAGTGTTGCAAGGGTACAGTAGGCAAATAAAACAGGATCTATTTAGTCAGTCATCAAGAAAATAATAAGCATCTACCATATTACCAGAGGTAAAGATATATTGGTAGATAGATGAAACATAGATACATAGAGGCAAACAAGTGTAGAAATGAACATGCATTGTCCTTAGGGAAAATCACTGTGGATATGCTAAGCATGATAATTTGTGTTGTGTACTGGCGTTCCCCTTTCTCCTTTCCACATACACATTGGTTGCAAATCTTGGGTACAAGTACATCCATACTTCTCGCATATGAGCTAGTCTACATATTTGCAATTCAAAACGTTCCCTTCTGAGTATTATAAATTAATCAGATACACATATGCAAATGTGCCAACAGATTTTCCAAAGGAGACAGCTAATTTCATATTCAGCTACACAATTCAAAGCCATGTCAGGAGCCATTGCTCCCTAGTTTCCAAGATCTCAGGCTGATGTCATTTTTTCTCAATTTCTGATGTACTTTCTCATGATATGTATCTTTCATGCTAAGCAAACCAAAAATACAACTGGGAAGGAAACTTACATAATAGTGAAAAAGTTCTTCCTTAATTTTTTTAAAATTGACAAGTATCAAATAAGAGATGCTGAGCCAATCTATGGTAACAAAGACTATAGTGTAAGAACATAGATGCTTCATTGGTGGTGGAGCAGAATCCTTAGACTGAAAATCTGACTGACCCTGATGATGCTTACAAGAAATTTTTTTGTTTGTCCTCCATGGTGATACCTGAGATTAAGGACTATGGGAGAACTTTGTAAAAGCAAGTCTGCTTTATAACAGTATAAAATTACTTTAGCAGTATAAAAATCACCATCTCTTTAAGATATTTCCAGTAATACAGTTGTCTGAACACACTTAGCTGTTCTTTCATTTCAGAAATGAGAATTCTTTTCAGTAGTACTAATTTCAGAATCTTATTTCTTAGGACCTTTTTTTTTTCCTTTGAATAATGACCTGGTCCTTGGAAATCATTTTTCATTATCCTCAGCAGTGAGAACTTTACTATAGTTATACGAGCCTTCATTTTATGTTCTTCTGTCTTACCTCTTTATAGATATCTAATTTTGGCCTCAGATTATTTCCTATATGATTTTTCTTTATGATGGATAACATCAGGAATAGGATGCCAAACTAAAGCACACAACAGGGACCTGGATGGGCACAAAAAACCCTCAATTTTTCTATTTATTTTAGACTATGCCCAGTACTAGTTTGTACAATACCTTTAGCAAGAGATAGAATTTTTCTTTTGCAAAGTGGCCTAGCACTTCGTTTCTTGAATCTCATTAGTTTTGGATCACAGGTTATATTCAGAAAAGTCCTCTCCTAACAAAGTTATATCCTTTTTATATACCAAGGGGCCAAGTTCAACAAATACTTTTTTCTTATTATTATCACCTCTAAACTGCTATAAGAAGTAGTCAACATCTTCCTGTGTCTATAGCTTTTTCTATTCTGAGAACATGGTCAGAATCCAAGGTAATCCAAGGTAGACACAATGTCACTGGCTCTGAATGCTTTGAACCAAAGTCTCAAGTACCATCTTTATTTTTCTTCTCTGCTTCTACCTGCCCTTTGGCTTAAGGTGGAAATAAAACTGCTGGAATCTTCAAGTTTACATACAACATATCTTTAAGACGAGAAGGAAATAAGGAGAAAGTTAAAAAGAAAATAGCTTTCCATCTCTGATTCAGAAAATCATAGGAAACTTTTTACATTGTTAAAACTTACAGTCACTAACACATTGCTTATTTTAGTCACTAAGTCACAGTAGTTAGAAATTATGATTGGCTAAGTTTAGGTCTTGGATCATGACCCTGGCTTGGGGTATTATGAGAAGGAAAGAATAGCAGTGACATTATCATGAAAATTATAGTTGCCCTATTTTTTCAGCTTTATTGAAGTATAATTGATAAATAAAAATTATATTCTGTAAAACATGGTGATTCAATATATGTATACAGCATGAAAAGATTCCATAATGAGTAATTCAACGCATCTATTACATCACATATTTAACTTTTTTTTTTTTTTTTTTAATGAGAACACTTTAGTTCTACTCTCTTAGCAAACTTCAGCTATAAAATACAGTATTATCAGCTATGGTCACTATGTTATACATTAGATCCTCAGACCTTGTACATCATATAACTAAGAGTTTGTACCCTTTTACCAATCTTTCCCTATTTCCTCCTCTCAATGCCAACCCCTGGCAATCACCATTCTGCTCTCTTTCTTTCTGTGAGCATGACTTTTTCTGCCCGTTTTTATAAATTCCACATATAAGTGATACCATGCAGTATTTGTCTTTTTCTTTCTGGTTTATTTAACTTAGGATAATGTCCTCCAGATTCACCCATATTGTCATAACGGCAAGATTTCCTTCCTTTTCAAGGCTGAATAAGACTGTTTTATCTATCCATAGCTCTGTCTATCATCTAACATCGATCTGTCTTTATCCATTCATCCACCAGAGGAAACTTAGGTTGTTTCCATTTCTTAGCTATTGTAAATAATGATGCAATAAATCCGACAATGCAAATAGCTATTCAAGATAGTGATTTCATCTTCCTCAGATATGACCCACAAAATGTGATTATTGGATCATGCTGTAGTTTATACACTTTTTGAAATACTTGTATACTATTTTCCATTATGGTTGTACCAATTCCCATCAACAGTGTATACGAAAATTGCCTTTTCTTGACATCCTCACCAGAATTTGTTATCTTTTATCTTTCTGATGATAGACATCCTACCAGGTGTGAGGTGATATCTCATTGTAGTTTTGATTTGCATTTCCCTGATTATTAGTGAGGTTGAGCACATTTTTATTGACTTGTTGACCATCTGCATGTCTTCTTTGGAAAATAAAAGTCCATTAATTTCTGCTGTCCATTTTTTAATTGGATTGTTTACTTCTTAGGTTTTCAGTTGTATGACTTCCTTGTATATTTCTGATATTTACTCCTCATCAGATATATAGCTTATGAATATATTTCTCCAATTTTGTAGGTTGCCTTTTAATTTTGTTGACTGTTTCCTTTGTTGTGCAGAAACTTTTAAGTTTGGTGTATACACACCTGTTTATTTTTGCCTTTTTTGCCTTTACCTTTGGTGTTAAATACAAAATATATTGCCAAAACCAATGTTAAGGAGCTTACTCTTTATATTGTCTCCTGAGACTTTAATGATTTTGGGTTTTATATTCAAGACTTTAATACACATTGAGCTGATTTTTTATGTATGGTGTAAGATAGGGATCTTTTTCATGTAGCTATCCAGTTTTCCCAATACCACTTATTGAGGAGAATACTATCCTTTCCCCCATAATATATTGCTGGCTTCTTTGTCAAAAGTAATTCACCATATACACATGAGTTTATTTATGGAGTTTCTATTCTGTTTATCAAATGATTAAATAATTGTTTTAATGTATTAGCTACATATTACTATATGTCAGTTATCATGGTAAAATTAGACTACAAGAGCTAAAATTAAAGAAGGATTTAGGACAAAAGAACAATGGGTGCATAGGAAACCATTAAGAGGCCACTTCTAAAATCCTGATGAGGAAAATGAGTGTGTTCAAAAAGAGTGGAAGTGACTGGAGAAGTGGGCTTTGGTAATTGGTAGTAGATATAAGACAGAGAAAAGTCAAAGATAACTCCAGATTTCTAACTTAGACAATTGTGTGGTAATAGTATCTATCACTGAGAAACTTCATGCAGAAGGATCAGTCAGAAATAAAGATTCTCACTTATTTGACATATTTGGCTTAATTAATTCATGGAACAGACTAAGATGTCGAATAATTTGTTCTATCCTAAATATAGAATAAGCCAATCAGTAGAAAGGTAAAATATCACTTAAATTGAAGGTTGTATCTAAATATGCCACCTCTATAAACACAAGAATGGAGTATTCTGGTTGGTTGATCATTCTCCTTAATTGTGAAGAATAATAAGCATAATGACCACTATCAAATTCACTGCTAATTTTCTTTTATTTTTTTAATATTTTTTTTAAAAAAACATATTTTTAAAAAATCACAAGAATCTTGTGGAGGTGATATTATTAGCTCTATTTCATTACTGAGAACACTGAGGCACAGAGAAATTTAAGACACTTGTTCAGGTTCACATGCTAAAATCAGGAGTACAAAAGAGAGCAAGCCAAAATGTGAATTCACAGTTAAAGCCTCTGCTTTAATATTTCACTAACCAAAATAAACCAGAATATTGAGTCCAGAGCTAAGTCTAACTCTCTTCACTGTAAAATCACTTGGCAAGGAGGAAAGTAAATAACTTGAAATAATGAATCATTCTACCAAAGAAGAAATAGACAGACTAGAAGATCAACCATGTATTCTTCTGGAATGGATTGCCAATAGTTGATTCTTATAACATTCTCCTCTTCAAATCACTGATGGCACAATAGAATACTTTGTATACACAGGATCTTAATTGCCCTTTGATCCTTGAACCTCTTTTACAGGAGCTACTACCTTCTGACATCCATGAGCCAACATGCCTCATAAGCACACTTGACTTTGTCTTTGCCAGTAACTTGAACATCTCTAAAATATTAAAATTAGAATATCCAATGTTTGACAATCTACTAATATTGTTCCACTTGCTCAAATGATCACACAAGTGTACTTTTCAAACATACCTTTTTTTCCATTGACTCATTATATCTTTTTTTTATCTGTAAGCACATTCCTAGTTCAGTCGGGCATCCATAGGTTTTTAACCTGAAAATCTTAATATCAAATTACCCTTGATATATCTTCTTGGGTCTTTCAGCAAATGAGTTAATCATTGTTAAGTTATTAGAACTCCACATTAAGCAGACTGGTTTTTGTATAAATACACTATTTTGAAACTTAAATTGACTCTCAGATGTATTCAATCAATTAAATCTAGCCTCTATTTTTCACATCTGAGCAAGACAATTTTATACCTGCATTCCTTGAACCTCTAAGTTTTTAATTCAGATATTTTTTAATATTTAAAAATTACTAACAAATTAGTATTAACAGACCATTCTCATTATCTTTCCAACAAGCTTAAGAGCCTGCTGAATATATGTCTTATTGTCTCTTCCCTATTTTAAGGAAGGAAGTTACCACTTTCCCTTATAAGGGAAAGAACATACCTAATAGCTATGTTCAGGAACTTACCCTCCGTCTCTGAAAGACTTGGCTCTGTTGCTTTTTGTGTGCTCTGTATCATATGTTTTCCTTTTCTATTGTGTCATCCCCATTGATATAATGATATAGGTGGAACAAAACAAAATTCTCTTAAACCTTAGTTGTTCTATATCTCTGCACAGCTACAACTTTTATTTTAGTTTATTCTGTAATAATTTGTCGTGCTGTTTCTTCTTCCAAACTCCAAATCATCCTACAAAACTATGTAACCTGCCTTCGTGCCCACAAATCCACGAAAGCTCTTTTTATCAATGTCACCAACAATCTCCAGGTTTTAAAATCAATAGGCCCTCTCTGTTATCTCTTACTCATACTGTCAGTGTTATTTAATGTGGTTCACCACACCACATCTTAAGAACAACCTTCATGTCTTGGCAACTCTGACAATACTCTCTCATGTGTGCTTCACTGCTTGCTATCTATACATAAACAGTCCAGCCTTCTCAGTATATTTCAGTTGTGCCTCCTTCATTATCTAATCTCTAAAGGTTGGTATTTCTCAGGGCTCTGTACTTTAAGTTCACATTTTTTCTCTCTACACTTTCTATTGATGTAAATGCCACCTGTGATCTGGTGCTTCTTAAATATATAGAAGTAAATCACATAATATCCACATAGAGTTCTAGAGAATTCATTCCTATGCACTAAAATAAAATAATAAAAATGAACTTAAAATGTTAATCTTTCCTCAGAAAAATGTAAAGTAACATTTGTCCCAATGGCAATTTCTATGTTAGTGGTTGTTGTTTGGCTAGAAAACCTAATATAACTGCCTGTGCTATTGTATTTTCAATCTATCAATGGTAAAAACTAGAAGTAATTTAATACTAATTATATTAAATTACTTATCTTGATATTAAAATATGTCATTTAGAATCTAAATTATTATCCCAGCCTGTTACAAAAACATAGTTAATTGTCATCCTGAATAAAACAACACAAGTAAATTTTCATTTTGAAAAATTCCTAGAAATATATCCATTTCCCGAAGTGAATATCTATTATTTTTCTATTATCTGAAATATTGGATTTACAGCTAACCAAAGCTTCTAAACAAAAAGCACTGTCATAGTTAATTAGTGAGAAAATACTAAATGCATAGACAGTTTGATTTTATTTTGTTATTTCTCTATACATGCAATAATATTAAATATTTCAACTAATAACTTCTGAAGGGAAAAATGGAAATTCAATAAATTCTCATTTTCTTTGAATTGAAAATGTTTAGACTTTCTCACAAATGAAATCTTACATCATTTTTATTGCTAATTATCTTTAAATTAGTAGCATCTAGGGGAAAATTATTTCTTTTGGAATCCATACTGTTATCAAAGCTGGTTGTGTAATGCTGTAACACAGTTAATCATGTGTACTCTGAATGTTTCTGTCCAGTTAAATAGAGTGAAGAATGATAGAGCACTTATAAAAGTCTATAATTTTAGTTTAGGCAGTTGCAAACAATGGCTAACCCTTACATCACTTACTATATACTGGACATGACTCAATGCTTTTAGGCCAGTAATCACGTAAATGCTTCAGATCAGTTCTCCAATGTCTTTTCAACCTTGGGAACCTGAACTTCTTGGACCATACCTGTGGGCATACTTATATTTGGTTTCCAGTAGGATTTAGCCAATGGGAAAGTATGGCACAATATAAAAACGAGTGAAGGAGCAAGGGGATATATTTCAGCAGCTTCATTTCAGTCTAATCATTTTGGACTGGTTGGGTCCTGTAATCCACAGATCTTCTCAAGGCTGCTGGTCTATACAACTGTCTTTACAGTAGGAACTGTGCCCTTCCCCAGTCTTTCACATTTGGAGTGGCAACATCTCTGCTATCACTAGTCCTGGGGTACTGAAGTATTCCTTGTGAGTTTTTTTCATCCTTCTCATACATTTGAATGGTTGTTTTTCCCTCCTAATTGGTACAGCCATATATAACTTAGCACCTTAACCTCTACCCATAATCATTGGGATGGGAACACTTAACTGCCATTTTGCAGATGAGAATTGAGGCAGAGCAGGTTTAGGTCACACAGCTGGTATGTGGTAGAACTAAGATTCAAGTCAGTTAATTGAAAACTAAAGAAGATTTATTCAACAACCACACAGATTCAATACATTCATGCAACACACAGGCACATCCTGACATATTACAGTCATGTCAAGATTATAGGAGCATTTTAATAACTTTCTATGAAAAAATAGCATAGGAATAGATCATTTAAATTGATCATTGTAATCCTCCTAATAATATTACTTGAGAAATATTTTTAAATGAAGACATGGGTTCATGAAAGTGACCAAATTTAGTCAAGGGCTCATACTGATTAAGATTTTCTAGGGAGGCTTATAGTAAGCTGATACAAACACATAATAAAGGGCATGACTATATTAGCCTTTTGTCAACCACAGCAGATATTAGTGTAAAGAACTTGAGTGTTGCAGGAAAAAAAGTATGGAGTATCTCACCAGAAGTGTACAGAGCTCTGGGATTCTGCTAGCAAATGTCTCCAGGGCAGGAGAGGAACCTTCTTACTCTGAGCACATGGGACTCTGGACTCCTGCTTATGACCATCTTCAAGAAATTATTCCCTGAAAGGCAGGGATCCCTCTGGACTTTTAAATAATTAACAAGAGATGACTAATGAAAAAATAAATAAATAAATTCACCTAGATACCATGCATGATTAAAAGTTGTCTTCTGTATTGAAGAAAAGCAAAGTGCTGCAAAAACTCTGAGTTTTCATGACCAATAATAAGGAAATCAATCTCACAATTTCAATGAATCAGTCATCTGCCTACTTGTGGCTACTAATCCTGACAAAATCATTGTTTATGGAGCAGACTTGCCTCTCCTTGGTGACTGACCCTACTACCGTCACTTTGGGTTCACTGTAAGGGCACAATCCTTCCTCTAATGTCTCTCATTGTATTCCTTACTTTGAGACTTTTTGAGTGTTTACTAAAAAATGAGAAGAAATTATAATATAGATGACAATTTAAATCCCTGCACGAGCCTTTGCGTCATGTACCTGAAGTTCTTTAAGTCTTTGCATCTCTATACATTTGTGTTCAACACACTACAACCCCAGAGAACTGTTTTCTGGTTCCAAAATAAGACTGAACCCTTGATATCAACATTTCCTGTCATAGCAATGAGTCATCATTTATCACATGTCTTTTCCTTTTTTTACTCTAAATTCTGTCCCTAGGTGTCCTAAACTATGCCCAGAGAAAATATATTTCTAGTCTAGACATTCAAATTCCCTTCAGTGAGTTTCGTGTTTGTATATACAAGTCTATACATGATTGCTTCCATTTGAGGTTTCAAATTTACCTTGCATCAAACTGTTTAAATAAACATCAGTCTACTAACCCTTAAAAATGTTGTCCTCTTCTGGGGCTCCTGTGTGGTCAGTTGGTTAAACAGCTGACTCTTGATTTTGGCTCAGGTCATGATATGAGAGCCAGCCCTGAAACAGGCTCTGTGCTGACAGTGGGGAACCTGCTTAGGATTCTCTCTCTCCTCTCTGCTCCCCCTCCTCTTGCTCTCTCTCTATCTCTCTCTCTGTCTCTCTGTCTCTCTCTCTCTCTCTCACACACACACACACACACACATACACAATAAATAAATAACCTTTAAAAAATGTGGCCATCTGTCATAGACTCTGGGTCTGAAGGATTAAAAATGCGAGAGGAGGACACAAGAGCCCTGAAAAAGGGTCCTTGCTCCATTTTTATTAAGATGAGAAGGCTTACAAGTGTGATGGACATGCACAAAGAGACAAAAAACAAACAAACAAACAAAAAAACCTGTGAACATTAACTCATGGGCATAAGGGAAAGGAGATTTTGAAGATATATGGTGTTAGGGGTTTAGGTCAGTACAACAAAACAAAATCAGATGGTTGTTTACAAGCAGACATGAGGTCCCACCTCTGTTTTCCTAAACTGGCCTAGGGGACAAGAAATACGGAGCATGCTATCTCCTTGGGGCCAACAAGACCAACAAGGCATCTTTCTTTTGCTAATTAGCTCCACTCTGGGCTATTTTGCCAGCTGAGGTCTAAAGCCCTCTTCACGTTTCTACCTAATTTTGTCCTTCCTTCCTATGAAAGCAGCTTTCTGCTATTGTCCTATACCTTTGTCCTATACTGGGGGCCTCTGCCTCATTTACCTAATCTTATTTACCTAACTTTGTTTACCCTAACTTGGGTGTATACATCCTGTGGCTTTCTAATTCTTTATGCCTTGTCATCCCATCACTGCAAGCTCAGGGAATTCCTAAGCTTATTTCTCACAGCCCTCTTCTATGATAACAGAGAAAGAAAACTCTATCCAAGAAGCAATGATTTTTTTTTAATGGTACTAGTATCCTTCTTATTTTCAAAAGAAGTAACATTAGAGTCATCCTTGATATCACAGCTGTCACCAAATTCAGACCTCCTTCCATATAACTTATTTTGAAGATATCAACTATCCTTATTCCTTGATATTACTTGTCTAAATTACTATCATCCCTCAGACCACCTCAATTACCTATTAACTGGTTTTACTCCATCTTCTCTGCATTCCCTCTAAATATAGTCACCTATATATCCAATTAGTCTTTTAAAACATATTGCTTATGCCATCCCAGATTAAAATGAGCAAGAAAAGTCAATTGTTCTTAAGATGGAGTCCTAAACAACCTACCCTCCTTCTCCTTCACTTATGTAGCACTGTCTGTCCATACTATCCAGGTACTCTGATTTCCTTCACAGTATAAAAATTACTATACCTCTTCCATGCCCCTCCTAGAGCTTTGTCATTTTACCTTCTGGAAGGTTCTCATGTGAAGTTTATTTATTCAACAAATATATGGTAAAATTCTAATATATGTCTGAGACTATGCTGTAAGCTGAAGATCTTATTGTAAACAAGCCATGAACCTTTCACAGAAAGCCTAATATACTGACAGAGATTCCTGAAATAATAGTTCAGTATAAACATATTGATATAATATATGATTGATATAATAAATGATATAACTGAAGACGGATCAGGAAAGCTGTCAATGATAATAATAATAATTGACATTGCATGTGATGGTGGAAAACTTGACATGAGAGATTTCCAGTAGATATTAATGCAAAAAATTTGAATTTTGCAGGGAGAAAAGGGCCAGATGTTTCATCATAAATGCACAGAGCTATGAGATTCTGCTAGCAAGTGTCTTCAGGGCACATGGGACTTCCTCTGATCACATGGAACTCTGGACTCTTGCTATGGCAGTCTTTAGGAAGATATTTTCTTAAAGGCAGGGATCCCTCTGGAGTTCAAAATAATGAGATGTGACTAATGAAAAAAAAAACTTAGGAAAACATAGATAGATAAAATAATTGATAACTGTAGATAGATAGGAAGAAACTGATAAAAATAAGTGATAAAATGAAAACAACTGGGGAATCTGGGTGAAAGGTATATGGGTTTTTTTGTACTAATCTTGCAACATTTTTATAAATTTTATTCTCTTTTTTAAAATTATTTTTTAGAGAGAGGAAAAGAGTGGGGGG